>NW_019154151.1:2240637-2463048 GCF_002288905.1 Enhydra lutris kenyoni
TAAGCTATCTAGCTGATCTCCCGCTACCTGAAGTAGTCTCAGCCTGCTACTTCTCCGCCATCTTGACTCCTCCTCCTCAAATTGTAATCTTTGAGGGTGAACTGAAACCCACAAGAATGGACTAGACCCCTTATTTGCTTCTCATCTACTTCTAAGCCAATTTTGATGAAGGAATGATCTGCAGAGTTTGTTACCCTTAATTATGAATTAAACACACACCTGGTTTAGAAGTTAGAGAAGCTGAAGGATATTTAGCAGGAATAGGAGTTTCTGTAAGCCTGGCTACTTCCACTTGCCAACAAGATTATGAGCCAGAAGATAAGCAACAATATGCATGAGTCATAAAAGTGTCTTGTTTCCAGCCCTGAGTTTAAGAAAAGATGTCTGCTATTTCATGCTCAATTTCCAAATATAAAAAGTGTTTCTGGGGAGCTACAGTATGCTGGAACTACTCAGAGCAGGTAATTCTAGGAAACACAGTTCCAGTTAGACTATGTTGACACAATAAAAGGTTATCTATTTCCCATTCTTTTATTAAGCCTACTGTCACAGAATGACCAATTTCCTTCTCTTTGCTAAATTCAAAAGCTTATTTTCAGTCCATACCACAACAAATCACTCCATAGTATTTAGTACTGTTGATCACTTGCTCTTTTTTTTAAAAAATCTGTTACAGTTTAACTATTCAGTATTTTCTTTGATCTTTGGAAGCACTTATTCTCTGTCTCCTTCACTGGTTTCCCTTCTGGCATTTAATTAAATTTTAGGCTCTGTTCTTATATCTCTTTTTATTTTCTTTGTTTGTTTTGTTTTGTTTTTGTTTTTACACTCAATCTGAGAAATTCCACCCACTTCTAGATAAATCAGGAGTTGATTTTTGTACATGATGTAAGGTAGGGGACAAAAGTCATTATTTTCCATATAAATAACAAGTCAACTGAAAATATGTATAATTTTATTCCTTCCCAATTCATGATAGTACAATTTTTGTCATTAGTAAAATAACTATAACTATATATATATATAGGTATATCCTGTTTAATTCTTTTCATATATTTTTCTATCCAAGCACCAGTGCTACCCTGTCTTATTTAATACAACTTTATAGTAAACCCTCATATCCAATAGTGCAAGCCCTCAAAGCTTGTTATTTTTCCTTAATGTTGTGAGTGTTTTGGGCCATTTTCCTTTCCAAAATAATCTTGGAATTGTGATCTCGTTTTCAAAAACATTGGATTCAAATACAATCTATAGATCAATTAAGAGAGAGTTAATGAATGTTTACATTATTATATCTAGTCATTAATAAGGTATGTTTTATTTAATTAGTTTCTTATTATTTTTATTAAATAATGCTTGCCAGTTACTAGTATAAAATACTGAGAAAAATATAGCTTGATTTATTCCTGACATTTTAAGTTGTATATGATATTTTTGAAGTATAATTTTAAGTTTAATTTTCTAATTATTGTTTCTAGTATATAGAAATATAATTTATTTTATTTTATTTTTTAAAAGATTATTTATTTATTTGCCAGAGAGAGAGAGAGCACAAGCATGGAGAGCACTAGAGAGAGGGGGAAAAACAGGCTCCCTGCAGGGAGACTGACACAGGTCTCCATCCGAGAAACTTGGGATTATGACCTGATGAGCTGAAGGCAGACACTTAACCAACTAAACCACCCAGCCATCCCTATAATTGATTTTAATATGTTTCTTATGTCCAGTGAATTTGCTAAACTTGTTTTTATAAGTTTGCATAGTTTGTAGATGCTTCTGATTTCTGTGCACATAATCATGTCATATGCCAATAATGACAATTTTATGTCTTCTTTTTAAAATCTTGTGACTTTTTTTTCTTCATACTGTACTGTGTTGTCAAAAACCTCTATTGCAATGATGAATAGATATAATGAAGATGAAGATCTTTGCCTTATTTATCTCGGGGGGAAGAATTTTAAAAATTTTGTCAAGAAGTATGTATGCTACAGTGTTTTTAAAAGATATCAGATAAAATAAAGTTGCATTATGTTTCTAGTTAAGTATGTTTGCATTTTGCATTTCACTAAATTTTTCTGCACTTATTGAGATAACCATACTACCTTCTTTCTTTTATTATTTTTATATGATGAATTACAGATTCATTTTAACCTTTAGCCAACCCTGAATTTGTGGTATAAATCCCAATTGATCATGAACTATTATTCTTTTTATATATTACTTGACTTAATTTGATATTTTGTGAAATATTTTGAATCTATGTAAATGTGAGAGATTGTCCTATGATTTCTTTTTATTCTTAATATGTCCTTGTCACATTTTCATACCAAAATTATGCTGACTTCTTAAGTAGATTATATTTTAAAGTTTGTTTTCTTTTTTTCTTTTCTTCTTCTTTGAAAAATATTTTGAAGACTGCTGTTCTTTCAATTTTTTTAAAAAAAAATTATTTAAAAAGATAATTTACTCAATAAAACTTCCTAGGACAGATTTCTTTTTTTTTTTTTTTTAAAGATTTTATTTATTTATTTGTCAGAGAGAGAGAGAGGGAGAGAGAGCAAGCACAGGCAGACAGAAGCAGAGGGAGAAGCAGGCTCCCTGCTGAGCAAGGAGCCCGATGTGGGACTCGATCCCAGGACACTGGGATCATGACCTGAGCCGAAGGCAGCTGCTAAACCAACTGAGCCACCCAGGCGTAGGACAGATTTCTTAAGTGCATTTGTTAATTACAGATTGAATTCCTTAAGTATATACAAGACTATTACGAATTTGTATTTTGTGTGTGTGTGTATGTGTGTATGTCTGTTAGTTTCAGTAAATTCTACAGTTCTAAGAATTTGCTCATTTGTAAATCTTCAGATTTTTGGCATAAAGTTGTTCACAAAGATCCTCATATCATTTTTTCAAGATTTTATTTATTTATTTGACAGGGTGGGGGGGAACACACACAGTGGAAGTGGAAGAGGGAGAAGCAAGCTTCCCACTGAGCAGGAAGCCTAATGAGGAGCTTGATCCCAGGACCCCAGGATCAGGCCCAAGCCCAAGGCAGATGCTTAACAACTGAGCCACCCAGGCACCCCCTTGTTATCATTTTTAACAGAGTTATTGAGATAAAATAAACTTAACTTACAACTGAGACATTATTAAGTGGCTTTTAGGATATTCATAGGTGTGTGCCATTATCACCACAAAGAATGTTTTTGTGATATCAAAAAGAATACCAGATTTTAAGAAACTCACAACTTGGAGTTGCATTAGCAAGATGGTGTAATGGGAAGCTCCAGACCCTCATTACTACATAGAAACATTAAAATAAATAAATAAATAAATAAATAAATAAATAACATTCAAGCAAATGTCAAATCCAGAAAAAGGCACATTTAGACTGGTAAGAAATTCCCTGTTGTTTATACTTTGCCTTGTCTGATGTCCTCCCCAGTGTGGCACAGCATAGGCTAAAGGAAATGTCCCAGTTCCTGGTTAACTCACCTCGGGTGGAGAGTTTAGATTCGACTCTATTCGAATTTTTTTTTTGGGGGGGGTTATATATATTTTTTTTTATGTTCAGTTAACCACTGTATAGTAGTTAGTTTTTGATATTGTGTTCAATGTTTCATTAGTTAAGTTTAATATACACTGCTCATCACAACACATTCCCTCCTCAATACCCATCACCATGTTAACCTCTCTCCCCACTGTCCTCCCCTCTGAAATCCCCAGATTATTTCTGGGGTCCATAGTCTTTCATGGTTCATTTCCCTCTCTGATTTCTCCCCCATTTGGATTTCCCTCCCTTCCCTTATGGTCCTCCATGCTATTGCTTATGTTCTAAATATGAGTGAAACTATATGATAATTGTCTTTCTCTGCTTGACATATTTCACTTAACATAATCCCCTCCAGTTCCATCCATGTTGATGTAAATGGTGGGTATTAATCTTTCCTGATGGCTGAATAATATTCCATGGTGTACATGTACCATATCTTCTTTATCCATTCATCTGTTGAAGGGCATTTTGTCTCCTTCCACAGGTTGGCTATTGTGGACATTGCTGCTATGAACATTGAGATGCACATTTCCTTTCTTTTCATTCTGTCTGAATCTTTATGGTAAATACATAGTAGTGCAATTGCTGGGTTGTAGGGTAGCTCTATTCTTAACTTCTTGAGGAAACCCCATACTGTTTTCCAGAGTTGCTGTACCAGCTTGTATTCCCACCAAGAGTGTGAGAGGGTTCCCCTTTCTCCACATCCTTGCCAACATTTGTTGTTTCTTGTTTTGTTAATTTTTGCCATTCTAACTGGTGTAAAGTGATATTTCAATGTGGATTTAATTTGTATTTCCCTGATGGCTAGTGATGTTGGCATTTCTTCATATGTCTGTTAGCCATTTGTATGTCTTTTTTGGAGAAATGTCTGCTATGTCTTCTGCCCAGTTTTTGACTGGGTTATTAGTTTTTTGGGTGTTGAGTTTGAGAAGTTCTTTATAGACCTTAAATATTAGCCCTTTATCTGTAATGCCATTTATAAATATCTTCTCCCATTCCATGGGCTGATTCTTAGTTTTGTTGACTGTTTCCTTTGCTTTACAGACATTTTTATCTTGATGAAGACACAAAAGTTCATTTTTGCTTTTGTTTCACATGAGAAGAGATTCTTTACATACAGAGGGAGGAACATCAGAATAAGGTCAGACCTGTCCACAATGACTTGGTTAGCCAGAAAGGGCTGGCAAGATGCATTCAGGGTGCTAAAAGAGAAGAACATGCAGCCAAGAAAACTTGATCTGACAATGCTGTCATTCAGAATGGATGGAGAGATAAAGAGCTTCCAGGTCCAGCAGAAACTGAAAGAATATGTGACCACCAAGACAGTCCTGCAAGAAATACTAAGGGGGATTCTATAAAAGAAGAAAGGCCCTAAGAGAAATATGGGCCAGAAATTTACAATCCAGAGAAACAGAGACTGTACAGATGTATCTTTCAGTAGTAACCTTCAATGTGAACAGTGTAAATGCTCCCATGAAATGGCGTAGGGCTGCAGATTAGATACAAAGATGGAATCCATCCATATGCTATCTACAAGACTCATTTTGAACCTAAAGCCACCTCCAGACTGAAAGTGAGAGGATGGAGAATCACTTTTCATGTCAATGGACATCAAAAGAAAGCTGGGGTAGCAATTCTTATATCAGACAAATTTGAATTTAAACCAAAGACTCCAGTGAGATATGTAGAGGGACACTATATCATACTTAAAGGGTCTATCCAACAAGAAAATCTAACAATTGTAAATATGCCCCCTTACATGTGAGCAAATAACTACATAAGTCAACTTTTAACCAAAATAAAGAACATATTGATGATAGTACATAAATAGTAAGAGACCTCAACACTCTACTCTCAGCAATAGACAGATCATCTAGGCAGAACACCTACGAAGAAGCAAGAGCTTTGAATGACACTTTGAACAAGATGTACTTCATAAATATATACAGAACATCTCACCCTCAAAAACCAGAATACTCATTCTTCTCAAATGCACACGAAACATTCTCCAGAATAGACCACATACTGGGTCACAAATCAGGTCTCAACCAACACCAAAAGATTGAGATTATTCTCTGCATGTTAGCAGATCACAAAGATTTGAAACAGGAACTCAATCACAAGAAAAAAATTGGAAGGAATTCAAGCACTTGGAAGTTAAAGAGAATGCTGATAAAGAATGATTGGGTCAACCAGGAAATTGAAGAACTGAAGCAATTCGTGGAAACCAATGAGAATGAAAACACATTCATCCAAAACCTACGGGATACTGCAAAGGTGTTCCTAAGGAGGAAATAGAGTCACCCAAGCCTCTCTCAAAGAAGTAGAAAAGTCCTGAATGCACAAACTAAACTTACATCTAAAGGAGCTGGAAAAAGTACAACAAAAAATATCTAAATAAAGCAGAAGAAGAGAAATAATAAAGATTACAGCAGAGATTGATGAAATAAAAACCAGAAAAACAGTAGAGCAAATCAATGAAACTAGAAGATGATTCATTGAAGAAATTAATAAGATTGACAAAGCACTGACCAAACTTATACAAAAAGGAGAGAACCCAAATTAATTAAATCATGAATGAAATGGGAGAGATCATGACTAGCACCAAGGAAATAGAAACTATTATTAGAAATTATTATCAGCAATGATCTGCCAACAAATTAAGCAACTTGGAAGAAATGGATGCCTTTCTATTTGAAATGTTTTAATATATCTATGGGTTGTCTAATTTACTGGTTTCTCTTCAGAATGAAGTAGAGTTCAGATCAGAAAAAGCCATAGAAGGCAGAGGCAGTGCAGTTTGTGAAAGCTACAGATGGGCAGCTGACCTGTGGATGCCTCAGGCAAGAGGTTACAGGAAGAGGAATACAACAGAACATCTATAGCCTCAAGAAACTGGTGTGAGAACCTTTGAGGGAAATTAAGGCATGTAAAAGCAGCCATGCATATATAGGAGTCAAAAAAATGTGTACACATGCCCAGGCAAGATGTATGCTGAGAAAAGATCTTAAGCCTTCACTCTGGGCTGATCCCAAGGCTGAAAATGTACACAGCAAATAGTGAATGTCTTCCCCATATATCTGCATAGACTGGGACGTGATGCTATTTTTTTTTCAAATGCACAATTTTCAATGAAAAAATCATAAAGCATACAAAGGAAAAAAAAAAGCATGTCCTACTCAATAGAACAAAATAAATCCCCAGAAAGCAACCAGAAATAGGAGCATTGGAGTCACTAGATAAAAGTTTCAAAACAACTGTCACAAAATCCTAAAGGAACTAAAGAAAAACATAAGAAAATTTAAATACAATTAGGAAAATGATATATGAACAAAATTAGAATATTGACCAAGAAGAAGATATAAAAATAAACTAAACAGAAATTCTGGAGCTGAAAAAGACAAAACCTGAATTGAAAATTTCACTAGATAAGTTCAATAGCAAACTGTAACAGGCAGAAGAATAACACAGCAAATAAAAAGCCAGGTTATTTTAAATTACCAAGTCTGAGGATCAAAAAGGGGAAAAAAAGAATAAAGAGGACTGATCAGAGACTAAGTGACTTATAGAATACCATCAAAGGGAACAATATATGACTAATGGGGGGGTCCCTGAAGGAAGAGAGAAATAGGCAGACAGACAGTGTAAAAAATATTATTTAAAGAAATAATGGCTGAAAACTTCTGCAAAATAATATAAAACACAGATTGCAGGGGCACCTGGGTGGCTCAGTGGGTTAAAGCCTCTGCCTTCAGCTCAGGTCATGATCCCAGGGTCCTGGGATCAAGCCCCATATCAGGCTCTCTGCTCAGTGGGGAGCCTGCTTCCTCCTCTCTCTCTCTGTCTGCCTACCTCTCCACCTACTTGTGATCTCTCTCTCTCTGTCAAATAAATAAAATCTTAAAAAAAACAAAAACAAAAAAAAAAACACAGATTGCAGAAGAGATAAAAAAAGAGAAAAAAACAGAGAAAAACAAAACCAGTAGTTTTTTTTTAATCAACAAACTGACAAAACTTTAGTTATATTGACTAAAAAAAGAGAAAGAGAGAGAACACAACTAAAATAAAAATGAGGCTGGGGACATTACTATCAATTAAAAAAATATAAAAGCGCACTATTAACAACTGTACACCAATAAATTGAATGGTCTAGATGAAATGGACAAATTTCTAGAAACATACAGTCTAGCTTGAATCATGAACAGACAGAAAATCTGTATAGGAGTTTTACTAATAAGGAAATTAAATCAGTAATAAAAACATGCAACAAATAGAAGTCTTGCACCAGATGGTTTTACTGGTGAACTCTATCAAACATTTTTTTAAAATATTTTATTTATTTATTTGACAGACAGAGGTCACAAGTAGGCAGAGAGGCAGGCAGAGAGAAGAGGAAGCAGGCTCCCTGCTGAGCAGAGAGCCCAATGTGGGGCTCGATCCCAGGACCCTGGGATCATGACCTGAGCTGAAGGCAGAGGCTTTAACCCACTGAGCCACCCAGGTGTCCCTCTCTCAAGCATTTTAAAAATAAACCTCAATCCTTCTCAAAATTACCCAAAAAATTTAAGAATGTGGAATATTTCCTAACTAATTTTTTGAGGTCAGAATTATTCTAATGCCAAGCCAGCAAAACACACTACAAGAAAACTACAAATCAATCATAAATATTAATGAACAAAAACTCAATGAAATACTAGCATACTGAATTCAACACTAATTTATTAAAAGAATTTATTAAAAGGATTAAATATTCTTTTTAATATTTTTAAGATTTTATTTGAGAGAAGGATAGCACAAGAGAGAGCACAAGCATGGGGAGAGGCAGAGGGAGAGGGAGAAGCAGACTCCCCACTGAACAGGGACCCCATCATGTGGCTTGATCTCAGGACCCTGGGAACATGACCTTAGCCAAAGGGAAACACTTAACTGACTGAGACATCCAAGTATCTCAAATAAAAGTATTCTATACCACAACTAAGTCAACTTACTCTTGGAAACATTACACGGATTGATTTTCATATGTTGAGACACACCACATTAACAGAATAATGAATAAAAGTCAATTAATAATAATTCCAATTGATGCAGAAAAAGCATGTGTCAAAGCTTCAACATGCTTCTTGGTAAAACCTTTCAACAAACTATGAGTAGAAGAAAACTATTTCAAAATATTATAGGTTATATATGAAAAGCTCAGAGGTAACACCATACACAATTATACTTAAACATACTCAGTGGTGAAATACCGAAAGCTTTTCCTCTAAGATAAAGAAAAAGAATATGCCTGCTTTCACCACTTCTATTCAGCATAGTACTGGAAGTCCTATACATAGCAATAAGGCAAAAAAAATAGCCATTCAAATTGGAAAAGAAGATATAAATATATTTTCATTCAGAGATGATATTTTGTTTGTGGATAACCCTAAAGATTCCACAAAAAATCCTGCTAGAGGAGATGATTCAGCAGATTTGTAGGATATAAAATCAACATGCAAAAGTCAGTTGCATTTCTGTAACAACAACAATCTGAAAAGGAAATTAAAATGATCCTAATTGTAATAGCATGAAAAAGAATAAAATACTTAGGAATAAATTTACCAAGAGAATGAAAGACTTGTACACTGAAAAATTTGAAATATTGCTGAAAGTACAGAAGACAGAGATAAATGGAAAGACAGCTCATGTTCATGGGTTGGAAGACTTATTATATGTCAAAATAGCTCAAAGAGTTATAGAGATTCAGTGCAATCTCTATCAAATTCCCACTGGTTGGTTTGTTTGTTTTTCACAGAAATACAAAAATTCATACTAAAATTCACATGGAATCTCAAGGGGACATGATACCAAAAGATGCTTGAAAAAGAACAATATTAGAAGTTTCACATTTTCTGAATTCAATTCTTAGTATAAAGCCTTGGTAATCAAAACAGTTAGTACTGGTATGAACATAGATATATAGACTAATGGAATAAAATAAAGATTCCAGAAATTAATCCTCACATTTATGATCAAATTATTTCTGACAAGGTTACCAAGGCTACTCAATAGGAAAAGGAGAAAAAGATAGTCTTTTCAGTAAATGCTATTGGGAAAACTCAATATCTGCATGCAAAAGAACAATATATTCATATGCAAGATTAATTCAAAATGGATCAAATTACTGAAAGTCAAGACTAAAAATATAAAATGATTAAAGGAAACATAGGGGGAAAGTGTCAAGATAAAGGATTTGGCAATGATTTCTTGGATATTATTTACAAAAGCACTGGCAACAAAAGGAAAATAGGTAAATTAGACTTTATCAAAATTAAAACTTTTGTACATTAAAAGGCACTATAAACAAAGTAAAAAGCCTAAATTGGGAGAAAATATTTGTTAATCATATAAGGGATTAACCCAGAATAAAATAATACAATTAAATAACAACAGCAAAATATTGATAAAAAAGAATCAAAAGACTTGAGTAGACCTGTCTTCCAAGAAGGTATACATATGACCAATAAACATATGAAGAATTTCAACATCACTAATCACTACGGAAATACAAATAAAAACCACAATGAGAACCACTTCATATCCATCAGAATGGCAGTTATAAAAGAAGAAAAAAAAATAAGGGGATGGTGAGAAGGTAGAGAAGTTAGAGCTTTTGTACACTCCTGGTGGAAATGTGAATATAAAATGGTGCAACTGCTGTAGAAAACAATGTGTAGTTCTTCAAATAAATTAAACATAGTATTAACATATGATATGGCCATTCCACTTCTGAGTATATACACAAAAAATTGAAAGTGGAATTTAAACAGGAATTTGTACAGCCACATTCATAGCAGCATTATTCACAATAGCCAAAAGGAGAAAACAAGCCATCTCATTTAATTGATAAGATAGAAGCAAAATGTGGTAAATACATAGAATGAAATATTACTCAGCTTTCAACAGAAGGAAGTTCTGACATATTCTATGCTATAGACTGAATCATCACCTCCCAAATTTATGTTGAAGTCCTAACTCCTAGTAATTCAGAATGTGAACATATTTGGAGAGAAGGTCATTTTAAAAGAGCCAATTTTTGGTTTCACTGATTCACTGTATTTCATATTTGTTTTTATGTTTCATTCATTATTATTATGTCTTTCCTCCTTTTTTTTTCTTCTTCTTAGGGATATTCTTTTTGAGGAGAAAGAAACAGCCAAAAGGTAAGAGGAGATCCTAGAAGGTTTTATACATAGAAGCCAGGAAGAGTGCAGCATTTCAAAGAGAAGCTGATCAAACTTATTTCTAGAATAGGAAAATGATACTAATTGGGAAAATACATAATAACAACATTTACAATTGACTCTTAAATAACATGAGTTTGAACTATAAGAACCCACTTATACATGGATTTTTTTTTTATTTTTAAATTACTTTTTAGTGTACTAGAATTCATTGTTTATGCACCACACCCAGTGCTCCATGCAATATGTGCCCTCCATAATACCCACGACCAGGCTGGCCCAACTTCCTACCCGCCCCCTTCAAAACCCTCAGATTGTTTTTCAGAGTACATAATCTCTCATGGTTCATCTCCCCCTCCAATTTCCCTCAACTTCCTTCTCCTCTCTATCTCCCCATGTCCTCCAGGTTATTTGTTATGCTCCATGAATAAGAGAAACCATATGATAATTGACCCTCTCTGCTTGACTTATTTCACTCAGCATAATCTCTTCCAGTCCCGTCCATGTTGACACAAAAGTTGGGTATTCATCATTTTTAATGGAGGCATAATACTCCATAGTGTATATAGACCACATCTTCCTTATCCATTCGTCTGTTGAAGGGCATCTTGGTTCTTTCCATGGTTTGGCTACTGTGGACATTGCTGCTATGAACATTGGGGTACAGATGGCCCTTTTTTTCACTACATCTGTATCTTTGGGGTAAATACCCAGTAATGCAATTGCATGGTCATAGGGAAGCTCTATTTTTAATATCTTAAGGAATCTCCACACTGTTTTCCAAAGTGGCTGCACCAACCTGCATTCCCACCAACAGTGTAAGAGGGTTCCCCTTTCTCCACATCCTTTCCAACACTTGTTGTTTACTATCTTGTTAATTTTCGCCATTCTAACAGGTGTAAGGTGGTATCTCAATGTGGTTTTAAATTGAATCTCCCTGAAGGCTAGTAATGATGAACATTTTTTCATGTGTCTGAGAGTCATTTGTGTGTCTTCATTGGATAAGTGTCTGTTCATGTCTTCTGCCCGTTTTTTAAAGATTTTATTTATTTATTTATTTGACACAGAGAGAGAGATCACAAGCAGGCAGAGAGGCAGACAGAGAGAGAGGAGGAAGCAGGCTTCCCGCTGAGTAGAGACCCCAATGCAGTGTTCGGTCCCAGGACCCTGGGATCGTGACCCGAGCTGAGGCAGAGGCTTTAACCCACTGAGACACCCAGGCACCCTCTTCCCATTTTTTTTTTTACATGATTATCTGTTTTGTGTGTGGTGAGTTTGAGAAGTTCTTTATAGATCCTGAATATCAGCATTTTTTCTGTACTTTCATTTGCAAATATCTTCTTCCATTCCATGGTTTGCCCCTTTGTTTTGTTGACTATTTCCTTTGCTGTGCAGAAGCGTTTGATCTTGAGGAAGTTCCAAAAGTTCATTTTCGCTTTTATTTCCTTTGCCTTTGGAGACATATCTTCAAAGAAGTTGCTGTGGCTGATATCGAAGAGGTTACTGCCTATGTTCTCCTCTAGGATTCTGATGGATTCCTGTCTCATGTTGAGGTCTTTTATCCATTTTGAGTTTATCTTCATGTACGGTGTAAGAGTATGGTTGAGTTTCATTCTTCTATATATAGCTGTCCAATTTTCCCAGCACCATTTATTGAAGAGACTGATTTTTTTTCCACTGTATATTTTTTCCTGCTTTGTTGAAGATTATTTGACCATAGAGTTGAAGGTCCATATCTGGGCCCTCTACTCTGTTCCACTGGTCTATGTGTCCGGTTTTATGCCCGTACCATGCTGTCTTGGTGATCACAGATTTGTAGTAAAGCTTGAAATCAGGCACCGTGATGCCCCCAGTTTTGTTTTTCTTTTTAACATTTCCTTAGCAATTTGGAGTCTCTTCTGATTCCATACAAATTTTGGAATCATTTGCTCCAGCTCTTTGAAAAATAGTGGTGTAATTTTGATCAGAGTGGCATTAAACGTACAGATTGCTCTAGGCAGTATAGACATTTTAACAATGTTTCTTCTTCTGATCCAAGAGCATGGAATGGTCTTCCATCTTGTGTCTCCTTCGATTTATTTCATGAGTGTCCTATGGTTCCTCAAGTACAGATCCTTTGCCTATTTGGTTAAGTTTATTTCCAGGTATCTTATGGTTCTTGGTGCTATAGTAAATGGAATCGATTCTCTAATTTCCCTTTCTGTGTTTTCATTGTTAGTGTATAAGAAAACCACTGATTTCTGTACATTGACTTTGTATCCTGCCACATTACTGAATTGCTGTATGAGTTCTAGTAGTTTGGGGGTGGAATCTTTTGGGTTTTCTATATAAAGTATCATGTCATCCACGAAGAGAGAGAGTTTGACTTCTTCATTGCCAATTTGGATACATTTTATTTCTCTTTGTTGTCTGATTGCTGTTGCTAGGACTTCTAATACTATGTTGAACAAGAGTGGTGAGAGTGGGCATCCTTGTCATGTTCCTGATCTCAACGGGAAGGCTTCAAGCTTTTTCCCATTGAGGATGATATTTGCTGTGAGTCATTCATAGATAGATTTTATGAACTTTAGGAATGTTCCCTCTATCACTATACTTTGAAGCGTTTTAATCAGGAACAGATGCTGGATTTTGTCAAATGCTTTTTCTGCATCAATTGAGAGAACCACATGGTTTTTCTCTCTTCTCTTATTGGTTTCTTCTTTCACACTGATTGATTTGCAAATGTTGAACCATCCTTGAAACCTAGGGATAAATCCCACCTGGTCATAGTGGATAATCTTTTTAATGTGCTGTTGGATCCTATTTACTAGGATCTTGTTGAGAATCTTAGCATCCATATTCATCAGTGATATTGGTCTGAAATTTTCCCTTTTTGGTGGTGTCTTTGCCTGATTTGGGTATCAGGGTAATGCTGGCTTCCTAAAAAGTGTCTGGAAGTTTTTCTTCTACTTCAAATTTTAGGGCAGAAGTGAAAGCCACCAGGGATGATAATCACAATGTTCTCAATGAGTTCCAATCTAATCTAAATTCTCTAAAAGCTAGGCAACTGAGGCATAAGATAGAATTAGCGATCTGGAGGACAAACAGATAGAGAAAAAAAAATCAGGAGGAAGCCTGAAACAAACACCTTAGAAGCCATGATAACAGAATTAGGGAAATAAAATACACCATGAAACGTTCCAATGTCAGAATTATTGGAATGCTTGAGGGGGAGGAGAAAGAAAGAAGACCAGAAGATAATGTTGAACAAATTCCCTATGAAAATTTTCCCAATCTTGCAAATGGAACCAGCATTTATGTACTAGAGGCAGAAAGTCTCCCCCCAAGTTCATAGAATCTACAAAGACCTGAAGACATCTGATAGTGAAAATGATGAATCGTAATTATAGAGAGAAGCTCTTGAAAACAGCTAGGGCAAAGAAATTCCTTACTTACAGAGGAAAGCCCATCATAATAACGTCAGACCTGTCCACAGAAACCTGACAAGCCAGAAAGGGCTGGCAATACATAATCAGGGCACTAAATGAGAAGAACATGCAGCCAAGAATACTTTATCCATCAAGACACATTCAAAATGGATAGAGAGACAAAAAGCTTCTAAGACCGGCAAGGTTTAAAAGAGTATGTGACCACCAAGCTGACACTGTAGGAAATATTAAGGGGTGGGGTACTATAAATAGGAAAAATCCTAAGACTAAAATTGAACAGAAATATATGGAGACAATCTACAGAAACAAAGACTTCACAGGTAACACGATGTCAATAAAAACGTATCTCTCAATAATCACACTCATGAATGGCCTAAATGTGCCCATAAAATGACACAGGGTTGCAAACTGGATAAAACGACAGGACCCATCCATATGTTGTCTACAAGAGACCCATTTTGAACCTAAGGATTCACCCAGACTGAAAGTTAAGGGATGGAAAAGCATCTTTAATGCCAAGGGGCCTCAAAGAAGGCTGTGGTAGTGATTCTCATATCAGATAAATTAGATTTTAAACTAAAGACTGTAGTCAGAGGTACAGAAGGACACTACATCATTCTTAAAGGGACTATCCACCAAGAAGATCTAACAATTGTAAATATCTATGCCCCCAATATGGGAACAGCCAATTACATAAGAAATCTGTTAATCAAGATGAAGAGTCAGTATTGATATGAATACATTAATAGTAGGAGATCTTAACATGCCACTCTCAGCAATAGACAGATCATCGAAGCAGAAAATCAATAAAGAAACTAGAGCATTGAATGACACATTGGACCAGATGGACCTCATTGATATATACAGAACATTCCACCCTAAAACAACAGAATAGTCATTCTTCTCAAGTGCACATGGAACCTTCTCCAGAATAGACCACATACTGGGTCACAAATCAGCACTCAACCAATACCAAAAGACAGATTATTCCCTGCATATTCTCAGATCACAGTGCTTTGAAACTGGAGCTCAACCACAAGGAAAAGTTTGGAAGGAACTTGAACACCTGGAACCTAAAGACCACCTTGCTTAAGAGTGTTTGGATCAACCAGGAAATCAAAGAAGAACTTAAACAATTCATGGAAACCAATGAGAATGAAGACACTTCGGTACAAAACCTATGGGATGCAGCAAAGGTGGTCCTAAGGGGGAAATACATAGCAATCCAAGCCTCCCTCAAAAAAAATTGAAAAATCCAGAATATACCAGCTGTCTCTACACCTTAAAGAACTGGAGCATCAACAACAAATCAAGCCAACTCCACATACAAAAATGGAAATAATCAAGATTAGAGCAGAGATAAATGAGATAGAAACTAGAGATACAGTAGGACAAATCAATGAAACTAGAATCTGGTTTTTTTGAATGAATCAATAAGATTGATAAACCATTGGCCACACTAATCCAAAAGAAAAGAGAGAAGGCCCAAAATAATAAAATTATGAGTGAAAAGGGAGAGATCACAACTAACACCAAGGAAATAGAAACAATCAACAGAAATTATTATCAACAGTTATATGCCAATAAGTTAAGCAACCTAGATGAAATGGATGCATTTCTGGAAAACTGTAAACTTCCAAAATTGAAGCAGAAAGAAATTGACAACCTGAATAGACCTATATCTAGTAATGATATTGAAGCAGTGATCAAAAACCTTCCAAAAAACAAAAGCCCAGAACCTGGTGGATTTCCTGGGGAGTTCTACCAAACTTTCAAAGAAGAAATAACACCTATTCTGCTGAAGCTCTTTCAGAAATTGAAGCATGGGCTTCTTTTGATAAATACAGTATTATTAATGTATTTTCTTTTCCTTATGACTTGCTTAATAATATTTTCTTTTCTCTACCTCATTTTATTGTCATACTGTATGTAATACACACAGTGTGTAAAATATATATTAACCAATTGTTTATCTTATTTCTTAGGGTTCAGGTCAAAAGTAGGCTATTAGGAGTAACGTTTTTCAAGAATCAAAAGTTATATAGGAATTTTTGACCGAGTGGGGGCTCAGAACTCCCAACACCCATGTTGTTCAAGGGTCAATTGTATTTAGAACCTCATTTCAAATGCCCTATATATTTGCTACACAAGAATCACGGTGTCATCAGGCTGTTATTTATTTTGTTCAAATATGTGAACATTCTCCTCAGTTACTTTCTATTTTTCTTTTTATTTTCTTTTACATTTGGGAGTTCTTATGTTTTTAGTGATATCAAAATCAGGAAATACAGATTTTTAATATAAAAATGATCTGAGAACACATACTTTGCTTGAAAAAATTTGCAAAAATTCACCAAATTTATCTCTTGGTAAAGTGTTCTCAACTCTGGCTGCATGTTGGAATCTCCTGGGGAAGCTTAACAAATTTTGATGCTCAGGTTGACCCCAGGCCATTTAATGAGAACAACTACGGGTAAAACCCAGGCATCAGTATTTTTTTAAGTTAAATTTTTCTTCAATTTATTTAAAAACAATGAAAAAAAAAATAGTTCACTCATTTCTTTCCCCCTACACACCATTGCAATGACAACTACTAATCAGTTCTTTGTATCTCTGAGCTTGGTTTGCTTACTTACCTATTTATATACTTAATTTTCAAATTACACATGTAAGAGATTATACAGTATTTGTCTTTTTCTCTCTTATTTCACTTAGCATAATGCTCCCAAGTTTCATCTCTGTTGTTCCAAATGTCAATATTTCATTTTATATGACTGAATATTTTATTATATAATATAATAAATATTTATTTTTGTTAATATGGTATATATGAATATTTCACAAATTCTTAAAGCATTTATCATCAATGGACACTTAGGTTATTTCTGTGTATTACCTGATCTAAATAATGCTTCAATGAACATGAGGGTGTATACATATTTTCAAGTTAGTGAAAAACAAAAGTGCTTTTGTTTTTTTTAGATAAATACTCATTCAGAGATGGAGTTGCTGGATCATACAGTAGTTCCATTTTTTTTTTCAATTTTTTGAGGAACTTTCATACATTTTTCCATAGCGACTGCACCATTTTGCATTCCATCAGCAATACAAAATAACCCCTTTTCTCCCCATCCTCACCAACATCTCTTTTTTTTTTTTTCCATAATAACCATTCTGTGAGGTGATAGCTCACTGGGATTTTAATTTTCATTTTAATGGTGATTAATGTTGTGACCATCTTTTCATATATCTCTTGGCTATTTACATGTCTTTTTTGGAAAATATCTATTCAGATCTGCCCATTTTTATTTGGAATATATTGTTTTGCTCTGAATTGTATGAGTTCTTTATATATTTTGGATATTAGCCCTTTATTAGATATATTATTTTCAAATATTCTCTTCCATTTGGTAGGTTGCCTTCTCACTTTGTTTATGGATTCCTTTGCTATGCAGAATATTTTTAGTTCATTGTAGTCTCACATATTTATATTTGCTTTTGTTTTTGGAGTCATATTTACTTATTTTTTTCTCTTTTTTTGCATTTTTATTGTATTTTTTGTAACTTTATTTTTTTCAGTGTTCCAAGATTCATTGTATATTAACCACACCCAGTGCTCCATGCAATACATGCTCTCCTTAATATGCACCACCAGGCTCGCCCAACCCCCCACACTCCTCCCCTCCAAGACCCTCAATTTGTTTCTTAGAGTCCACAGTCTCTCATGGTTCATCCCCCACTCTGATATCCCCCAAATCACTTCTCCTCTCCTTTTCCCAATGTCCTCTGTGTTATTCCTTATGCTCCACAAGTAAGTGAAACCATATGATAAATGAATCTTTCTGCTTGACTTATTTCACTCAGCATAATCTCTCCCAGTCCCATCCATGTTGATACAGAAGTTGGGTATCCATCCTTTTTGATGGAGGCATAATACTCCATTGTATATATGGACTCTATCTTCATTATCCATTCGTCCGTTGAAGAGCATCTTGGTTCTTTCCACAGTTTGGTGACCGTGGACATTGCTGCTATGAACATTGGGGTACATATGGCCCTTCTTTTCACTACATCTGTATCTTTGGGGTAAATACCCAGTAGTGCAATTGCAGGGTCATAGGGAAGCTCTATTTTTAATTTCTTAAGGAATCTCCACACTGTTCTCCAAAGTGACTGCACCAACCTGCATTCCCACCAACAGTGTAAGAGGGTTCCCCTTTCTCTACATCCTCTCCAACACTTGTTGTTTACTGCCTTGTTAATTTTGGCCATTCTAACTGGTGTAAGGTGGTATCTCAATGTGGTTTTGATTTGAATTTCCCTGATGATTAATGAGGCTGAACATTTTTTCATGTGTCTGTTAGCCATTTGTATGTCTTCTTTGGAGAAGTGTCTGTTCACGTTGTCTGCCCTTTTATGACATGATTATCTGTTTTTTGAGTGTTGAGTTTGAGGAGTTCTTTATAGATCTTGGATATCAGCCCTTTGTCTGTAGTGTCATTTTTGAATATCATCTCCTATTCCATGGGTTGCCTCTTTTCTTTGTTGACTTTTTCCTTTGCTGTGCAGAAGCTTTTGATCTTGATGAAATCCCAAAAGTTCATTTTTGCTTCTGTTTCCTTTGCCTTTGGAGACACGTCTTGAAAGAAATTGCTGTGGCTGATGTTGAAGAGGTTACTGCCTATATTCTCCTCTAGGAATTTGATAGATTCCTGCCTCATGTTGAGGTCTTTTATCCATTTTGAGTTTATCTTTGTGTACGGTGTAAGAGAATGCTCGAGTTTCATTCTTCTATACATAGCTGTCCAAATTTCCCAGCACCATTTATTGAAGAGAGTGTCTTTTTTCCACTGTATATTTTTTTCCTGCTTTGTCAAAGATAATTCGACTACAGAGTTGCGGGTCCATATCTGGACTCTTTAATCTGTTCCACTGGTATGTGTCTGTTTTTGTGCCAGTACCGTGCTGTCTTGGTGATCACAGATTTGTAGTAAAGCTTGAAATCAGATAAAGTGATGCCCCAGTTTTGTTTTTCTTTTTCAACATTTCCTTAGCAATTCAGGGTCTTTTCTGGTTCCACACAAATTTTAGGATTATTTGTTCCAGTACTTTGAAAAATGTCAGTGGAATTTTGATGAGGATGGCTTTGAGATTGTTCTAGACAGTATACACATTTTAACAATGTTTATTTTTCCAATCCATGAACATGAAATGATCTTCCATCTTTTTGAGTCTTATTCAATTTCGTTCATGAGTGTTCTGTAGTTCCTCGAGTACAGATCCATTACCTCTTTGGTTAGGTTTATTCCCAGGTATCTTATGGTTCTCGGTGCTATAGTAAATGGAATCAGTTATCTAATTTCCCTTTCTACAGTTTCATTGTTAGTGTATAAGAAAGCAACTAATTTTTGTACATTGATTTTGTATAATGCCACATTACTGAATTGCTGGATGAATTTTAGTAGTTTGCGGGTGGAGTCTTTTGTGTTTTCCACATAAAGTATCATTTGATCTATGAAGAAAGAGAGTTTGAATTCTTCTTTGCCAATTTGAATACTTTTCATTTCTTTTTGCTGTCTGATTGCTGTTGCTAAGACTTCTAGTACTATGTTGAACAGCTTTGAATGACACATTGGGCCAGATGGACCCATGGATATATACAGAACATTCCACCCTAAAACAACAGAATACTCATTCTTCTTGAGCACACATGTAAATTTCTCCAGAATAGACCACATACTGTGTCACAAATCAAGGCTCAACTGATACTAAATGATTGAGATTATTCCCTGCATATTTTCAGACCACAATGCTTTGAAACTGGAACTCAACCACAAGCAAAAGTTTGGGAGAAATTCAAACACTTGGAAGCTAAAGACCACCCTGCTTAAGAATGTCTGCATCAACCAGGAAATCAAAGGAGAACTTAAACAATTCATGAAGTCGTATTAAAAAAATAAAAAACTATTGTCAAGACCTATGTGAGGTAGCTTTTTACCTATGTTTTCCTCTAGTTTAATGATTTTTAGGTGTTATGTTTAAGTCTTTAATCCATCTTTATTAATTTTTGTGTATGGTGTAAGATAGTGGTCCAGTTTCATTTTTTTGAATGTGGTTTTCCAATGTTCCCAGCACAATTTATTGTAGAAACTATTCCTTATTCAAGTCTACTTTGTCATGAATTAATTGATGTGTATAAGTTTATTTTGGACCTCAATATTCTGTTCCATTAATCTAAAGGTCTGATTTATTCCAAGGTCATACTGCTTTAATCACTAGAGGTTTGTAATACTGTTAGAAATCAGGGAGTGTCATACCTCCAGCTTTTTTCTTCATGTGATTGCTTTGGTTATTAATGGTCTTTATGGTTCCCTACAAATTTTAAGATTGTTTTATCTATTTCTCTTTTTCAATGATTTTTAAAATTTGTTTATGAGAGAGGGCAGAGGCGGGGAGCAGAGGAAGAGGGGCAAGCAGACTCTTGAATTAGCATGGAGCCTGATTACAAGGCTTGATCTCAGGACTCTGAGAGCACGAACTGAGCAGAAACGAAGAGTCAGATGCTTAACTGACTGAGCCACCCACGTGCCCTTTGTTTTATTTCTGTGAAAAATGCCATTGGGATTTTGATAGGGATTTCACTGAATCTGTAGGTTCTTTTGGGTAATTTATATATTTTAACAATATTAATTCTTCTAGTCCCTTTGGATGGAATATCTTTCCATTTTTTCCCCATCTCTTTCAATTTCTTTTATTAACATCATGTAGTTTACAATGTATAGGTTTTCACTTCTTTGGTTATATTTATTGCTAGGTATTTTATTCATTTTTATACAATTATAAATGGGATTGCTTTCTTAATTTCTTTCTAATAATTAATTATTAGTGTACAGATATGCAGCACATTTTTGTATATCTTGCAATTTTACTAAATTCATTTATTTGTTTTCTGATGGAGTCTAGAGTTCTCTCTATATAATATCATATCATTTGCAAATAGTGAAATATTTACTTTCTCTTTTCCAATTTGGATGTCCTTTTTTTTTTCTTTCCTAGTTGTTTGACTAGGATTGTCTTAGCCCCTTATGAGATATATAATTTGCAAATATTTCCGATACTATGTTGAATAAAATGGTTAGTGTGGGCATCCTTGTCTTGTTCCTGACCTTAGAGAAAGAGATTTCAGCTTTGAGTGTGATGTTAACTATGTACTTGTCATATATGACCTATATTATGTTGAGGAACATTCCTTTTATACCTACATTTTATAAAGTGTAGTTGAATTTTGTCAAATGCTTTCTATGCATCCATTGAGATGATCCTTTTTATCCTTGATTTTGTTAATATGGTGTATCACTTTAACTGCTTTGCAAATGGAGAACCATGCTTGCTTTCCTAAAATCAATCCCACTTGATCATGGTGTATGATCTCTAAAATGAATTGTTCAATTTCTTTTTCTATATTTCTTGAGAATTTTTGCATCTATGTTTATCAGGTATATTGATCTGTAATTTTATTTCCTTGTGACATTCTTGTCTGGTTTTGGTATCAGGGTAACACTGACCTTCTAAAATGAGTTTGAAAGCGTTATCTTCTCTTCTATTTTTATAAGAATTGGAGAAGGATTTGTATTAATTCTTTGAATGTTAGGTATAATTCACCAGTGAGGTGGTCCTGGATTTTTGTTTGTTGGGAAAATGTCTTTCTTTAATTTATAATTGAAGCATAATTGGCATACAATGTTGTATTAATTTTGGATGTATAACATACAGATTTGACAAGTATATGAATTTCTGAATGCTCACCACACTAAGTGTAGTCACCATCTGTCACCATACAACAGTATTATAATATTATTAAATATATTTCCTGTGCTGTACTCATCACTTTGTTAATTGTTTATTTTATAACTGGAAGTTTGTAACACTTAATCCCCTTCATCTATTTCGCCCATCTCTCCATCCACTTTCCTACTAGCAAACACCTGTTTATTTTCTGTATCTAAGAGTCTGTTTTTGTCTCTTTGAGTTTTTTTTGTTTTGTTTTGTTTTGTTCTGTTTTTTTTTTGTTTTGTCTTGTTTTGTTTAGATTTCATAAGTAAGTGAAATCATATGGTATTTTTCTTTCACTTTCTGACATATTTCATTTAGCAAAATACCCTCTATGTCCAACCATGTTGTAGTAAATGACAAGATTTCATTCTTTGTTATGGCCAAATAATATTCTCATATACATAATACATTGTATATATGTTATCATAAACCTATATTATATCGTATGACATGATATATAGTATCATATATGTAGTATATATGTACATGTGATATGTATCACATAAATACAGATATAGGTATATATCGCATCTTTATTATCTATTCATCTATCAATGGACACTTGTTTTGCTTTCATATTTTGGCTATTGTAAATAATACTTCAATATACGTAAGGATGCATATATATTTTTGAATTAGTGTTTTCATTTTGGGGAATAAATACCCAGTAGTATAATTAACTGTGTCATATGGCATTTCTATATTTAATTTTTCAGCAACCTCCATATTGTTTCCCAGAGTGGTTGCAGCAATTTACATTCTTACCAACAACACATGAATATTCCTTTTTCTCTACACCCTTGACAACACTTCTTATTTCTTGTCTTTTTGATACCACCCAGTCTGACTGGTGTGTTGATATTTTATGGTGGTTTTGATGTCCATTTTTCTGATGATTAGTGATGTTGAGCATCTTTTCATGTGTCAGTTGACCACCTGTAAGTCTTCTGTGAAAGAAAAAATCTGGTCAGGACCTCTGCCTATTTTTCAGTTTCATTGTTTGCTTTGTTGATGTAGTTATATTAATTATTTATATATTTGGGGTATTAGTCCCTTATGAGATATATAATTTGCAAATATTTTCTCCCATTCAGTAGGTTGCCTTTTTGTTTTGTTGATTGTTTCCTTTGTTGTGCAAAAATTTTCTGTTTTGGTGTTTTATGTTTATTTTTGCTTATCTCCTTCTTACCTGAGGAGACATATCAATAAATACATTGCTAAGGCTGATATCCAAGTGAAGTCCAACTATTGCCTATGTTTTCTTTTGGGAGTTTTATGGTTTCAGGTCTAACATTTAGGTCTTTAATCAATTTCAACTTTACTTTTGTGTATGCAAATGGTTCAGTCTTTTATGTAGCCATACAGTTTCCCCATCACCATTTATTGAAAAGTCTCTTTTTTTCCCATTAAATATTCTTATCTCCTTTGTATAGATTTGCCATATTACATGGTTCTATTTCTGGGCTCTTTATTATTCTGTTCCATCTATGTGTCTATTTTTGTGCCAGCAGCATACTTTTTCGATCAAAATAGTTTTGTATCATATCTTAAAATCTGGGATTGTGACACTTCCAGCTTTGTTCTTCCTCAAGCTTGATTTGGCAATTCAAGGTCTTTTGTCATTCCATACAAATTTCAGGATTATTTGATCCAGATTTGTGAAAAATTTAATTGTTATTTTGATAAGGATTGCACTGAATCTATAGATTGCTTTTGGTAGTATGGACATTTTAACAACAGTTTTTTTTTTTTTTTCAATCCAAGAGAAAGGTATATATTTTTATTTGTTTTTGTCATCTTAAACTTCTTTCATCAATGTATTACAGTTTTCAGAATATAAGTCTTTCATATCTTTGGTTAAATTTATTCCGAGATATTTTATTATTTGGGGCACACTTGTAAATGGGATTATTTTCTTAATTCTTTTGCTGTTCCTTCATCATTAGTGTATAGAAATATAACAGTTTCCTGGATTTTTTTTTCCTGAAACTTTACTGGATTCATTAACACTGCTAATAATTTTTTTCATAGAATCTTTAGCTTTGGGGCACCTGGGTGGTGCAGCCATTAAGCATCTACCTTCTGCTCAGGTCATGATCCCAGGGTCCTGGGATAGAGCCCCGCATTGGGCTCCCTGCTTGGCAGGAGGCCTGCTTCTCCTTCTCCCACTCCCCCTACTTGTATTCCCTCTCTCACTGTGTCTCTCTCTGTCAAATAAATAAATAAATAAGATCTTTTTAAAAAAAGTATCTTTAGCTTTTCCATATCTTCTACAGATAGTGACAATACTATTTTTTTCTTACCAATTTAGATGTGTTTATTTTTCTTGTCTGATTTCTGCAGCTAGGACATCCAGTACTATGTTTAATAAAAAATAGTAAAGGTATACATCTTTTTAATATTCCTGACATTAGAGAAAATATTCCTAATTTTTTACCATATAATATGATGATAG
Source organism: Enhydra lutris kenyoni (assembly GCF_002288905.1). Classification (NCBI taxonomy): domain Eukaryota; kingdom Metazoa; phylum Chordata; class Mammalia; order Carnivora; family Mustelidae; genus Enhydra; species Enhydra lutris. The sequence goes on from NW_019154151.1 coordinate 2,265,121, forward strand.
CTGTGGGGTTTTCATATATGGCCTTTGTTATGTTGAGGTATGTTTCTTTTAAACCCATTTGTTGAGTTTTTATCATGAAAAATTGTTATACTCTGTAAAATGCTTTTTCTGCATTTATTGAGATAAGCATACAGTTATTTGCAATTATCGAACCACCCTTGCATTCTTAGAATAAATTCCACATGATTGTGGTGAATGATCCTTTGAATATATTGAATTCAGTTTGATAATTTTTTGAGGGTTTTTACATCTATCTTAATCATAGATATTCGCTTATAGTTTTCTTCTTTTGTAGTGTCTTTTTCTGGTTGTTTTTTTTTTTTTCTTTTTCTGGTTTTGAAATCAGGGTAACACTGACATTATAGAATGAGTCTGGGAGTTTTCTTCCATTTTTTTATTTTTTGGAATAATTTTAGAATAGGTATTAACTTTTATTTGAATGTTTGGTAGAATTCACCTGTGAAGCCATCTTGTCTTGAATTTTTGTATGTTGGGAGTTTTAAATTAGAAATTCAATTTTATTAGTAACAATTAGTCTGTTTAAGTTTTCTATTTCTTCCTGATTTAGTTTTGGGTGATTATATGTTTCTCAGAATTTATTTATTTTTCTTAGTTGTCCAATTTATTGGCATGTATATTTTTTCTAATATCCTCTTATAATTCTTTATATTTCTGTGTTTTTAGTTGCTATTTTTTCTTCTTTATTTCTGATTTTATTTATTTGGTTCTCTTTTTTTCTTGATTTTCTGGCTCATAGTTTATTAATTTTGTTTATCTTATCAAAGAATCATCTCTTGGTTCCATTGATCTTTTCAATTTTTTTAGTCTGTATTTCATTTTTTTCTACTCCAATATTTATTATTTCCTTCCTTCTACTAGCTTTAAGTTTTGTTTGTTTTTCCTTTTCTAATTTCTTTAAGTATAACTTTAAGTTATTTATTTCCATTTTTCGCTTGTTTCTTGAGGTAATATCACTATAAATTTCCCTCTTAGAACTGCTTTTGTTGAATCCCAAAGATTTTGGACCATTGTGTTTTCATTTTCATTTGTCTCCATGTCCTGCCCAGGGCTGCTTGCCAGGTTTAGTGGGGCAAAAAATAATTGTTGGAAGGATGCCTCCCCAGGTTGGTAGGTTGGGTGAGGCAGGTCTACATAAAAACACCTGGGTGGGGCATGCATTGCTAATAAGGTAGATGGAGAGTGTTACAAGTGGCTCCCAGAAGTATTTTGCTGTCCATGCTGGGATAGAGGAAGAAAACTGGCATCTGACAGCAATTTTGTTCTTGGAGAAATCTCCTGCAGATCCTTGTCCCACCAATTTATGGGCGGGGACTCCATTTTCTATCAACCTCCAGCTCCCCTGGAATTAAGCCCATTGATTTTTAAAGGTTCCACAGTTAGGCCTTGTTGATATTTAAAGCTGCTGGATTTCATTATCAGTGGTTTTCAAAGCTGGACATTATGAGGAATTATCTTACCAGTATGGTTGTGCCAGGAAGATGGTGTGGGGTCTGACACTCTTGATTCTCCATGTTTGTGCTATCTCTTCCATTCTTGGTTAATCGCAGCAGGGATTTGTTTCCTGACCATGTCTCTGCTCCTCCTATATTTTCTGATATAACCTTCTCTCCAACGTAGCTGTGGAAGGTATGTTCTGCCAGACTTCAGATTGTTTACATAATTATTTGTATACATGTAGCTGTTGCCTCAATGTTTCTGCAGGATAAGGTGAGCTCAAGATTCTACCATTCTGCCATCCCCTGAGACTTTTTCTCTGACTCAGTCTCCTTAATAATGATTGGTCTGGTTAGATTTTCTATTACATCATTATTCAATCCTGGTAAGTTATATATTTCTAGGAATTTAATCCTTCCTTTTATGTTGTCTAATTTGTTGGTGTTAATTATTCATAGTAGTCTCATGATCCTTTGCATTTATGTGGTATTAGTTGTAAAGTCTCCTATTTTATTTCTTATATTAATGAGTCCTCTCTCACTTTTTCTTGGTGAGTGTAGCTAGAGGTTTGTCAGTTAAAAAAAAAACTTTTCAAAGAAACAGCTCTTAGTTTCAAAAGCTCTTTTTAATGTGTCTATTCTCCTTTATTTCCTTTATTTTTGTACTAATCCTTGTGATTGCCTTCCTTCTAATAACTTTGTTATTGCCAGGTGTAGTGGGGCAATAGTGCTTCATTTCTTATTCCCTTTTATTTCCTTAAGGAATAAACTTAGGTTGTTTTTTGAGACTTTTCTTGTTTCGTTATATAGGCATTTATCACAATGATCTTCACTCTTAGAACTTCTTTTGCTATATCACAAAAATATTGGTATGTTACATTTCTTTTTTATTTGTCTCAATGTAATTTTTGGTTTCTACTTTTATATATATATATATATATATATATATATATATACACAAATATTATCTGTCTATAGGTAGATGATAGATGATAGATAGATAGATAGATAGAGGTAGATTTAGCAGACTCTATGTCCAGTGTGGAGCCCAACACAGGCTTGAACTCACAAACCTGAGATCAAGATCTGGGCCAAGATCAAGAGCTGAACACTTAACCTACTGAGCCACCCAGGTGCCCCTAGTTTGACATCTTTTTTGACCCCTTTACTTGTTCAGTATTATAGTGATTAATCTCCTTATATTTGAATTCCTTAGTGTTCTTGCTGTAATTAACTTCTAGTTTTATGTGTGCCCCAAATCTAGAGAGATTGACTGGCACTGCCTTGAGAAAGAAACAGGCAGTCCGCTGGGTTCCCACAACTGGGCGGGAGGGAGGAGGGAAAGGAGGAAAGGAGAGGAGGGGTGAAGGGAAAGAGGAAGAAAGGAAGGAAGGAAGAAAGGAGGGAAGGAAGGTAAGAAGGAAGGAAAGAAGGAAAGAAAAGAAGGAGGTAGGTAGAGAAGGTAACAGTTTGTGTGTGTGTGTGTGTGTGTGTGTGTGTGTGTGTTTCAAATTTTTTTTTATTTTCAGCATAACAGTATTCCTTGTTTTTGCACCACACCCAGTGCTCCATGCATTCCGTGCCCTCTCTAATACCCACCATCTGGTTCCACCAACCTCCCACGCCCGCCCCTTCAAAACCCTCAGATTGTTTTTCAGAGTCCATAGTCTCTCATGGTTCACCTCCCCTTCCAATTTCCCCCAACTCCCTTCTCCTCTCTAACTCCCCTTGTCCTCCATGCTTTTTGTTATGCTCCACAAATAAGTGAAACCATATGATAATTGACTCTCTCTGCTTGACTTATTTCATTCAGCATAATCTCTTCCAGTCCTGTCCATGTTGCTACAAAAGTTGGGTATTCATCCTTTCTGATGGAGGCATAATACTCCATAGTGTATATGGACCACATCTTCCTTATCCATTCGTCCATTGAAGGGCATCTTGGTTCTTTCCACAGTTTGGCGACCGTGACCATTGCTGCTATAAACATTGGGGTACAGATTTTTATTTCATAACACTTCTGACACCAAATGAGTGAGCATTTTTTCACATGCCAACCAATTCTGACATCAACTATATGTTCCACAATTCAGTTCTGGTACTAACAAACCAGAATTAGAGCAGAACTCTCAGGTTAAGGGCTCAGTTCCACAAGACTTCTATTCCTGATGCCAATCACAAGTCCCAGGTTACCATGTGTATTTTCGAACAACCAGATGTACATTGGAGTTCCCATAATCTCATCCTTATGTTTGATAATCTTCTATAATGGTTGACAAGACTCAGGAAAACATTTTACTTATTATAACTAGTTTATTATAAAGAATACAACTCAAGGGGTGCCTGGGTGGCTCAGTGGGTTAAAGCCTCTGCCTTCAGCTTAGGTCATGATCTCAGCCTGGGATCGAGCCCCACATAGGGATCTCTGCTCAGCTTCCCCCTCTCTCTCTCTGCCTGCCTCTCTGCTGACTTGTGATCTCTGTCTGTCAAATAAATAAATAAAATCTTTAAAAAAAGAATACAACTCAAGAACAGCCAAATGGATGAGATGCATGGGACAAGGTATGGAGGGAAAGGGCATAGAGCTTCCATACCCTCTCTAGGCACATCACCTTCCCAGCACCTTCATATGTTTACCAAGCTAGAAACTCTCTGAACTCTATCATTTAGAGGTTTTTGATGCAGTTTTATTAAGTATGATTGATCAAATTACTGGAAATTAGTTCAACCTCCAACCTCTCTCCCCTACCTGGAAGTCATGAGGTGGGGCTCAAAATTTCAACCCTCTAATCACGCTTTGGTCTTTTGGCAACCAGCCCTTATCCTGAAGCTATCTAGGGGTCCCTAACCACAAATAATCTATTAGCATGCAAAATACCATCTTATTATTCTGGAGATTCAAAGGATTTTAGGAGCCCTAACAGAAACAAAGACCAAATGTATATTTCTTATTGTATCAAAAGAGGAAAAAAAGAAAAGAAAGAAACCTGGATACAGGGGACAGAAACCAAAAGTCTGAAACAGATATCCATGGTTTTGTCCAATTGGCAATCTAAAATTTAGTAGAATAATTTATTAATAAAAAGATAAGAGGGCATGAAATGGCTTTTGTATCTCTACAAAATAGGTTCTGAATTAACTTTAACATCCACTGAAATGTACTAATTGGCGACTTTAGTATCTATCTTTAATTAATCCTGGGATCAAATTACATTATACCTGGGGATTCCATTAAATTTAGATATAGTATCCTCTGTAATCTTAGGGGAGAATCTGTATATAAAACAGAGGACAGGAAGGAATGCCTTATTTTATTTATTTATCTATTTATTTGCTTAAACACATTTTTAAAAAATTTTATTTTAACTCCAGTATAGTTAACATACAGTACTGTATTAGTGTCAAGTGTAAAATTTAGGGATTCAGCAATTCCATATATCACCCAGTGCTCATCACAAGTACACTCCTTTATCTCCAACACTTCTTTCATCCATCTCCCACCCAACTCCCCTCTGGTAACTATCAGTTTGTTCTCTACAGTTAAGAGTCTCTTTCTAGGTTTGTCTCTTTCTTTCTCTCCCTCTCTCTCTTTTTCTCTTTGTTCACTTGTTTTGTTTCTTAGATGCTGCATATGTGTAAAATCATATGGTATTTGTCTTTCTTGGACTTATTTTGCTCAGCATAATACTCTCTAGTTCCATCCATCACTTGCATGGATGACATGGTTTCATTATTTTTTATGGCTGAATAATATTCTATTGTATATATCTACCACTTCCTTAACCATTCATCAATTGATAGACATTTGGTCTGTTTCATAATTTGGGAATAGTAGATACTGGTGCTATAAACATAGGGGTGCATATATAAAATAGGCATTACCATCAGTGCCCTCAGAGGACACTGTAGAGGCTTCATCAACCTCTTCTCATGTCTTCATGAATTGCCTCTGGACTTCTGATTCAAGAAACTGCTCTCTTCAACCCTACACTATACTCTATTACAGCATCAATAACTTGTTATATGTTTGGATCTCCTGGAAATAGAGTATTTCATAAACCCTAATCCTGTGACCCTCCATCTGTCACTGTTCATTATGCCTTAAGTCATGGAAGCAGCATCCTGCAAGTTTAGCATGGCTATTGAGACCTGTGCTACAGAACGGAGGCTAACTTGAGCCTTCTGGAATTTCCCAACTGCAGGAGGGGATGGCTTTCCCTGTCCTCAGTCTCTTGCTATGGTGTTGGAGAAGTTCATTCCTCAATCCTCTACTGATCAGCTGAGTGAACATCAATACACTTTACAGATGGCATGGCCATCATTAGACAGGATTAAGCTCAGAGGAAAATTGCTGGTTTTCATTTTGTTTTAACCAGTAGTTTCCTGATAAAGGATGGGACCCAAGGGTTACCATACTTGACTGAACTTCAGGCAGCATCTTATCACTGGATGCCTTTGCCAACAATTGGACCACCGATACATTTTTTTTTTTACAAAGCTTTAGGTCATTCCCAAAGAGGTGTCCTCTGTTATGGGTTGAATTGTGTCCCTTAGAAAAGCTATATTGTTATCCTAAGTCTCAGTCCTTCAGGCTGTGACTTTATTTGGAAACAGAATGATTATAGATATAATTAAGGTGAGATCCTAGTGGATTAGGGTGGGTTTCTAATCCAATATGTCCTTACAAGAATACATCTAAGTAAAGACATAAAGATCTAGGGAGAATTTCACAAGAAGATAGATGTAGACGTTGGAGTTATGTTGCCACAAACCAAGGAATGTCTGGAGCTACCAGAGTTGGAAGGCAAAAATTTATCCTCGCTTGGAGGCTTCATAGAGAAAACAACCCAGCCAACACCTCAATATAGACTTCTAGCCTCTAGATTTGTATGAGAACAAATTCCTACTGTTTTAAACCACCCAGTTTGAAATACTTTGTTACAGTACCTCTAGGAAACTGATACATCCTGTTTAGACTAAAGAACTCTTGAAATATTTTTGCTTTACAAATATTCAAAATAAAAATCAAGGTAACAGATGCCTTTAAAAATACTAAGATCTTAATATAAGATCTCACCAAGATACTCCATATTCTCTACAAAGTTCCAGTGAGTACTTGTAATGATGAAGGCATTTATTTAAATTCTCAGTGCACACGATGTTATGGTCCTGAGGATGGTATTCAATGGAACTTCTACCTCTCCTATAGGCCCCAGCAGCCAGTTTAATTGAAAGGCATAATTGGCTCCTACAGCACTTTCATTGAAGTTACAAAGTGGCACATGGACCCCTAGCTAGGTGTCATTATTTCCACATACATTGATTAGCTTATGTTTATAGACCCTGTGAAATGTATGCACTCCTTATACCAATGCCACACACATTGCCCTCAATTGCGTTTATTGATCATGAGTTCATTTTTGATAACCACCTTACACTGTGACTCTCTTTCCTCATTGAGTGCCTACTTAATTTCCTAAGAAGACACTTACCCTACCACCCAAAATCTTATTCATCACCAAAATTTAAATTAATATGAAGACATCAACAAGTCAGTCACAGCTTAAGGTCTAACGTAGAGGACCAACATCATGTGCCGCCTTGACATCTGGGGAAGACTGTGAGGGCCTTGACTGACCCACCCACAAGTTCCCCTTCTTACTAGCCTCATAAACAGCTCTTCTTATCAAATGTGGTCAGGTACAATTCCTGCTTTTTCTTGAGTAGCATGTTTCAGTTCCCTGCCAGTATTGAGAATTATTTTTTAAGACATTATAAAATTTTCTACAATCAAAATTCTTTTACAAATTTACTCACATACCTATACTGTCTGTTAAGCTTTAAAAATAAAACTGCGTTCCATATTTTTCGCTGGGACCAGTTTTATTTTACCTGAAGAATTCTCTGTTACTTTTTTTTAGTAAGAATCACTTGACAGTGAATGATCTGATCTTTTTTGTTTGTCTAAAAATGTATTTTTCTTCATATTTTAAGGATATATTTGCTAATATAAAATCCTAGTTTGCCCATTACTTTAACACTTTATGTCACTTTACTGCATTCTGGTTTCCATTTTTCATTTAAGTCACTTGTCAGTATTATGTTTTTTCATTTGAAGGTAATTTTTTCCTGGAAGCTTTAATGTTTTTCTTCCTTGCTTTTATTTTTAACAATTTCACTTTGGTATATATCTTAGTGTGGTTTTACTTCTAATTCATCTGTTTGGGGTTTGTAGAGCTTATCAAATCTGTGTCTTAATATCTTCTACTGATTTGGGAAAATTCTTAGCCATTATTTCTTCAAATATTACTTCCAATCTGTTGTCTCTTCTAGAATTCCGATGCAAGTATCTGTCATTTTCATCATGTCCTATACATCTTTTATACTCGTTCCTATATATTTCTTTTTGTTTTTTTGCTGTTCGGATTTGAGACTTCATACTTCTTATATCTCTCTTTCTATTTCATTAGTTCTATATTTTATTAAACCTATTTATTTTATTTTATTTTATTGTTTTTTAAAGATTTTATTTATTTATTTGAGAGAGAGAGAGAGAGAGAGAGCAGGAGCAGGGGGAGCAGAGTGGAAGGGAGAAGCAGGCTCCCCCACTGAGCAGGGAGCCTGACATAGGATTTGATCCCAGGACCCTGGGATCATGACCTGAGTTCAAGGCAGATGCTTAATCAACTGAGCTACCAGGCACACTGAACATGTCTATTTAATTATTTACTTTAATTCTTACATTTTTTTCAGATCAATAATTAGCAATTTGTTCTTTTTATAATTCTTCCTGATTAAAAAGATCCATCTTGATATGTGCATTCTTAAACATATTAACCACCAACATTTTCATGTCCTTGTCTAAAAATTCCAAAAATGGGGATATTTGTGAACATGTTTCTATTTTTTTTTTCCTCTTCATTTTGTCTTTTGGCATATCTAACACTTTTTGGTCCAATGCCAGATATTGTGACTGGAAAAGTATAGAGGCCCTGGATTCTGTTCAATTTTCTAGAGAAAATTTACATAATATAGTATTATACACTGGTAGTCAGATAAAGTGGCAGTAAGTCTTGACATCCATGTTCATCAGGTATGTTGGTCTGTAATTCTCCTTTTACTGGAGTCTTTGTCTGGTTTTGGGATCAGGGTAATGTTGGCCTCATTCAATGAGTTTGGGAGTTATAGATAAAGGGCTGGTATCCAAGATCTATAAGGAATTTCTCAAACTCAACACCCAAAAATCAAATAATCCAGTCAAGGAATGGTCAGAAGACATGAACAGACACTTCTCCAAAAAAGACATACAAATGGCCAACAGACACATGAAAAACTGCTCCACATCACTTGCCATCAAGGAAATACAAATCAATACCACAATGATGTACCACTTTACACCAGTTAGAATAACTAAAATTAACAAGCAGGGATCAACAAATGTTGACAAGGATGTGGAGCAAGGAGAAATCTCTTACACTGCTGGTGGGAATAGAAGCTGTACAGTCACTCTGGAAAACAGTATGGAGGTTCCTCAAGAAGTAAAAAAAAAAAAAATAGAGCTACCCAACAAACCAGTAATTGCATTACTGGATATTTACCCCAAAGATACAGATGTAGTGAAAAGAAGGGGCACATGCACCCCGATATTCAGAGCAGCAACGTCTGCAATAGCCAACCTGTGGAAAGATCTGAGATGTCCTTCAACAGATGAATGGATAAAGAAGATGTGGTTCATATATACAATGGAATATTACTCAGCCATTAGAAAGGAGAATGTCCACCATTTACATCAACATGGTTGGAACTGGAGGGGATTATGCTTAGTGAAATAAATCAGTCAGAGAAGGACAACTATCAGGGTTTCACTCATATGTGGAATAAAAGTAATAGCACAGAGGACAATAGGGGAAGGTAGGGAACACCAAATGGGAAGAAATCAGAGAGGGAGACAAACCATGAGAGACTCTTGACTTTGGGAAACAAACTGAGGGTTGCAGATAAGGAGGTGAGTGGGAGGATGGGGTAACTGGGTGATTGGCATTAAGGAGGGCATGTGCTGTGATGAGCACTGGGTGTTATATGTAACTAATGCATCATTAAACATTATATCAAAAACGATGATGTACTACATTTTGGCTAATTAAATTTAAAAAGTGGCAGTAAATCATATCAATCAAATTGGGGACTGAGTTGCCTTGAAATTGAGTGGCAGTTTTTAAGTTTAGACTACCCCTGTTTTACTTCCTCTAGGGAATAGTCCTTTGGGGGTCCCAGGTGAAAGTATGGGGTGTTTACTAGGATCCTCTGTCCTTGGCAAGTCCTGAACTGTTTTTATTCACTTTAATTCCCTAAGAATAGCAGAAACCTCACTCTGCCTTTAAAAGGTTTTTTGTTTAGTTTCTTTTTTTTTAAACTTTATTTGACAGAGATCACAAGTAGGCAGAGAGTCAGGCAGAGAGAGAGGAAGGGAAGCAGGCTCCCCGCTGAGCAGAGAGCCAGATGCGGGACTCGATCCCAGCACCCTGGGATCATGACCTGAGCCGAAGGCAGAGGCTTTAAAGCACTGAGCCACCCAGGTGCCCCTTTTGTTTAGTTTCTTAGCCTCTGACATTGCATAGTGTAAGAATTCAACAAATACCTCAAAGAAAAATCCTAGTGTCAAATTCATATTTTTTTTGTACTTACCTTTCTCTCAGGATGCTGAGCTTCTCAGTTACAAATGACTTCACATCCCTGAACTCTAATTTTTTTTTTCTCTCCAGGTTTGTTAGATTGCCTGAAACTTTATTTACCTTTATTTACCTTAACTATATCCTTCTATTCAAATTTTCATTCTTTCTCTTTACAGCAAGATTTGAAAAATGACCTGAGGAAAAAGTGTTTGCTTACCTCTTTGAGGTTCTTTTTCTCCCCTCAAATTGCCTCAACACTCCTATGATGCTTTTAAACACATGGTTTTATACTGTGCCCAGTTTTCTATTTTTTTTTCATAACAGGAATATTATTCTGCTGTAAGTTACTTCATCATATTTAGAATCATAAGTCTCCTGCTTACTCTACTGTTGATATCAGTTAATGGGATCCCTATTTACTCAGGTTTCCAAGCCAGAAACTACACTAATATTGGCATACAATTCCAAATACAAATGATCACAAAATCCTTTTGATTTTATGTAATCAATATCTCTACTCTGGTATTTTCTCTCAATCTTCCTTTTTACTTTTAGGAAGTACTTATCATCTTCCTTAAACCAGTCTTTTTCCATCCTTTACATTAAAAACATTGCATCTTTCTAATAAAATACTATCATCTTTATACCTCTCATTAAAAACATTGTAATTACTCCATTTACAACAGATTGAAATGCATCTCTTTATCACAGGCCTTCACAATCTGTCTTTAAACAATCTCTACAGTTTCAATAATCTACTCTCCCATAGGCACCCTGTACTTCTGTTATATAATGTCTTGTAATTGTATGCCTTTGATTTTGTATTCCCTCTAATGGTTATTTAAAGAAGTTCCTTTTCTTTGCTGGCATAATTCTACTTTCAAGACTGATATCACAGAGTATTTCTTTAGTATGAAATCTTCCCTCCTGCCATGAATGAGGTTAATGGCTTTGTCTATGGTGGTTATATAGTACTTTCTTCATAGTCTCATAACAGTAATTTTTGTTATGTCTGTTTTCATTTTCACAACTGTCTTTTTTAGTAGACCATAACTTCATCCAGGGCAGACATACAGTCTTATTCAGATTTCTATTCCCAGCATCTAGCATAGTGTCTGGCATATAAAAGAAGCTCAGTAAATTTATATTGAGGGAACTACAAGAACTAAAGTGGCAGAAGCTAAAAAAGTAATAATGCTCAATTTTGACAAGAATGGAATGAAACTGATGTAGCAATTTATTTCATGTAGCTAATTTAATTGGTAAAATCTTTGTAATGAATGTCATAATTATGTTAAAACTGACTTAGTAATTCCACTTCTAGGACTTTACTCTCAAGAAATAATTCTGCCTATGTTTCACTTACTCTGCATCTGTGTGAATCTCACCTGCAACCTGCCTCACACTCCCACAAACATCTCCAGCAGCCCTGCCCTAGTCCACATTGCATAGAGATGGCAGCAAGTAAGTGGCATGCTAGGCGACCATGTGAGCATCTATTCACAATCCTAATGGGGGCCCTGAGCAGGGCTTCAGGCACTGCTAGAAGGCTGCAACTCTGGGCTTCTCTGTATCCCAGAGCAAAAAGAACTTGCTCAGGAAATTTGCCTCAGGCAGAAAAATGATAAAAGGACTTTTTTTGCTGAGACACCTGGGTGACTAAATTGGTTAAGCCGCTGCCTTTGGCTTAGGTCATGATCCCAGGGTCCTGGGATAGAGTCCCACATCAGACCTCTTGCTCAGCAGGGAGCCTGCTTCTCTCTATGCCTCTGCCTGCCACTCTGCCTGTTTGTGCTCTCTCACTCTCTCTCTCTCTCTCTCTCTCTCTCTCTGACAAATAAATAAATACATAAAATCTTAAAAAAATCTTCCTTGGGATCTTGTTTTACTTATAAACCATGCAAGTGGAATTCCTAATGAAGAATGTCTCAAAGAAAACAAAGAAGAAAAAACATGTGCATCTAAGGGCATTGAATGGGCTTATTTATAAAGCACTGACAGATTTGTTGTGCACTTTTGAAGCGAACTGTGAGATCTATGACCTGAACATGGGGCTTTCCAATAATACTCAGTATGCTGAGTATATTGGAAGATAATTCTTTCTGATGAACAGATAAAGCATGCAAAAGCCATGTTACAGAAATGCACTGTATGAGTTATCTTTTTTAAAAAATTGGCCATGTAACATTGTATAAGGTGTACATAATATTACTTTGATACATTTGTATATTGCAATATGATTGTCACTGTAGCAATATTTATCACCTTACATAATTATAATATTATTGTCTATATTCACTGTACTGTATACTAAATCTCTAGGGTTTATTTATTATTCATTTTAAGTCTGTACCCTTAAACCCTTCAGTCTTATCTGCTCCCTAATCCCCTGGTAGTCACTATTTCACTCTGTTTTTTGCAGGTTAACTTTGTTAAATTTCACGTATAAATAATACCATACACTATTTGCATTCCTTTATCTGATTTATCTAGCTTAACATAATGTGCTTAAGGTCCATCAATGTTGTCCTAAGTGGAAGGATATCCTCCTTCCTCATAGGTGAATAATATTTCATTGTCTATATGCACCACATCTTTTTTTATCCATTTACCTTTTAATAGGCATTTGGGTTATTTCCATATTTTGGATATTGTGAATAATACTGCAGTAATCATGGAATGTCCCAGCAGACTTATTAAATGTGCCACCTATGATGTTTGTTCAAGGCAAAGAAATGCAGCTCTAGCAGTGATTGACTGGTTATGGGAATTTCTGATTCTTGGCCCCCTGATTAAAAAGAAGATACTATGCAAAATTATATCAGGGAGCTTAAGATTAGACAGTTCATCATGGACTAATGGCATGATATGTCTTGCTCTCAAAAGTGTGTAGAATCAAGAAGGGGACACTCAATATGGAATACAAAAAGGAAGAAAGAGAAAGGTCTTGAAAGTTGGACCCCCATGTTAACTGAGTTCATGGAACAAATGAAAATGAAAAATAAAGGAAATCCCTTCATAAATGATGACATCTCCCCCAAGAATTACCTGCTGGGTAGAACGTGTGAAGATGATTTAGATGGTTGTAGTGCGTTCTTTTTGAAGAGCACATACCAGAATATGAATGTGAACTATAAGAAGCAGAAGAGGACTTGGAGACAAAGAAGGCAACAAAAAGGAATCAAGTTTACTTGTTATAGAATGCAAAGGAAGTATATTTATGAAGCATTAGCTCTGCTGATAAATTATTTGGGGGATGGTGGAATTTAAGTGCTGCCATATAAGTCTGTACTGTGTACTGTGTTTATACATGAACTCTGCTTTAGAAAACAAAAAAAAATGAATGTTTTAAATAGAAAATATTTGTATAAGATGATATAGTCTATAATTTCAGATAATCCCAGGGAAGGTTAAAAGGAAGAATGCTGGTAAAAGCACAAAGTGAAACATATTTTATAAAATTTAAACTCTTGAGTGGTATTGCCTGCTATTTTGCTAATTAAGTGTTTTGTTGTTTTTTATGTATTTAAATATAATTTCCTAGAGATGACTTATCAAGTCACTGATGTTTCTTCTCAAGAGGGAAAAAAATATTAAAAGCAAAAAAAGAGGCACCAAAATCCTCTGTGGTGTTATTTAAATTGGTAAAAATTATGATATAACTTATATTACTAAATTTAAGCAAACAGCTTAATAAAATATTGTATGTGAACATTATAAGCAACTAAACATGCATTAAAATTCTAATAATTTTTAAAACTATAAAAACACTGAACACTATGATATAACATTAAAAGTGAAAAGGAAAATAAGCAATGATGTATTTAGTATAATTTCAACTATGTAGAAAATACATGTAATTATAAAATGTACAATAATGAGAAATATCATTTTAAGTTAACATAAATTAGAAATAAATTAAAAAACAAGTAAATTTAAAATACTTGACATTTTAATGTAACATACTTTTAATAAAAAATAATAGTGATCATTAATAAATTTGAGATATATAATCAAAATCATCACTATACCCACTTTATAAAAGAGAGAATATTATACAATAATCAGATACTATAGAATAGGTCTTCCCTAGTAATTTCCACTAAAAATAATAGTCCTTGGAATTTTGTTAATACAGTATGTTTTGTTAGTTGAGAAATCATCATAGTAAAATTATTATTGGTATCAAATATACTATTGTGCACATCAAAAGATTAAGAAAATGAAATAACATTGTTTTCCTAATGAAATTTTGGGAATTCACATTTCATGATACAGTTTTGTTTCTGGAAAATGTGATTAGAAACATCATAAGAGTATCTCCAATGATGAAAAGATTTCTGGGAGATGGGAGTGTTGATATGAAAATAGTCTTCTCTTTATATATATTCATAAATTGAGAAGGAGTTAAAATGCAAAGGTAACAAGAGAGGTCTCTATCTTTCATTAGAAAGAAAATTAAAATGCATGTAACTAGGAAGTGAATAAGAAGAAATTCATCATGGTACTTAAAATGTTCCGTAGTTAAGTGAAAAAATTCACCATATTTTATTTTGTTTAATAAGATTTGTAAGTTTCAACCCAAGTCAAATTTGAGACCAAATTTAAAAAGTCCCCTTTCTTAAAGATTTCTATCTGAAGTATCCATGTATCTCACTACAGCACTCTAACTATAGTAAATGTCAGTTGCTACTCTTGTCCTATAAATTGAGTGTTGTGTCAGAAAGAACAGGGCTATAGTTCCAAGTGTGTGGTACACAGAGATTAGCCAACCATTTAAGAATGTTAAACAGTCAATAAATATATTTGATTCTGCTGAGGTTCATAAACTTGTAGTTTTGAAAAATAACAATCCCCTTGTGAACTACTTTGCCATACAGAAGTCTCCATCATAACTTCCAAAAGGAGTCTCTACACCACTCATGATTGTCTTCTTTGCTTAAGGCAAATGTAGAAACATTTAAAATGTTTCTTAGATAAGATGGCCATTTTTCTTTTTGTGGTTCCTTATTTCCAGAATAAATAAACAATTTCAATATATATCAGCTGATTCTTACCTACATCTGATATATTCCCTCCAGATCACAGCCAATAGTCAATAGTCTTCAGGATGAACAAATTTTCTTTCTTCATATATTTTTGCTTAAAAAGTGTATGTGTGTGCTTGTGTGAGTGTGTATAACCGTATATATAATTATATACATGTTTTATATATATATAACACATATATAACATAATAACATAATCATATATGATCTCAGTTACTTATTCTACAAACTACATCCTCTTTCCTTTGAATCAAGCTTAACACACACACACACACACACACACACACACACACACACCTTTACCACATCAAAATGTTTTTAATTAACTCTAAATACACAGTATTAAAATTTAGAACATAGTATGTTGGCTTTGCATTTTGTCCCTAGCATAGTGCTTAGGAAATAGTCTATAATAAATGTGGGTGAAATTAGTAAGAGGCTCAAAATATGCTTACCTGAATTCTCATAATACTTTATTTATGCATTTTTATGATACACACAATATTTTGTTCTACATTTTGTTAATTTTTTTTCATATTCTCTGCCTAAGGCAGCGAGTTATAATGGAAAGAACATTGTGTTAAGATTTAGACAGATCACAGTTCAAATTCAGATTCTACCACTTAACTACCTGTATGACTTTGGTTAAGCTCTATTATCTCTTTGAGCTTCAATTTAATCATGTGTAACATAGGTATAGTTACACTTGGCTGATAAAATTTTAAGAATCAAATTAGTTGAAATTTAACTGCCTCTATACCAGTTTAGTAGTTTACAAGCTGAATTAACATTCTGAAGTCTTTTAACCTAACCCTTGAAGCTTTTCTCTTTTTTTTTCCATTGTAATGATTCAGGCTGCTTGGATGACAGAACTTCTAACATTAACAATTTTTTTAAAGATTTTATTTATTTATTTGATAGAGAGAGGCACAGCAAGAGAGGGAACAGAAGCAGGGGGGAGTGGGAGTAGGAGAAACAGGCTTCCTGCAGAGCAGGGAGCCCAATGCAGGGTGATCCCAGGACCCCGGGATCATGACCTGAGCCAAAGGCAGACACTTAATGGCTGAGCCACCCAGCTGCTCTGGATAACAGAACTTCTAAAATAGCAACCATTTTAATCATTTCCATCATCATCATCATCACCATCAACACCATTGTCATCTACTAAGAAAATATTATGCGTTAGGCACTGTGCTAATTTAAGTGTTTTACATGGATTATCTCATTAAATTACCTCATAAAAATATTATGGGGTAGCTAGCTACTCTTATTGTCCTCAATTTTTTTCAACTAATGTTTTCTTTGTCCCCAGTTTTATAAATAAAAAAAAAAAACATGGAAGTTCAGCAATGAGTTCATAGCTAGCAAGGGGTAGAGGTAAATTTTATATATCAGACAGTGATTCTCCAGAGACAATACAGTACTACTTTCCCACTGTATTAGAAAGAACCCATGTTAAATGAAGATTTTGGTTAGGAAAGTGCCATATAACCTATAATACTATGGTAACAAAATGTTATTTTGCACTAAGTGTAGTCACACTACACTGTGAGATCTTCAAGAGTAAAGTATTTCTTATCTTTGAATCACAAATCTAAGAAGATATTTGACACATAAACAGTTGCTGAATTAGTGCCATTGAGGGAAACAAACAATAAGCAAATACAATTTTGAAAATGCCACTTTCATAAGGAAATGAATCAAAAGAAAAAAAATGAACATGGGGAAGGGAAAGAAAGAGAGGGAAGGAAACCATAGGAGACTCTTAACTATAGAGAACAAACTGAGGGTTGATGAAGGGGAGTTGGGCATGGGAAGGACTAAATAGGTGAGGGGTATTAAGGAAGACACTTGTGTTGAGCACTAGGTGTTATATGTAAGTGAAGAATCACTAAATTCTACTCCTGAAACCAATATTACAGTAGATGTTAACTAACTAGAATTTAAGTGAAAAATTAAAAAAGAAAAAAATCAAGGCCACCTGAATTGGTATAGCCATCTATCTTAAAACCTATTTTCTGATGTAATTCTGGTATTATAAAAGAAGCGTATAGACCTGTGGGCTCCCACAATTGATTTCTCATGGCAGATTTTCATGAAATTAAAAGTGAAAAAACAACTGTATAGGCGTGATCATTTTGAAGACAAGGACAAATCAAATTTAGTGGTGTGGCAACACACTGATCCAAAGCAGCATACAAACTTGTTTGCCTTTGCATTCATCCAAAAAACATTTTTTGAGTGTCTACTATATGCAAGATATGTTCTGGGTACAAAGGACACCATGTTAATAAGAAAGACAAAGTTCTTACCCCGATAATACTTATATTTAGAAGAATGTAAATAATATGCTGCATACAACTAGATATATGATATATTGTCATATACTGGTAAATATTATAAAAAATTAAAATATCCCAGTCTGATAGAGGGTGACTATGGGTACACAACTTTACAGAAAGGTAGTAGATGACATTGGCATTGGCATTGTAAAATACCATGTGCAAATACACTGAAACAGGGAAGAGCTTAACCTGCATGCTATGGTGGCTCTAACAAAGCAAATGAGTTTGAGAGATGGGCAACATAAGGTCAGAGAGAAAGAAATCTACAACTGGTAGAATCTTTTAAACCACAGTAAGGATTTAAGATTTAATTTTAATGACAGATTCATTGATGGATTTTTTTCAAAATATTTATTTATTTATTTTAGAAAGAGAGAAAGCTTGTGAGTTGGGGGAGGGGCAGAGGGAGCAGGAGAGAGAGAATGCTTGAGCAGACTCCCCAATGAGTAAAGAGTCCAGTATGGACTAGTTTGAACCCAGGACCCTGAGATCATAACCTGAGCCAAAATCAAGAGTTGGCTATTCAACCAACTGGGACACCCAGGCACCGCTTCATTAATGGATTTTATTTTATTTATTTTGTTTAAAGATTATTTATTCATTTGACAGAGATAGAACACAAGCAAGGGGAATGGCAAGCAGAGGGAGAGGGAGAAGCAGGCTCCTCTCTGAGCAGGGAGCCTGATGTGGGGTTCGATCCCAGGACCCTGGGATCATGACCTGAGCTGAAGGCAGATGCTTAACTGACTGAGCCACTCAGGTGCCCTGAATGATGGATTTTAATCAAGAAAAAGTTATTATTATTTTAGAACTTAAAAGAATTTTCAAGGTTATTAGAAGATAACAATATTAATGTAAAATTTAGCAACTTCCTGAAACAAATCCATGCTGTCTACACATTCTAAGTCAAAAAAAAGTTTTCCAGACCTCTAGGAAGAAATAAATAGTACTTTCTGGTTATAGAAACTTCAGAAAGATCATGTAAATATATTTTACTGGTATGCATCAAGTATTGTAAGGATGTGATTAAAGGCAGAAAACTTGTTCAAATAAAATAAGACCTGTCATGTACTTTCATTCATGCCGTGAACCAAGCATTTTTTTTTTTTGTAATTTAGTTTAAAACTCTCAACAAAGTAGGTTTAGAGGGAACGTACTTCAACATAATAAAGGTCATATATGAAAAACCCACAGCTAACATCATACTCAATGAAGAAAAACTGAAAGCTTTTCCTCTAAGACTTATTGCCATTTTTAAAATTATCCCCTAGCTGTTTTGTAATTCATCTGTTCCTTTTTTTCTAGCTCTCTTCCCTTATGACTTGATATTTTCTATTTCTTTCTCCTTTTTTCTTCTGGGGATGATGTAATGCATATATCGACAACTTTTAATGGTGTCCTATATATCTCTTAAGATATCTCCACTTTGTATTTTAGTAAGTGTATCAAATCTATGCTTTATTAATAATAATTAATAAACTTTATGTCCTTCTTGAAATTTAGCATTATTATTTTTAAATAAGAAGTACTTCATATAAGTTTGCTTACTTTAATAATCTGATCATTTTTCTTTTTAATTTTTTTGTATTTTTGCAACTTTTCCAAATCACCAGGAAGAGCAGATGAGTATGTTTCCTTTCCTATTCAATCTAAAGAAAAATTACAGACCACAGTTAATGTCCCAGCTAAAGAAAAAAAAAGAGGTAAATGTGTTTTTACTTAAAAATCTAATTATAAGGGGGCACCTGGGTGGCTCAGTTGATAAGCAACTGCCTTTGGCTCAGATCATGATCCCAGAGTCCAGGATCGAGTCCATGCAGAGTCTGCCTCTCCCTCTGACCTTCTCCCCTCTCATGCTTTCTCTCACTGTCTTTCTCTCTCTCTCAAATAAATAAAAAAAATCTTTAAAAAATACAACCTAAAATGTATATTTTTAAAAAATCTAATTATAAGGACAATATAAAAATGCAAGTCAGAAGAATGCCACATATTAGAAAAATTGGTCTTAGTTCAAACATCACTTACTTAAGGAGACCTTTCTAAAATTACTCCACACTTTCTGGCACAGCCATTCTTAATTATACCACCCTATTTTGCCTTTTTCATTTCACTTATCACATAGTGTTACTAGTTAATGTCTGTCCCCCACCCTATAATATAAATCTAATATATATATATATATATATATATGTATATATATATATACATATATATACACATATATAATGGGATCTTATGTATTTACCAATCTCTTCCCAGTTCTAGCATAGTATCTGGTTCTTAGCAGGGGCTTATTCAATATTCAATACATGATTTTCACTCTATCCACAAATATTAAGCACACAACAATATAAAATATAAAGTTGTAGGAACACTTGGAGAGAAATAAAGCATGTTCCCATACCCCAAGCACTTATTTTCTAAATTGGCATCTTCGATGAGGCACAGATGTAAAATACCTGACAATGTATTCAGTATCCAGGAAGTCAGCTTACAACCAGAAAAGGGAAAAGGTAAAAGGGAATGAATGGTTATAGCTATAATCCTAAAAGGCTCCTAACTGCAGAAAATATATTTTTTAATTGAAACTCCTTATCTGGAAGTAGAGAGATGCCCATATCCTCTAAAGGTCAGCTGCAAGTGCTTGTCATTAATAGCAGGCACTACATATATTTTTTTTTCAAGGTTTTCTGCCAAAGGTTTGGAAGAAGATGAGGTCAATTTATAGATTATTCAGATGAAAGCAGATCAGGGGTCTAAATTATTAGAGTAGTTCACTTATGATTTGGGGGGACATAGTAGCATTGATTTGAGCCATATATATTCTAGTGCTTGCCTGAACTTAGAAAGGACGTAGATTATTACTAAAATTGACACACTTATGTCTATTTCCTGGGTACTGTGGATAAAACAACCACTAAAGAGAAACCTATTTATAAAACATGGCTGTCAATTTTACCTATTTTAGCCCAGTACCTTTATTTTTAATTTTTTCTTTTTTTATAAGTAGACAGAGAGGCAGGCAGAGACAGAGAGAGAGAGGGAAGCAGGCTCCCCGTCAAGCAGAGAGCCCGATGTGGGGCTCGATCCCAGGACCCCGAGATCATGACCTGAGCCGAAGGCAGCGGCTTAACCCACTGAGCCACCCAGGCGCCCCAGCCCAGTACCTTTAGCATTAAGATTTCTTTCTTTGATGTTGTAATGATAACCAAACACATCATATTTTCAAAAATGCAGATTTCATTTTCAGTATCTAGATTTGTATTTTGTGGCTTTTTTTCTCCCCCACCTCTACTCCACAACTTATTCCATAATCTACCAGAGAATTAATTAAGATGGTTCATTAGTATTTCAGGCAACATTCTCTATCTAGCAAAGATTGACCATTATCATTACAAATATACTTCTGTGTCAAAACATAGAGAATTATGCCTCAGTGCACTTACAACCATAAAGAGAAAAGCACTGAATAATTTATTATTCAGCCTCCTTGTAAGAATGCTGAAATGCTCTGCCTCAAAGGCAATCATGTGATAAGTTCTCAAACTAGTCAAAAACAAAATTGGTTTAAAATATGTCTTTTTAAATAAGGAACATATTCTTCTCTGCAGTTTCAGATTTCATTTCCCTTAGTCCAAAAAGCACAGACTCATCCTGGTGGTCACACAGCCAAGCTGGATGGGCCTCACTAAAGCTGTGTGCAAAAATGTGTGATAGCTTTGAAGCACCAGGAAATGACAGACCAATAAGACCATTAGGCAGATTGGGACTCTGTGCATCTGTCCGAATGTTGCTGGAATTGCTGCACTCTTTGTTACAGAATTACGTTGTCAGAGGGACTTCAGACCTGCTTCTTTGAACACCTTTATTTCCTTTGATGTGCATTTGATCTGTGCAAATTCAGACTTTTGAAAGTAGTCTCATCTGGAAAAAAGAACACTTTCAAATGCCTATATTCTAATATTTTTATGGTAACATGAGCAACTCAAGTTTTCTTCATGGTCACATATAATTATGTGCTAAGCCACGTGTTAAGAGATCATTTGAATCCCTAAGTTCATGTCCTTTGCACACTCAATTTTCTTTATTAGCAAAGTGTTCCATATGCATATTATGCATTTTGACCTTAGGAATTCTGATTGTGCCTATTTTTGCTTTAGCAAGTTTTTGAACACTGAGTATCAGAAAGAGTATTCAAAAATTAATCTAATTTTGTAAAGTACAACTCTTAACTTCCTACTTCTTTTGATTACTGTTAGTAGTCAGTAACTGCCTTTTCTTTTTCAAAATTTAATTATATGCTATTTGCTTAATACATGTATTTTAAATTGACAAGTTGAGTTATATTGTCATACTCGTCTTTATAATTAAGCTGTAAAATGCATAACAAATAGCATACATCATCTCTGTGGCAGTTTTAGTCATTTGAATGATAATTTCCATTCCATAAAAACACTGCTGGTGAACTTCAAGAAATAATCTACTATACTATTCCTAATAAAGATGGAACTTTCTTTTTCTATACAAGTCAAGTGACATGATATACAAAGACATGTATATGCCCACATCATCCATATGCACATGCATAGCCTGAATTTCATAGATCATAATAAAAGTTAAAAGTTAATACATTTTTAAGTAATCAGAGTTGTCATAAATATTCACTGTGTAGGATATCCTCAATAGGCTGTCAACTTGCTGCAGATTACTCTGCAGACACTGTGTGCCCTTACTTAAAGATGGGTCTCTTGAGAGCAATAGAGACAAACTGGAAATTTGGAGGAAATAAAATTAATAAAAAATGCAAAGATTTTCTGTATTTTTCATCAGCAAATTTCATATTCATTTTTTTCATCTTGTAAATATTTGACATGAGTCATTTTCCCCATCTTTCCTTCACTAAAACACCTAGATTTTAGAGGTCAATGTGAAGAATACCAAAGTTTTAATACCTATCTTTAATGAAGTCTCATTCTAATAAAAATTGGATAGCTCTATTGCATTTCAAATTCAAGTCACCAGTATATTTAGTGGATTTAAAGCTGTAAAACTATGTGCAAATAGAAGAGAACATAAAGGATTTTAAAAAAAAGATCCCTATGGACTCTGCATTTGCACATTAAAATGGTCAACCTTCTGGATATAAAGAAGCATTAGTGCAGTGCTTCACAAAACTGTGAAAACCATTATTCTTGAATCTATGATTTTTTTGTCCCTTTTTAAAAGTTGAACTTAAATATTTGATTTTTTTATTAACTTTAGAGTATTTCAGTGGTAAAGAGTTGCTTTTGCTCTCTCTTAGCATTTCTGTAATTCCTGAGACCATCATAATAATATAGTACAGTAGAAATTTTTTTAATTTAATTTAATTTTTTTCAGTGTTCCAGAATTCATTGTTGATGCACCACACTCAGTGCTCCATGCAATACATGCCCTCCATAATACCCACCACCAGGCTCACCCAAACCCCCACCCCTCTCCCCTCCAAAACCCTCAGTTTGTTTCTCAGAGTCCACAGGCTCTCATGGTTTGTGAAAAGATTGGCTACAGTAAAAGAATGAGAGTTCTGTCTGAACCAAGATTTCTCACCCTTAGCGCTATTGACATTTTGGGGTGGATAATCTTGTTGTGGGAGACATTTGCAGCACTTCTGACCTCTACCTACTAGATGCCAGTAGTATCACCCATTTACCCCCCAGATATGACAACCAAATTTGTTCCCAGACACTAATAAATGCCCCTTGCAGGGCAAAACCAAAACAAAACAAATCAAAAAAACACCTTATTTAAAGCCACTGCCTTAAGCTAATATAGGGGCAGAAACTTCAACTAATGAGTGTCATTGATTAACCAACTGGGCTAAATCATATACCTGTGAGTTCATGTGACTTAATGACCCCAAAAGTATAGTTAATGTAATAAAGTGTTTTTTAATTAGAAAATTAACTCCTAATTCTAAAAAAAAATTGTAATTCTAGGTTGCAAAACTTTGTTCTATTCTCTATTAGCCATATTCTTATTCTAGAGAGTTATTTTACAAATATAATTTCAAAGATGATTTGGTGGAAATTTATAAGCAGATAACCTCATTTGAAAAAAAAAAATCAAGGTGTATGACCTATAGAAGTTGCATCTGGATTCACCTAGATAAGATAAAGGAGCAATCTAGGAGTGAGTTCCCTATAGTATAAAAGGAAGATACTTTATTTCCATTATAATAACTATGGAGCTTTAATAAATGTAAATTTTTCCCAAGGGGTATATAAAATATAATGATTCAGAGAGGTGGGAAGAAAGCTTAATTCTAACCAAATAAAACAAAATTAAAGAACTAGTCATGATCACATTAAGTTTTCTCTTAATCATACTGTGAATTCCAGTATAAATGTCAGTACTGCCTTCATCTTTTTATTTTAAAAAAATGTTAAGAGGAAAACAGCAAAGGGAGCCTTCACAGATTATAAATTCTATACCCTGACAATTCAAACAATTGGGTGAAGAGTAAGATACCTGTCAGAGAAATCCAATCCAGAAAGTGAGAGTGTTTCACAACAGCATATCATTCAATTACCCTCTACATAGGGACTGGTCCAGTCAATGCAATAAAATGAAATGGACACTTTCTCTTGTCAAACATGCAGCAGCTGCCACTAAGTTTCAGATATGACAGTTTCCTAAGTGGCTTTTGGATATACTTAGGACCCTGTGTTAGCTGGTGGCCCTCCATGACAACTGAGCAACTCTCTATTTAAAGAGACTTAAGTCCTATTGAAGCAGAAAAGAAGAAAGGTTTTCTCTTTGCCTATGTCAGAGTATTACTCTGTGAATACAGAAGTGTTTTTAAAGGTGTTTGTGAATATCTCATCAAGAGCGTTTACATAACATTCATCTCCTTTCAACTCTTTGCACCATAGAATAGACTCCTACAGGTTCATTTTTCTTAAAACTTGGCTTTGTGTGACAAATTATTCTCCTTCCTCTTTTATCTCCCTTTACCACACTTTCTCTATCTCTATCACTTGTTTCTTCCTCCCACACAGAAATGTGAAAACTACTTAAGGTTCTATCCTCTGGCTTTTCTGTCTTTTTTTTTTTAAATAGGCTCCATGCCCAGCATGGAACCCAAAGTAGGGATTAAATTCATGACACTGAGATCAATACCTGAGCTGAGGGGCTCCTGGGTGGCTCAGTGGGTTAAGCTTCTGCCTTTGACTCAGGTCATGATCTCAGGGTCCTGGGATCGAGCCCTGCATCTGGCTGTCTGCTCAGAGGGGAGCCTGCTTCCCCCTCTCTCTGTGCATACTTGTGATCTCTCTCTCTGTGTCAAATAAATAAATAAAATCATTAAAAAAAAAGACCTGAGCTGAGATCAAGAATCAGACACTTAACTGACTGAGTCACCCAGGAGGCCCAGATTTTGTACTTTTTATTTATCATATTTTCTTTTATTCCATGTCTTGAACTTTTTATCACTTTTATTTGGATGATCCCAGATCTCTTTGTTTAGACCTAATGACTCTCCTGATCTCTAGTATCACAGTTCATGTTGCCTAATGTATAATTCTAACAACATGTATTTTTGATAACAGGTCATAGTGAACACAGCCTCCCTTCTAAATCTAAGTTTATCCTTTAGTCTTTATTTTCTCCTCCAACTATTATATAAATATTTCTAAAAGACAAGTCAGACAAGTCATATTATTTATTCTTCTCAAAATCTTTCCATAACTCCCCAAATGTGTCAGATAAAATGTCAAATGTCTTTGTCTGATTCTTACAGTCATCCCAAGTCTGGCAGTGAGATACAGTAGAGAATATAGTACAATAAAAACTATTTGTTTAACAGACTGCTGTTCAAGGCTATATTCAGCCACATAGTAACAAGATAGTATTGACCAAGTAAGCTAACGATTTGGGGTCTCAATTTATTTACACTAAATGAATGGTTTTGAACTAGAAGATTTCTAAAGATTCTTCCAAATTTTAAATCCTCCACTATGATTCTATTTTCCAAGCTTATCTCTCAGGAAACTCACAGTACATCTGTACCTTAACAATTCTAAACTATTATTATTTCTTGAATGTGTGTATTCCCACCACCATATCTTTGCTGTGACTATACACTTAACATAAATATCTCTCTTTTTCTGCCTATTGAACACTCTATCCGCTCTCAAGGCCTTGCTCAAATGCTAACTTCTCCAATAAAAATGCTTTGTTTGGTCTCCCCAGCCAGAAGAGATCTTTGGTCTTCACAAGTCCAGAAGAATTTCATTCATTTCCTTAGGCAATTCATCATACAATTATTTATATTTTCACTTTATGTGTTCACTGAATAATTAGTGCCTGAAGGATAAAACATCAAGTATTAAAATTATGGAATTTTTATATAGAAGCAAACTCACCTTGTACTATTTCCCATCTAGTGTAGACAGTTTTTCTGCCATATCACTCACAGACAGCAATCCAGACAATGCTTAAATAATATCTGTGAGATACCTTACAAGGCAGCCTATCTAATGGATAGAAAGTTTAATGATAGAAAAGTTCTTCCAGCTAGTAAGACAAAGCAGATTTCTCCATGATTTCTATGCTTTATTTTTCTAATTGGTTGTCTGTGTTTTCTAAGTTTTCTCTTTTCTAAGTTATTGTTTCTGTCATGCTGAACACTGCTGCTTCATCAAAAGAATCACAGTTCTGTGGTATAGCTCCAGCACTGTTGAATTTTTGCTCCACTTTCTCCTTTGTGTCACACCAAACTCCCTACAATATCTTGATACAAATTTCAGGTCCCTACCTCCTTAGGATAATGTTCATAATTTATTTCTTTATGATTATATCATTCACTCTAGTTTCATTTATCCTGTCAAATATACCAGAGTTTAGGAATTCATTCTTCAAGCTCAGTAATCCATCCATCCAAACAAAGATAGAGTGCCTATCATGTTCCATGCATTGTGTTGGATTCTGAAGACAAGATAGTAAACAAAAATAGACACAGACTATGTCAGAATGAAGATCATAATATAGTAATCAAGACAAGCCTTGTAAAAAAATAATATTTAAAAAAAATCTTGCAATTCTGGGAATGTTAATGTTATGAAGTAGAGGAGCACTGGGTAGC
The DNA here is from genome assembly GCF_002288905.1 of Enhydra lutris kenyoni. NCBI lineage: Eukaryota > Metazoa > Chordata > Mammalia > Carnivora > Mustelidae > Enhydra > Enhydra lutris. Next base: position 2,291,764 of record NW_019154151.1, read on the forward strand.
ATTTAATAGAAGAGATTGTCCTAGTTAGGAAGGTCAAGGAGGACTTCTCTGAAGAACTGACACTTGAATTGAAATATGAAGAGTGAATGTCAGTTAGCTAAGCAAAGCCTAGGGGAAGGAGGGAATTCCAAGCTGAGAGAAAAGGATATGCAAGGACTTGGAGCCAGGAAACACAAAGATATTTTGATAAACTGAAAAAAAGATTAAACCTACTGGAATAGAGGAAATACAGCGGGAGTTGAGGTTGAAGAAGAAAGCAAGAACAACATATTTTAAGGAATATGAAAGATTTTAGTCATATCTTAATAACATAAGAGATCATTGAATTTGAGTGTGGGAGGCAAGGTGACAAATGATCATATATTCATTTTTTTATTGAGGTATAATTTACATATAGTAAAATGCTCATGTCTTAAGGGTTCTGGTGAAAATATATCAAGTTACAGAACATTTTCATCATGATGAAAATTTCCTTGTGTCCCTTCCCAGTCAACCCTTAACTCCCAGAAGCCATCACTGATATGATTTCTATCACCTCAGATTAGTTTTACCTACTCTAGCACTTCATGTAAGTGGAATCATGTGGGACACCCGGGTAGTTCAGTTGGTTAAGTGGCTGCCTTCAGCTCAGGTCATGATCCCAGGGTTCTGGCATTGAGTCTCACATCAGTGTGTCTGGTTCTCCCTCTGCCTACAACTCCTCTTGCTTGTGCTTGCTCTCTATCTCTCTCTCCCTTTCTTTCTGACAAATAAAGTCTTAAAAAATAAAAAAAAAATAAGTGGAATCATGCAATATGCCAGCTTCAAATTAGCTTCTTTGACTCAGCATAACTAATAATTGTATTAGGGTGTGGGTGTGTGATGTTCTCACTCAAAACAACATATTTGTGTTATGTCTCACTTATGTTGTATATGTCAGTTTATTTATCCATTCTCCTATTGATTAAATTAATAAGAATGAATGAAGAAAGCAAGATTCAAAGTGGATCCTCTTAGAATGTTGTTACTTTATTTAGTACAAGGGAAGTTTTATAATAGCTTTAATGGCTTATTTAACTAGAGAAGAAAGCAAATAGGAGGTTTCAAGAAAGATTTAGGAATTGGTAAACAGGATTTGGCGATGGATCGGATGTAGAGGTAAAGGTTATGAAGTGATCAAGCGTATCTCTATCTTTTTGGTTTATGTATGGTGGTACGAAGAATAGTAGGATAACATGATGAGGACCATAGTTTGGAAATGTTTAGAAGATTCTGTGTATTCTATTCTGGATATGTTGAATTTAAGGTACTGTCTCTGAGCCATTCAAGTGGCAAAGTCAAGTAATCAACTCAATGTATGCAGGTGTGGCTAAGAAAAGAGGTCATGATCACAACCTGGATGCATTCTTTCACCTCATTTTTCCAGCAGGGACACCAGTTTTCATTTATTTAATGCAGAAACAGTGGCTGCCTCAGGCCACAACACAAACACTACAGCTTTTCCCACAGTGCCCAGACTTTGCATGACTGAAATTAAATGACTAAACTTCTAGAAGAACTATAATAGACTTTATCCTTTGAATTCCTGTTTCCTAGGGCCTCCTTGGAATATGGATTTAAGCGAGACTGACTAATTGACCTCCCTACTAGCTCTTCCCAACCTATATAGATAGTTTTTCATAGCTATGGAAGAGGTTAACATCCTTAACCAAAAACAACAAATATATAGGTATGAAAATCTCTTTACTTCTTTTAGCATATAACCCTATAACAATATACTTCTATAATAGACTGCCTTTCACATACAAATAAGTGATACATGTTCATACCCATTGTAGTCTGTCTTCAACAAGAAACTCGTAAATAATGGGACCTATGTCTTATTTGGTAGTATTCTATAATGTTTTATACAGCACCTCATACCTAAAAGTACTGGATAAATATATCAAATTGTGACTTTAGGCACAGGTGGATAAGAGATATGGAAAAATAGGGGATATAATTATTTTCATGTGTAAATCTCATTTATCTCATGATTAAAAGTATTTTATAAGAACCAGCAAAAAGATAAATAAATTGTTCTAGAGAACATGAAGAGAATTCTTAAATTCTAAGTACAAAAGTAACAAGACGTTACATGGTTCTTGACTCTAAAATGCCTATGGAACAGAAAGGAAAAAGGCATTTCAATAAAAACAGCAAGTTTTCAATATTTAAATAGAATGCCTTCCCAAAGTCTCTCTTCTTCCAAAAACTCATTAAGATGAATTGGCTCATCTATTTCACAGAAAATTTAAAGTGAATTAAGTTTGAAAAGTGGACTGAAATGGAACTCATACTAATGTTAAAATATGGAAATATAAGTATAAATGTGAATTAAGTTCTTTGTACTTTGCACTTTATTCAATCATACTGATTCATGTATTCTACATAAACCAGTGGTTCATAAACATCTAGCCTAATATTTCTCGAAGTGTGTTTCAGGGATCACACATAATACCTAATCTTGAGAAATTACTCCTTAATTTTAATTAAGATTGAGATATATTTTTCATTACAGTTTTCTGCTCAAATAATACCTTCTCTGAGAGGTCTGCTTTTATCTCCTGTCTAAAATAAACTATACCCCTATCATTCTTCATCACCTATTCTGCTTTAATATACTTCACAGCAGTTTAATCTACCTGATATTAACATTAAATATTTGCTGTTCATCTATGTCCTTCCCTAAAATCTAAGCAGCATGATGGCAAAGCCTTGTTCTGCTTTGTTCAGCATTGATTACAGTACTTGGATCACAAGTACTCATTAAATAAATAAATGCACAGATTGATAAATAATCCTGTTTATATTTGTTTAAGCAAGTGTTGCCAAAATTGTTTGATTATGTATTTCTCTTTCATATTACACATATTAACATCTTAAGGAGTTAATGTTCTACAGAACACCACTCAAAAATTCTGATCCTTGCTAATATAATTTAGAAAAAAGGACCTTGCCAGAGGCTTAGAAGAATTAAATAATCTGATTGGCAGAATATCTTAGACATCTGGAAAATGTTTAACTCCTCATGTTAATGTTGCATGAGAAGAGGGGGAAAAAAAGGACTGTTAAATGCTCCAATTAATATAGTCTATATAAAACACTATTATTTTAAAATATTCTTTAAATTTATTAGCTAATCAGATTATAAATTATGTTATATTTGTATGTTTAAAAAAGTAATGCAAAAGGAGGCAGTGGTTATATTAAGCAAACATTTTAAATATATTAATGCAGTAAATAATGCTATGATTAAGCTATTTAGTGAAAGAATTAGGCCAATTGGCTTAGTTAATTAGTTAACTTAGTTAAATTAGAAGGTGAAACAACATGACCCAGTTTTTGCTTATAATTTAAAACTTTTATTTGACAACATATAAATATTCTGTTTTTTTCCTTTCTAACTAAATTCACACCTAGAGAAAATTGATTAACTCTTTGAAGAATTTGAATGATAAAAATGTGGTCTCAAAGTATTGCAGTCCAAGTGGATCTGCTCTTGTTCCATTCATTTCAGTATAACTGCAATAAACATGTACATTTTTTTTTTTAAGATTTTATTTATTTATTTGACAGACAGAGATCACAAGCAGGCAGAGAGGCAGACAGAGAGAGAGGAGGAAGCAGGCTCCCTGCAAGCAAAGAGCCCGATGTGGGACTCGATCCCAGGACCCCGAGATCATGACCCGAGCCGAAGGCAGAGGCTTTAACCCACTGAGCCACCCAGGCGTCCCAACATGTACATTTAAAATAAAGTTAATGATGTCTCTACTTCCAGGAAGTAGAAGGGCATTATAAAGGCAAAACTAATGTCAGCAAATGCTCCCTTCAAAGTCCAGGACATAATGAATTTCCCTCCAGCTACTTGGAGTGAGGGTGGGTGGAGGTGAGGATGGCTGGGGAAGAAGTTTATGGTTAGTGAGAAAAGGAGATAATCACTACTATAAAACTAAGTGTGCTCTTTCTTAGATGACTAGAAAATAAGAAAAAAAATCTACCTGATTTTCCACCTCACAAATAATAAAGCTGAGCAGTTCTAGCATTTCAAGAGAAATATGCTTAACAGAGAGATAAGATAAAATAGTGATGAAGTGTTTCAACTATCTGTTGGTGCACAAAGAAGGAAACATGGTAAAAATAGGAAAGTTTTTTTTTTTTTTCAATTTAATGCAGGGATTGAAACAACTACAAAAGAGATGTTAGATATTCTGTTTTTATAAGTGATGGAGAGGAAATTTTAGAAATGACTGGGCCCTTTTTCTCAGAGTTTGTATTATATTATAATTAGCATTCTCAGGCTTCTGAGTATGAAAATTAAAATTAAAAAATTGATAATACTCAATAAGAAGCTACTTTTCAGAGAGGAAAGGACCTTATGTATTAAGGTGTGAAATTCAAAAGAAAAAAAAATTTAAAAAATTTTATTTATTTATCTGACAGACAAAGATCACATGTAAGCAGAGAGACAGGGAGAGAGAGAGGCAGAGAAAGAGGAGGAAGCAGGCTCCCTGCCGAGCAGAGAGCCCAATGCAGGGCTCAATCCCAGGACCCTGGGATCATGATCTGAGCCAAAGGCAGAGGCTTTAACCCACTGAGCCACCCACGCACCCACAAAAGAAAATTTTTAAGGAAAACAAATACATTACCTCTGATCTAGCCACAATTTACCACCAGTAATCTTGCAACCAGTAGTCTGCATTAGGCGGCAAAAGGAAGGAGTCAGAGATAGGGGCTATATTATTTTAACACAGGAAAATAACTGATCTTTATGGAGACTGAATTCCAAAATTTGGAAATTTATGAATTTGGCTTCTAACATAATGAGTACCAAAGGTTCATCCATGGACCATTTTTGTCATTAAAGCTTCTGTTTTTACCGGTCTGTGGTAAAATTATAAAAAGTATAATTTTAGGGCAACTGGGTTGCTCAGTAAGTGTCCAACTCTTGATTTCAGTTCAGGTCATATTCTTCAGTTCATGAGATTGAGCCCCACAACAAGCTCTGAGCTAGACATGGACCCTGTTTAAGATTCTCTCTTTCCCCTCTCTGTCTACACCTCCCCAATGCTTTTTCTCTCTCTTAAAAAAAAAAAGCACAATTTTATATAATCAGTTCAATCTCCAATTGTCCCTTTTTCAGAAGGACTGTATTTTATCTTTTCTATTTTTTTAATGTTAACATGTTCTTTCTTGTATGAAACAATGATGATAGTATATGAAATCATGGGTTTAAAACAGTAAAATTGATTAGCAAAATCAAAAACTGGTAACCTAACTTGGTCCTCAAAATTTTAGAATATTTTATTTTAACCCCCAAATTTAAAACTCAGTGGACATTCCCATTGTATAGCGTACCAATTTCTAAGAGATATAAAATCAATTGAGTTTTATTTCTAATACAATTGAATAACTTGGTCATCCCCTAATCAATAAATCCCAGGAGAATAATACATCATATCATTGAATAGAGGCACATCTTTATATAGGCAGGTATTTGTTATTTATAAATAAGTCTAGGTCTTTTCACATGTTAATGAATGCTTATAAAATATCAAACTTCATGGAACTTCCATTTATGCCAGTAAAACCATTCAAGTACCATGACCATTTTTTGGAAAAGAAAACCAGAATACAAAGTACTGTGACTGGGAACCAACAGAAACAGACAACAGAATATTAACCCATCAAAACTTCAGGAATTGGAGCTATAAGACACATAATATGAATTGTGTTTAATGTTTAAAAAAATAAAGGTGAGGTTTGAAAATAAAAGTAGTCAGTTTTTATATAGAAACTATAGAATTTCAGAATATTTAATTTATAACTTTATAATTTAATAATTTTGAAAATCTCAATGACATATAAAATAATTAAATGCAGCTAACATCATAGAAAACTGGAAGATAGAACTAAAGAAAGACATGGAAAGACATAGAGATGTAAGATACCCAAAAAGGGGTTTAATGAATATGGAATAGGGAATAAAATGTTTTACCACCCATATAATTGGAATTCCAAAAGGAAAGGATGGAGAGAAAAGAGCAGAGACAATATTTAAAGATTTAATGACCAAGAATTTTCCATAACTTAAAAAAAGATAATAATCTAAAAGTTCTACAAGCACAATAAATCTCAAAGTGTTTACATAAATAGAAACCTACATTTATGCACATTATAGTGAGAGTGAGGAATACTACAAAGAGGTTTTAAAAGCAGCAAGAAAAGCAAAGACATGACAAATTATATACAAAAAAATACAGTTATACTGATGGTTGACTCCAAAAGCAACAGTGGAAACCAGAAGACAGTGGAACTATATCCTCATTGTATGGAGAAAAAGTAGGTGTGAATCTAAACAAACAAACAAACAAACAAGCAAAAATGAGACAAATACAGAAAACAAATGTGGCTGACAGAGGAAAGGTGGGTGGAAGCATTGGTAAAATAAAGAGGATTAGAATGCACATTGTGAAGAGCTTGAGTGATGTATAGAATTGTTGAATCATTGTGCACACCTGAAATTAATATAACACTGTATCTTAATTAAAAAGTAGATGTCAACCTGGAAATCTATTCCCAGGAGAAATATAATTTAAGAATGTCAGTAAAATAAAGACAATTACCATCTAATAGAAATATATTAGGATTTATTCTACCAGATCATCACTAAAACAAATATCAAAGGAAGTACTTCAGGCAAAAGAAAAAATATCCCAGATGGAAGGACTGAAATGCAAGAATACCAAAAATAGCAGTAAATATTGACTGTACTAATATAATAATATCTCAAGGATTTATAATACAAAAACAAAATAAACAACAGTAACATGAGTAGGAAGGGAAGACTGTTCTTAATGTATTCTATGACTCTTTTTTAAATATTTTATTTATTTATTTATTTGACAGCCAGAGATCACAAGTAGGCAGAAAGGCAAGCAGAGAGAGAGAGAGAGGAGCAAGCAAGCTCCCCACCGAGCAGAGAGCCTGATACGGGGCTCAATCCCAGGACCCTGGGATCATGACCTGAGCTGAAGGCAGAGGCTTTAACCTACTGAGCCACCCAGGTGCCCCTCCATTCTATGATTCTTAAATTGATTGGAAGAATTCAATGACACTGATTCATTTAGCCATTCAAAAATTAAGTAATCATGTTACATTATGGGGGGTTCTCATTTAAGAAATAGGTGTAGAGTATATACATTTTAAAATAGTAAAAAAAAAAAAAGTTATGGGAAAGCAGGCAGTTGAGCATCTGCCTTCAGCTGTGGTCATGAACCCAGCATCCTGGGATAGAGTCCCACATTGGGCTCCTTTCTCAATAGGGAGCTCGCTTCTCCCTCTGCCTCTGCCCTTTCCCCTACTTGCATGCACTCTCTCTCTCTGACAAATAAATAAAATCTTTTTAAAAAAGTAATAGGAAAAAATAAATCAAAAGCAGTCAAGAAAGGAGAGAAAAATATAGAGAAGTTGGGGCAATTAGAAGTCAAAATATAAGATAGAGAAATATGCAAATATACCAATATTTATAATAAATTTAAATGGAATAAATAGTCCTGTTAAAAGATGAAGATCACATGCTTGGGTGAGGAGATAAGATGGCAGTGTAGTAGGAGGACCTGGGTTTGTCTCTTCCTTCAAACACACTAGATAACTATCAAATCATTCTGAACACCCAAGAAATAAAAGCAAGGATTGCCAGAACAGACTGTACAACTAGAGGGAGAGAAGAGACCACATCAAGGAAGGTAAGAAATGCAGAGACATGGTTTCAGGGATGAATGGATTGCAGGTGCTGTGGGGGGGGAGGGAGCCCTGGTTGCAGAAAAGGAGAAAGAATTCAAAGTGCACAGGTAAACCCATAGGCCAGTGGATGGGTAAAAGAGAGGGACTGATTTTCATGAGTTTTTGCAAACAGCAGGGTTGAAGGACGAGTCTTAAAGGTTGGCAGGTTTGGCTGGGCTAGAGCTCTAAGGGCACTGCCTTATCCCTACAGAGAAAGCCGGGAACAGATTGCATGATCTGAGGATCACCCAAGGCAAATGGAAGAGAGACTGTTCCCTCTTTTTGGAGCTCATCTGTGAGAGGCAGCATTCATAGAAACATCTCTCTTGGAACAAAAGAGGCTGTGGGTGCCATTTCCCTCCCCTGTCCCTCAGCATATGTGCAAAGAGACTTGTTGAGGTCTTCTTACCCCTGTCACTGGCTGTTTAGCCTGCTTGATACAAATTCCCCAACCCTGCACCCTGGTGCAACTGCCCTTCTCTGTCAAACTTGCATCTATCCCAACACACTGAGATTCTTCCCCAGGAGTTCATTGAAGGGCCCCGCCAGAGCAGGTCCTTCAAGTTTGGAGTTAAAAAGTCAGAAGACTTTTCACTACATATTTACCCCAAAGATACAGATGTAGTGAAAAGAAGGGCCATCTGTACCCGATGTTTATAGCAGCAATGGCCACGGTTGCCCAAGTGTGGAAAGAACCAAGATGCCCTTCAATGAATGAATGGATAAGGAAGATGTGGTCCATATACACTATGGAGTATTATGCCTCCATCAGAAAGGATGAATACCCAACTTTTGTAGCAACATAGAAGGGACTGGAAGAGATTGTGCTGAGTGAAATAAGTCAAGCAGAGAGAGTCAAGTATCATATGGTTTCACTTATTTGTGGAGCATAACAAATAACATGGAGGACATGGGGAGATGGTGAGGAGATGGGAGTTGAGGAAAATTGGAAGGGAAGATGATCCATGAGAGACTATGGACTATGAAAAATAATCTGAGGGGCTTGAAGGGGCGGGGGGTGGGAGGTTGGGGGAGCCAGGTGGTGGGTATTATAGAGGGCACATATTGCATGGAGCACTGGTTGTGGTGCATAAACAATGAATTCTGTTACGCTGAAAAGAAATTAAAAAAAAAAAGTCAGAAGACTTGACTTGGATAGAGCCCAAAGTGCACTGTGCTGTTCCAGGCAGGCAAGCAATCCAGAGATAGCGAGAAAATAGTGATCTGAAAAATACCTGGGACACATAAATGAAGATTATTTGCTTTTCAGGGAGGGCTTCTGTGAAAGCAGCAAACACAGAGACCTCTCTCTAGGGATATGGCTGGTACCATGTCTCTGTCTCTGCCCCACCCACAACATAACATTTTGTAAACAACACAGTGTCAACACTGGCTGTGGAACCATCATGTCCCTCCCCCCTGCACTCTGCTAGCAGTGCTTTTCTAAGGCAAGTGTGCCTAAGTCCAATTGCAACAGTCCCCTTTCCTAGAAGACCAACATAAACCTTTATGCACACTACATCTCCCACACAGAGAGTTCTGCAAGGCTTCAATTCTAGTGGAAGTAGCATCAGGCTTCATTTAACAAGCATACTAGAAAACATCTAGTAAAAACTAACCACAATGGGGACAGGGACCAAACACTATTCACTGAAGGCAAGGAGAGCCTCTGCAGATGACTGGCCTGAAGGTCAAAGAAGACAAAACACAGCAGCAGAGTGCACACATCACACAACACAGAAATTCCCTGAAGCACCAGGCCCTGGACACTATATGGCCTTTTCCTCAGAAAGCCATTACTCTCAAGAGCAGGATACATAACAGGGTTTTCTAACATACAGAAGACAGAGACACAGACAAAATGCCAAAATGGAGGAATTCATACCAAATAAAAGAACAAGAAAAGGTCATGGCAAGAGACCTAATTGAAACAGATATAAGTAATATTCCTGATGGTGAATTTAAAGCAACAATCATAAAGATACTCACTGGGCTTGAGAAAGGAATGAAAGACTTCAGGGAAGTCCTTACTGTAAAGATAAAAGAGTTAAAAAACAATTAAAAATGAAAAAGTAATAACTGAGACTTGAAACAGACTGGATATAATGATCAAAAGGATGGAAGAAGCAGAGGAACAAATAAGTGATATAGAAGATAGAATAATGGAAAATAATGAAGCTAAACAAAAGAAAGAAAGAAGAATTATGGATCAGGAAAATAGACTTAGGGAACTCAGTGACTCCATCAAATATAACAGCATTTGTATTATATGAGTCCCAGAAAAAGAGAGAGAAAAGGGGGTAGAATATTTAATTGTGAAAATCATAGCTGAAAACTTCCCTAATCTGGGGAAGGAAACAGACATCCAAATCCTAGAGGCACACAGAACTCCCATCAACATCAACAAAAGCAGGCCAGCACCAAGACATCTTGCAATTAAAGTTGCAAAATTTAGTGATAAAAAAAAAATCTTAGAAGCAGCAAGACAAAAGAAGTCCACAACTTACAGAAGTGTAGCAAGCCAGAAGTGAATGGTATATTCCATGTGATGCATAGGCTATATGCTCTACAGAATATGCTATACAGCAAGGCTATCACTGTGAATAGTATAGATAAAAAGTTTCCCAGACAAATAAAAACTAATGAAGTTTGTGGCCACTAAATTTGCCCAGCAATAAATATTAATGGGGACTCTTTGAGTGGGAAGGAAAGAACAAAAGTGACAAAGATTACAAAGGAACAAAGAAAATCTCCAGAAACAAGAACAAAACAATAATACAATGGCATTAAATATATAACTATCAATAATTATTCTCAATGTAAATGGACTAAGTCCTCCAATCAAAAGACATAGGATATCAGAAGAAGTAAAACAACAAGTCTGATTTATATGCTGTCTACAAAAGATTAATTTTAGACCTAGAGACACCTTCAGGTTGAAGGGGACGTGATGAGGAAACATTTATTATGCAAATAGAGATCAAAAGAAAGCTGGAGTAGAAATGCTTACATCAGGGAACTAGATTTTAAAACAAAGACTGCATTAAGAGATGGAGAAGTGCAACATATCATAATAAAAAAGTACTATCCAACAAGAAGATCTAACAAATATAAATATTAATGGCACCAAATGGGACCCCGCCAAATATATAATACGATTAGGAGAATATATAAAGGAACTCATTAATAATAATACAATAATAGTAGGGTACTTTAGCATCCTACTTACCTCAACAGACAGATCATCTAAGCAGAAAGTCAGTAAGAAAACAATGTCTTTGAATGACAGACTGGATCAGATGGGCTTAACAGATATATTTAGAACACCCCATCGTAAAGCAGTAGAACACACATTCTTTTCAAGTGCACATGAGACATTCTCCAGAAGAGATTACATACTAGGTCACCAATCAGGCCTCAACAAGTACAAAATGTTTGAGATCATACCAAACATATTTTCCAAACATAGTACTATGGAACTTGAAGTCAACAACAAGAAAAAATATTGGAAAGACTCCAAATATATGGAGGTTAGAGAACATGCTGCTAAGCAATGAATGGATTAACAAGGAAATCAAAAAGAAATAAAAAGGAAACAAATAGAAATGAAAACTCAATAGTCCAAAACCTCTGGGACACAGCAGAGATGGTCTTAAGAGAGAAATATATAGCAATACATACCTAAATCAAGAGCAAAGAAAAATTTCAAATGAAGAACCTAATCTTACACCTAAATGAGATAGAAAAAGAAAAAATGAAGGCTAAAGCTAACAGAAAAAGGGAAATAATAAAGGTTGGAGCAGAACTCAATGATAAAGAAACTGGAAAAAAAAAAGAAAAACAATAGAACACATCAATGAAACCAGGAGATGACTCTTAGAAAAAAATTACTAAAATTGATAAACTCCTAGCCAGACTTATGAAAAAGAAAAGAGAAAGGACCCAAGTAAATAAAACCACAAATGAGAAACGAGAAATAGCAACCAACAACACAACACAGTAATGAAAACAATCAGAAGAGAATATTATAAAAAATTTATATGGCAACAAATTGGAGAATCTAGAGGAAATGGATAAATTCCCAGAAACATATGAACTACCAAAACTGAAGCAGGAAGAAACAGAACACTTGAACAGACTGATAACCAGCAAAGAAATGTAATCAGAACTCAAAAATATCTCAACAGGTGTATCTTGAAGATGGCAGAGGAGAAGTAGGCTGAGATGACATCAGGTAGCAGGAGATCAGCTACATAGTTTATCAGACCATTCTGAACACCTACAAATCCAACAGGGGATTGAAGAGAAGAAGAGCAGCAATTCTAGAAACAGAAAATAGACCACTTTCAGAAGGGTAGGATCTGGGGAGAGGTGAATCCAAAGTGACAGGAAGATAGACTGCGGGGGGAGAGGCCAGCTCCTGGCAAGTGGTGGAGCAATGGAGCACAAAATCTGAACTTTTAAAAGTCTGTCCACTAAGGGACATTGCTCCAGAGGCTAAGTGGGGGTGGAGCCTTCACAGGGACAGCGTGTTCTCAGGTCCTGTGGGGTCACCAAAGGATCGGTGGTGTCTGAGTATCACAGAGCTCACAGGTATTAGAGCAGGGAAGCTGGCTACAGCGACAGAGCTGAGGAGTGAGCTTTTAGCTCGGGGGTACCTTAAACTGTGATCTGTGGCAGAGCCAGACCACTGCTCTTTGAGCAGGCACCCCACAAGTGGCAGATCTGGGGAGACCACCCTGGAAGAGCAGCAGTAATCTGCTGGATTTGGAGACTCTGGAGGGGGCTGTGTGCCAGAGACAGAGACGCTCATTCACAGGCCGGGTGAGCTCGGCATGCAGCCAGAGGCCAGGGAGATGGGAGTGATTTAGTGCTTTTCTCCAAGGGTGCACTGAGGAGTGGGACCCCAAGCTCTCCACTCTTCCAGGAAGAGATTGGAAGGCTGCCATTTTCATTCCCATCCTCCAGAATTCTATGGAAAGCAATCAGGGAACAAAACCTCTGGATAGCGAACCAGAGCAGATTACTTAGCCCAGCTCCTGGCAAGGGCGGTGCAATTCCACCTCAGGAAAAGACACTTGAGAATCACTACAACAGAGCCCTCCCCCAGAAGATCAGCAGGAAATCCAGCCAAGACCAAGCTCACTGATCAAGACCAAGCTCACTGATCACTGAACAGAGGAATTTCAGAGGAGGAGAAAGCAAAGCATGGAATTCATGGTTCTCCTGGTGATTCTTTAGTCTTGCAAAGTTAATTATTTTTTTAAATTTTATATTTTTCTTCTTTTTTTTTAACTTTTACTCTTTCCCCTTTAACATTTTTTAACTAGTTTATCTTAACAATACCTTTCATTTAAAAAAATCTTTTTGAACATTCATTATTATAATCATATTTTATCCTTCATTGTATCTAACTTTATTTTTTGTAAATACATAGGGTTATTTCTTCTAAAAAATTTTGGGATACAACTTCTTCTAATAGACCACAAAATACCCTAAATCTAGCACAGGGCTTTGTTCTAGTCTCCAGCCTGAGCAAATTCTTTCTACTTTCTTTTTCTTTATTCTCCCAACCAACTTATCTTCTCAACTCCTTTTTAAGAATTTTTAAAAATTTTTCATCTTTACAGCCATATTCCATTCTTTCATCATGTTTACACTTATTTGTATGTGTGTGTATAAATTGTATATTTATATATTATATATATTTTACATATTATATATGTTATATAACATATATTTATATAAATATATAATTATATACTTATATATTACATATATTTACATTTATTCATTTATGTTTGTGTATTATATATAAATATATGCTTTATATAATATATATTTTATATAATTTTATATTTTATATATTATACATATACATATTTATATATATAATATATTATATATGTATAAATATATGTATATGAATTATATGAAATATATATTATATAAAGCATATATTTATATTTAATACACAAACATAAATGTATATAAATGTATATAAATACATATATTTATATATACATATATATATACACACAAATATAAATGTATATAGTATATATATTTTTTATATATTATACATTTATATATAGTATATAAATATAAGTATACATTTATATTTATATAAATATACATATATATATTTATACATATATAATATGTATATATTCTATATATTCATATAATACATATGTATATATATGTACATATATATGCATTATATATATACACACAAAAAAAAATATATATGTATTATATATACACACAAAAAATAAGGGTATATATATATAATATAATATATATTGAATACATATTATATGTATGCACAAAATAGGGATATATACATAAATATTTATATATATTATATATATACACAAAAATAAGTGTAAACATGATGAAGAAACGGAATATAAGATATATATTTATTATAATATATTAAATGTGTATATATTACATATGCATGCATATAAATACATACATATATATACACATTTAATATATATGTATGTATATATAAAAGTTTTTCTTTCTTTACAATTTTGAGAGGTAGTTTCTTCTAAGAGAACAAAGTACTCCCAAAATTAAGTGGGTGGCTCTGCTCTATTCACCAGTCTAATATCTATATTTTCTTTTTCTTTTTTCCTTTTTTTTTTTTGGACTTCTTTACCCCCTTTTTCCCCACATGACTTGGGGTCTTTTCTGATTTGGTTAACACACATTTTTCGGGGGTCTTTGCCAACCTTTTAGTATTTTATTCTCTCCTTCCTATATTCTTATCTGGATAAAATGACAAGATGGAAAAACTCACCACAAAAAAAATGAACAAGAGGCAGTACCGAAGGCTAGGGACCTAATCAATATGGACGTTGGTAATATGTCAGATCTAGAGTTCAGAATGATGATTCTCAAGACCCTAGCTGGGCTCAAAAAAGGTGTGGAAGATATTAGAGAAACCTTTTCTGGAGAAATAAAAGCCCTTTCTGGAGAAATAAAAGGACTAAAATCTAACCAAGCAGAAATTAAAAAAAAAAAAAACTATTAATGAAATGCAATAAAAAATGGAGGCTCTTACTGCTAGGATTAATGAGGCAGAAGAAAGAGTTAGTGATAATGAAGACCAAATGACAGAGAAAAAAGAAGCTGAGCAAAAGAGAGAAAAACAACTGAACCACAAGGGGAGAATTCAAGAGATAAGCAATACCATAAGACAAAACAATATTAGAATAATTGGGATTCCAGAAAAAGAAGAAAGAGAGAAGGGAGCAGAAGATATATTGGAGTGAATTATTGTAGAGAATTTCCCTAATATGGCAAAGGGAACAGGCATTAAAATTAAACAGGCATTAAAATCCAGGAGGCTCAGAGAATGCCTCTCAAAATCAATAAGAATAGGTCCACACCCTGCCATCTAATGGTAAAACTTACAGGTCTTTGTGACAAAGACAAAATCCTGAAAGCAGCCCGGGACAAGAAGTCTGTAACATACAATGGTAAAAATATTAGATTGGCAACAGACTTATCCACAGAGACCTGGCAAGCCAGAAAGAACTGGCATGATATATTCAGAGTACTGAATGAGAAAAACATGCAGCCAAGAATACTATACCCAGCTAGGCTATCATTGAAAATAGGAAAGATAAAAAGCTTCCAGGACAGGGGCACCTGGGTGGCTCAGTGGGTTAAGCCTCTGCCTTCAGCTCAGGTCATGATCCCAGGGACCTGGGATTGAGCCCCTCATTGGGCTCTCTGCTCAGCAGGGAGCCTGCTTCCTCCTCTCTCTGCCTGCTTCTCTGCCTACTTGTGATCTCTGTCTGTCAAATAAATAAAATCTTAAAAAAAAAAAAAAAGCTTCCAGGACAAACAAAAACTAAAAGAATTTGTAAACACCAAACCAGCTCTACAGGAAATATTGAAAAGGGTCCTCTAAGCAAAGAGAGACCCTAAAAGTAGTAGACCAGAAAGGAACAGAGACAATATACAGTAACAGTCACCTTAAAGGCAATACAGTGGCACTAAATTCATATCTCTCAATGTAAATAGGCTAAATGCCACAATCAAAAGACACAGGGTATCAGAATGGATTAAAAAAAAATCAAGACGCTGTCTACAAGAAACTCATTTTAGACCAAAGGCACCTCCAGATTTAAAGTGACAGGGTGGAAAACAATTTACCATGCTAATGGACATCAAAAGAAAGCTGGGGTGGCAATCCTTATATCAGATAGATTAGATTTTAAGCCCTACACCTAACGGACTTGAGAAAGAACAGCAAAAAAAGCCTAAACCCAGAAGAAGAAGAGAAATCATAAAGATCAGAGCTGAAACCAAGGAATAGAAAAAAACAAACAAAAAAAGTAGAACAAATGAACAAAACTAGGAGCTGGTTCTTTGAAAGAATTAATAAGATTGATAAACCCCTGGCCAGACTTATCAAAAAGAAAAAAGGAAGGACCCAAATAAATAAAATCATGAATGAAAGAGGAGAGATCACAACCAACACCAAAGAAATACAAACAATTATAAGAACATATTATGAGCAACTATATGCCAGCAAATTTGACAATCTGGAAGAAATGGATACATTCCTAGAGATGTATAACCTACAAAAACTGAACCAGGAAGAAATAGAAAACCTGAAACAGACCCATAACCAGTAAGGAGATTGAAGCAGTCATCAAAAATCTCCCAACAAACAAGAGCCCAGGGCCAGGAGGCCTCCTAAGGGAATTCTATCAAGGATTTAAAGAAGAATTAATACCTATTCTCCTGAAACTGTTCCAAAAAATAGAAATGGAAGGAAAACATCCAAACTCACTTATGAGGTCAGCATTACCTTGATCCCAAAACCAGACAAAGATCCCATCAAAAAAGAGAATTACAGGGGCGCCTGAGTGGCTCAGTGGGTTAAAGCCTCTGCCTTCGGCTCAGGTCATGATCCCAGGGTCCTGGGATGGAGCCACGCTTCGGGCTCTCTGCTCAGCAGGGATCCTGCCTCCTCCATCTCTCTCTGCCTACTTGTGATCTCGGTCTGTCAAATAAATAAATAAATAAAATCTTTTAAAAAAAAAGAGAGAGAAAGAGAGAATTACAGAACAATGTCCTTGATGAACACAGATGCGAAAATTTTCCTCAGAATACTAGGCAATAGGATCCAAAAGTACATTAAAAGGATTATTCACCACAATCAAGTGCGATTAATTCCAGGGCTGCAAGTTTGGTTCAACATCCACAAATCAATCAGTGTGATACAATAAATTAGTAAAAGAAAGAAAAAAGAACCATATGATACTCTCAATAGATGCTGAAAAGGCATTTGACAAAGTACAGCATCCTTTCTTGATCAAAACTCTTCAAAGTGTAGGGAAAGAGTCTACATACCTCAATATCATCAAAGCCATCTATGAAAAACCAACAGTGAATATCATTCTCAATGGAGAAAAACTGAGAGCGTTTCCACTAAGGTCAGGAACACAGCAAGGATGTCCATTATCACCACTGCAATTCAACATAGTACTAGAAGTCCTAGCCTCAGCAATCAGACAACAGAGAAATTAAAGGAATCCAAATTGGTAAAGAAGAAGTCAAACTATTACTCTTTGCAGATGATGTGATACTTTATGTGGAAAACCCAAAAGACTCCACTCCAAAAATGCTAGAACTCATACAGGAATTAAGTAAAGTGTCAGGATATAAAAATCAATGCACAGAAATCATTTGCATTTCTATACACCAAGAACAAGAGAGAAGAAAGAGAAACTAAGGAGTCAATCCCATTTTCAATTGCACCCCAAAACATAAGATACCTAGGAATAAACCTAACCAAAGAAGCAAAGAATCTGTACTCAGAAAACTATAAAGTACTCATGAAAGAAATTGAGGAAGACACAAAGAAATTGAAAAATGTTCCATGCTCATGGATTGGAAGAACAAATATTGTGAAAATGTCTATTCAATCTTCACATTTAATGCAACCCCTATCAAAATCCCATTTTCTTTTTCAAAGAAATGGAACAAATAATCCTAAAATTTATATGGAACAAGAAAAGACCTTGAATAGCCAGAGGAATGTTGAAAAAGAAAGCCAAAGTTGGTGGCATCACAATTCCAGACTTCAAGCTCTATTACAAAGCTGTCATCATCACGACAGTATAGTACTGGCACAAAAACAGACACATAGATCAGTGGAACAGAATAGAGAGCCCAGAAATAGACCCTCAACTCCATGGTCAACTAATCTTTGACAAAGCAAGAAAGAATGTCCAATGGAAAAAAGGAAGTCTCTTCAACAAATGGTGGGGCGCCTGGGTGGCTCAGTGGGTTAAGCCGCTGCCTTCGGCTCAAGTCATGATCTCAGAGTCCTGGGATCGAGCCCCGCATCGGGCTCTCTGCTCTCTAGGGGAGCCTGCTTCCTCCTCTCTCTCTGCCTGCCTCTGCCTGCTTGTGATCTCTCTGTCAAATAAATAAATAAAATCTTTAAAAAAAGAAAAGAAAAGAAAACAAAACAAAACAAAACAAATAGTGTTGGGAAAATTGGACAGCCACATACAGAAAAATGAAACTGGACAATTTCCTTACACCACACATGAAAATAGAGTCAAAATGGATGAAGGACCTCCATGTGAGAAAGGAATCCATCAAAATATTTGAGAAGAACACAGGCAGCAACATCTTTGACCTCATCCACAGCTACTTCTTCCAAGGAACATCGCCAAAGGCAAGGGAAGCAAGGGCAAAAATGAGCTATTGAGACTCCACCAAGATCAAAAGCTTTTGCACAGCAAAAGAAAGAGTTAACAAAACCAAAACACAACTGACAGAATGGGAGAAGATATTTGCAAACAACATATCAGATAAAGGGCTAGTATCCAAAATGTATAAAGAACTTCTCAAACTCAACACCCAAAGAACAAATAATCCAATCAAGAAATGGGCAGAGGACATGAGCAGACATTTCTGCAAAGAAGACATCCAGATGGTCAAGAAACACATGAAAATGTGCTCCACATCACTCTGCCTCAGGGAAATACAAATCAAAATGACAATGAGATACCACCTCACACCAGTCAAAATGGCTAACTTTAACAAGTCAGGGAATGACAGATGCTGGCAAGGATACAGAGAAAGGGGAACCCTCCTACACTGTTGGTGGGAATGAAAGCTAATGCAACCACTCTGGAAAACAGCATGGAGCTTCCTCACAAATTTGAAAATAGAGCTACCTTACAACCCAGTAATTTTACTACTGGGTATTTACAAATGTAGTGATCCAAAGGGGCACGTGCACCTGAATGTTTATAGCAGCAATGTCCACAATAGCCAAACTATGGAAAGAACCTAGATGTCCATCAACAGATGAATAGATAAAGAAGATGTGGTATGTATATATAATGGAATACTATGCAGCCCCCAAAAGAAATGAAATCTTGCCATTTGCAACGACATGGATGGAACTAGAGGGTATTATGCTTAGAGAAATAAGTCAATCAGAGAAAGACAATTATCATGATCTCCCTGATAGGAGGAAGTGGAGAGGCAACATGGGGGTTTAGGGGGTAGGAAAGGAATAAATGCAACAAGATGGGATTGGGAGGGAGACAAACTGTAAGAGACACTTAATCTCAAAAAACAAAGTGAGAGTTGCCGGGGGAGGGGGAGAGGGAAAGGATGGTTGGTTTATGGACATTGGGGAAGGTATGTGCTATGGTGAGTGCTGTGAAGTGTGTAAACCTGGCTATTCAGAGACCTATACCCCTGGGTAATAATAATAAATTATTTAGAAAAATATCTCAACAAATAAATGTCCAGGGTCAGATGGTTTTCCAGGGGAATTCTACCAAACATATAAAGAAGAGTTAATGCCTATTCTCAAACTGTTCTGAAAAAGAAAAATTTAAAAAAAACTTCCAAATTCATTCTATAAGGCCAACATTACCCTAAATCTGAAACCAGACAATGATTCCACTAAAAAAGAGAACTATATGCCAATATCCCTGATGAATATACATGCAAAAATTCTCAAAAAATGACAGCATATCACATCCAAGAGTACAGTTAAAAGAATCATTCATTACAATCAAATGGAATTTATTCCTGGGATGCAAGGTGGTTCAATATTAACAAAACAAACAATGTGATATACCACATTAATAAAATAAAGGATAAGAAGCATAATATCATTTCAGTAGATGCAGATAAAGGGTCTGACAAAGTACAACATCCTTTCATGATAAAATCCCTTGACAAAGTAGGGATAGATGGAACACACCTCAGCATAAGAAAGGCCATATATGTAAATCCTACATTTAATATCATCATAGTGGGGAAAAACTGAATATTTTTCCTCTAGGATCAGGAATAAATCAGTCTCACCACTTTTGTTTAACATAATACTGGAATTCCTAGACTCAACAGTAAAACAACAAACAAATAAAAATGCATCCGAATCAGCAAGGAAGAAGAAAATTTTCACTATTTGCAGATGACATGATACTCTAAATAGAAAACCCAAATGATTCCACCAAAAAATTGCTAGAACTGATATACGTGAATACAGTAATGTCACAGGATACAAAATCAATTGACAGAAATCTGTGCTGTTTCTATACACCAATAATGAAGTAGCAGAAAGAGAAATCAAGGAATCAATCCCATTCATAATTGCATCAAAGATCATAAGATACACAAGAATAAACCTTAACAGGGTGGGAGATGGGGTAATTGGGTGATGGGCATTAAGGAGTACACGTGATGTGATGAACACTGGGCGTTATACTCAACTGATGAATTATTGAGCACTACATCCGAAACTAGTGATGTATCATACGCTGGTTAATTACATTAAAAAAAGAATAAAGCTGAACAAGATGGCAAAAGATCTCTACTCTGAAAACTATAAAACACTGATGAAACAATTGAAGAGGACACTGGCCCAAAGACAAACACATTGACCAGCAGAGCAGAATAGAAAACCCAGAACTGAAATCACAACTACATGGTCAACTAGTCTTTGACAAGGCAGAAAGAATATACAATGGAAGAAAGACAGTCTCTTCAACAAATGGTGTTGGGAAAACTGGACAGCAACATGCCAAAGAATGACATTGGACAACTTTCTCACACCACACGCAAAAATAAATTCAAAATGGATGAAAGACCTAAATGTGAGACAGAAAATTGTCAAAACCCTAGAGGAGACCACAGTCAGTAACCTCTTTGACTTTGGCCTTAGCAACTTCTTAATAGATATGTCTCCTGAAGCAAGGGAAACAAAAAAAGCAAAAATAAACTATTTGGACTTCATCAAAATAAAAAGCTTCTGCACAGAGAAAGAAACCATCAGCAAAATTGAAGGCAATTCTCAGAATGGGAGAAGATATTTTCTTTCTTTCTTTCATTCTTTTTAGGATTTTATGTATGTATTTGTCACAAAGAGAGAGAAAGAGAGAGAGAGCACAAACAGAGGGAGTAGCAGGCAGAGGGAGAAGCAGGCTCCCCACTGAACAAGGAGCCGATGCAGGACTCAGTTCCTGGGATCATGACCTGAGCTGAAGGGAGATGCTAACCTATTTACCTGACATATTGAATAAAGTGTCAGTATCCAAAAAATATAAATAATTTATCAATCTCAACACCCAAGAATCACATAATCCTTTTTAAAAATGGGAAGAAGACATGGATAGATATTTTTCCAAAGAAGACTTACAGATGGCTAATATACCCATGAAAATATGTTCAACATCAGTCAGCATCAGTGAAATACAAATCAAAACTACAATGCGACACCATCTCACACCAGCAGAATGGCTGAAATTAACAACATAGGAAACCATAGGTGTTAGCATGGAGCAGAGAAAGGTGAACCCTCTTACACTGTTGGTGAGAGTGCAAACTGGTTCAACCACTCTGGAAAACAGTATGGAGCTACCTCAAAAATTAAAAAAAATAGAACCACTTTGTAATCCAGCAATTTTGTTACTAGGTATTTATCCAAAGGATACAGAAATACTAATTTGAAGGGATGCATGCTCCCTGATGTTTATAGCAGCATTATCAACAATAGCCGAATTATGGAAGGAGACCAAATGTCCATCAAATGATGAATGGATAAAGAAGAAATGTGTGTGTGTGTGTGTGTGTGTGTGTGTGAGAGAGAGAGAGAGAGAGAGAGAGAGTTTTACTCACCCATAAAAACAAATTATATCCTGCCTTTTTCTGTGAATTGGTTGGAGTTAGAAAGTAGTATGCTAAGTGAAATTAATCAGTCAGAAAAAGACAAATACCATATGATTTCACTCATATAGGGAATTTAAGAAAGAAAATCAATATGGGGGAGAATGAGAGGCAAACCAAGAAACAGTCTCAACTTTAGAAAACAAACTGTGCTAAATATGTGATTGTTATTAAGGTGGGTTCATCACTTGTGATGAATACTGGGTGTTTTATATAAGTGATGAATCTCTAAATTTTACAACTGAAACTAATATTATACTGTGTGTTAACTAAGTGGAATTTTTTTTGCAATTTCAGAGAAAAAATTTTAAGAAGACAAAGATCATCATAATTTTTAATATATACCTATTATTTACTGTTCATAAGAGATACAAATAGAACATAAGGGAAAAAAGAGTGAAAGTAACATTATGAGAAAAAAGTGTAGCATATACTATTTTTAATAAAACCAGTTTGGCTATATTGATATCAAATAAAACATACTTTATGGTAAATTAATAAAGAAGAAACTAAAAGATAAAATTTAATTTATCAAGAAAATATTACAGTTCTAGGTCAGGAGACAAAATGGTGGGGAAGTAGGAGGAGGTGCCATTTCAACCTGTACCCTAAAGTGAGCTAACTACCTACCAAAGAACTCCGATCACCCATGAAATCAGCCTGAGATCAGAATTAAACACGTCTGGATCTCTATGGGGGCAGAAGACACCAGTGGGCAGGTAAAGCAGAGTGGGAACATCGAACTGATATTGGAAGATAAACAAAAGGGGGAGGGAGCCACCAGAAGCAACCTCTTGGAAAGTAATACCCCAATACAAGAGTGCCCTGCACTGGGGACCAGCATTAACTTGGAGTCTGGTTGAAAGCACTCAAAAAGAGCAAAGGATCGAGGGGGGAAATTGTGGGAATCGGGGCGGTTAGAGACAGGGGCTTAAGTCCCCCGACCAAGGACAGCCACCCCTGGCGCTGAGCCAGAGAGAGTGCAGCAGAGAAACCAGGTCTTGGTTCCTGAGCCACCAGTGTGCCTGAGAGCACATGGGGTCTGGCTCCCATGAGGGGCTGGGAGCCTCACCAGCCAGCAGAAGCACAGACTTTTTACAGTCCCCATGCAAGTGCCGTGCCTCGCTATCAGAGTCTGAGCCACGCCCCATGCCCTCCCCTGAGAGAGGTGTGCGCAGGCGCCAACCAGGAGCTCTCAGACCTGGAAAGACCAAATACTCCCAGCCCGGGCTAGCCAGAAAATCTCAGTGTGCAATCACTGCTTAGAACCTCTCTGGCGGTCCGGAGCTGCCCAGACAGCCGCCACTGTAATGGTTTTGGGTACAAGCAGGAGTTTCTGTGTCCCCAGGGACAGCAACTTGGAACGTGCTCTGCCAGCGGCTGAGAGGGAACTTATGTGCTCTGGAGCACTCACAGGGGAACAGACTGAGGATTCTCTGTGAGAGGGACATCTGGGTGCAGTTTGCTTTCCTCCAAACCTCCAAAAACCATCAAAAGCTGTCAAGGCAAGAGGAAAAGAAAAAAAAAAAAAACACGAACAAACATAAAAACCTCCATAGAACAAAAACCTGAAAAACCGGTTTCCTCAGACCCTACCCCCTTGAGGGGGGCGGGAGGACTTAACTCAGGGAACATTACCTGAAAACCCACGTGGCAGACCCCTCCCCCAGAAAGCCAAACAGGAAAAAAAAAAAGAAAAAAGAAAAAAAATAGACTACAAGAAAACAACCACCACTATTTCATAGATACAACTTTTATTTTTAATCCGTTCCCACTATTCTGGTTCTTTTTTTTTAATATAGATAATTTTTAACCTATTTACCATTACAGTGAGATGTCCAGTACATCAAATTCCATAATAACCTTTAAACCTGAACTTTTTGATACATATACCCATGTTTTACTTTTGCTTTTCTATTTTTTATCTTTTTTTTGATTTTAGTTTAGTTTAGCTTAGTTTATTCTTTTTTTTTTTATTTTTATCTTTTAACATTCATGTAGAGTTAAACTTCAAGGTAATCTCCTTTCCCCAATCAATGCTACCCCTACAGGTAAACCAATTTTTAATCTCCCTTTATCTTAGGAAAGTTGAGTCCTTTAACAAAGATATCAAGATACTTTCAAGAAGAATCAAAATAAACTTCCTTGCCCACACTGAGAACTTATAACCACACTCCTATTTTTCCTTCTGCCAGTGTTTCTGTATATTTGTGTTTGTCCTGATAGTATATAAATCTTATACTTGGGGTTTTTTTTGATGAGATTATTTTTTTTTTTTTTTTTATATATATATATATTTTTTTCTCTTCTCATATACTTTTATAAGTCTTTTTGTTTGTCTGTTTTTGTTTGTATACGTCATAAATCTTACCTTGTGGCCCATTTGGGCTGAGCCTTCTCTTTTATATTTCTTTTTTTTTTCCCTGTCTCTCTCTCCCTCTCTTTTTTCTTTTTCTTTCCTATTTTCTTACTTTTTTCTTTCGTTTGGGTGGGGACTCCAGATTGCTCAGAAGCATTCCAGGGTGCACCTTGACTGCACCACAGTCGATACATCCACCTACATCCGTTCAGCCATCTCTCACCAGAATGACTAGGAGGAGGAATGCCCAACAGAAGAAAAATTCAGAGGATGGGCCTTCTGCAACAGAGCTAATGGCTATCGACATAGACAATATGTCAGGAAGGGAATTCGGGTTAACAATTATCCAGGAAATAGCTAGGTTGGAGAAAGCCATGGATGACCAAATGGAATTGATTAGGGCAGAACTGAAAGCCACCAGGGATGATGTTCAAAATGATCTCAATGTGCTCCAACCTAATTTAATTCTCTAAAAGCTAGGGTAACTGAGATGGAAAATAGAATTAGTGATCTGCAGGACAAACAGATAGAGAGAAAGGATCAGGAGGAAGCCTGGAACAAACAGCTTAGAAACCACGAATACAGAATCAGGGAAATAAATGATGCCATGAAATGTTACAACATCAGAATTATTGGAATCCCTGAAGAGGAGGAGAAAGAAAGAAGTCTAGAAGATATAGTGGAACAAGTTCTCCATGAAAATTTTCCCAATCTCGTGAATGGAACCAGCGTTCATGTACTAGAGGCAGAGCGGTCTTGTCCCAAGATTATAGATTCTAAAAAAACATCAAGGCCCCTGATAGTAAAATTGAGGAATCATAATTGTAGATACAATCTCTTGAAAGCTGCTAGGACAAAGAGGCTCCTTACATACAGAGGAAAGCCCATCAGAATAATGTCAGACCTGTTCACAGAGACCTGGCAAGCCAGAAAGAGCTGGCAAGATATATTCAGGGCACTAAATGAGAAGAACATGCAGCCAAGAATACCTTATCCAGCAAGACTGGCATTCAAAATAGATGGAGAGATAAAGAGTTTCCAAGACTGGCAAGGCTTAAAATAGTATGCGGCCACCAAGGCGACACTGCAGGAAATATTAAGGGGGGCTTCTATAAAAGAGTGAAACTCCTAGGAATATCATTGAACAGAAATATAGAGACAATCTACAGAAAGAAAGACTTCAAAGGTAAGATGATGTCAATAAAAACGTATCTATCAATAATCATTCTCAATGTGAATGGCCTAAATGCTCCCATAAAATGACACAGGGTTGCAGATTGGATAAAATGACAGGACTCATCCATATGTTGTCTACAAGAGACCCATTTTGAACCTAAGGATGCACCCAGACTGAAAGTGAAGGGATGGAGAAGCATCTTTCATGCAAATGGACCTCAAAAGAAGGCCGGGGTAATGATTGTCATATCAGATAAATTAGATTTTAAACTAAAGACCGTAGTCAGAGATACAGAAAGAACTACATAATTCTTTTTTTTATTCCATTTCAACGTAACAGTATTCATTGTTTTTGCACCACACCCAGTGCTCCATGCAATTTCTGCCCTCCCTAATACCCACCACCTGGTTCCCCCAACCTTCCACACCCTGCCCCTTCAAGACCCTCAGGTTGTTTTTCAGAGTTCATAGACTCTCATGGTTCACCTCCCCTGCCAATTTCCCTCAACTCCCTTCTCCTCTTCATCTCCAGATGTCCTCCATGTTATTTTTTATGCTCCACAAATAAGTGAAACCATACACTTGACTCTCTCTGCTTGACTTATTTCACTCAGCATAATCTCTTCCAGTCCCATCCATGTTGCTACAAAAGTTGGGTATTCATCCTTTCTGATAGAGGCATAATTCCCCATAGTGTATATGGACAACCTCTTCCTTATCCATTCGTCCATTGAAGGGCATCTTGGCTCTTTCCACAGTTTGGCGACCATGGCCATTGCTGCTCTAAACATTGGGGTACAGATGGCCCTTCATTTCATTACATCTGTATCTTTGGGGTAAATACCCAGTAGTGCAATTTCAGGGTCATAGGGAAGCTTTATTCATCTTAGCATTTTGATTACTTTTTCAATTCCATTAAATGTTATATGTCTTTCCAACTAAATTAATTTCTTGAGGAATCTCCACACTGTTTTCCAAAGTGGCTGCACCAACTTTCATTCCCACCAACAGTGTAAGAGGGTTCCCCTTTCTCCACATCCTCTCCAACACATGTTGTTTCCTGTCTTGCTAATTTTGGCCATTCTAACTAGTGTAAGGTGGTATCTCAATGTGGTTTTAATTTGAATCTCCCTGATGGCTAGTGATGATGAACATTTTTTTCATGTGTCTGATAGCCATTTGTATGTCTTCATTGGAGAAATGTCTGTTCATGTCTTCTGCCCATTTTTTGACATGATTATCTGTTTTGAGTGTCTTGAGTTTGAGAAGTTCTTTATAGATCCTGCATATCAACCTTTTGTCTGTACTGTCATTTGCAAATATATTCTCCCATTCCGTGGGTTGCCTCTTTGTTTTGTTGCTGAGCAGAAGGTTTTGATCTTGAGGAAGTCCCAAAAGTTCATTTTCGCTTTTGTTTCCTTTGCCTTTGGAGACATATCTTCAAAGAAGTTGCTGTGGCTGGTATCGAAGAGGTTACTGCCTATGTCCTCCTCTAGGATTCTGATGGATTCCTGTCTCACATTGAGGTCTTTTATCCATCTCCAGTTTATCTTTGTGTATGGGGTAAGGGAATGGTCGAGTTTCATTCTTCTACATATAGCTGTCCAATTTTCCCAGCACCTTTTATTGAAGAGACTGTCTTTTTTGCACTGTATATTGTTTCCTGTTTTGTCAAAGATTATTTGACCATAGAATTGAGGGTCCATATCTGGGCTCTCCACTCTGTTCCACTAATCTATGTGTCTGTTTTTATTCCACTACCATGTTGTCATGGTGATCACAGATTTGTAGTAAAGCTTGAAATCAGGTAACGTGATGCCCCCAGTTTTGTTTTTGTTTTTCAACATTTCCTTAGTGATTCAGGGTCTCTTCTGATTCCATACAAATTTTAGGATTATTTCCTCCAGCTCTTTGAAAAATACCGGTGGAATTTTGATCAAAATAGCATTAAAAGTATAGATTGCTCTAGGCAGTATAGACATTTTAACAATGTTTTTTCTTCTGATCCAAGAGCATAGAATGGTCTTCCATCTTTTTGTGTCTTTTTTTTATTTCTTTCATGAGTGTTCTGTAGTTCCTCGAGTACAGATCCTTTACCTCTTTGGTTAGGTTTATTCCCAGGTATCTTATGGTTCTTGGTGCTATAGTAAATGGAATTGATTGTCTAATTTCCATTTCTGTATTTTCATTGTTAGTGTATGAGAAAGCCACTGATTTCTGTACATTGAGTTTGTATCCTGCCACGTTACTGAATTGCTGTATGAGTTCTAGTAGTTTGGGGGTAGAGTCTTTTGGGATTTCCATATAAAGAATCATGTTGTCTCCGAAGAGAGAGAGTTTGACGTCTTCATTGCCTATTCGGATACCTTTATTTCTCTTTGTTGTCTGGTTGCTGTTGCTAGGACTTCTAATATTATGTTGAATAAGAGTGGTGAGAGTGGGCTTCCTTGTCATGTTCCTGATCTCAAAGGGAAGGCTGTGAGCTTTTTGTCATTGAGGATGATATTTGCTGTGGGTCTTTCATAGATAGATTGTATGAAGTTCAGGAATGTTCCCTCTATCCCTATACTTTGAAGCATTTTAATGAGGAACGGATGCTGGATTTTGTCAAATGCTTCTTCTGCATCAATTGAGAGGACCATGTGGTTCTTCTCTCTTCTCTTATTGATTTGTTCTATCACATTGATTGATTTGTGAATGTTGAACCATCCTTGTAACCTAGGGATAAATCCCACCTGGTCATGGTGGATAATCTTTTTAATGTGCTGGTGGATCCTGTTTGCTAGGATCTTGTTGAGAATCTTAGCATCCATATTCATCAGTGATATTGGTCTGAAATTCTCCTTTTTGGTAGGGTCTTTGCCTGGTTTGGGGATCAGGGTAATGCTGGCTTCATAAAAAGAGTCTGGAAGTTTTCCTTCTGCTTCAATTGTTTGAAACAGCTTCAGGAAAATAGGTGTTATTTCCTCTTTGAAAATTTGGTAGAATTCCCCAGGGAATCCGTGAGGTCCTGGCTCTTGTTTTTTGGGAGGTTTTTGATCATTGCTTCAATCTCATTACTAGATAGCAGTCTATTCAGGTTGTCAATTTCTTCCTGGTTCAATTTTGGGAGTTTATACTTTTCCAGGAATGCATCCATTTCATCTAGGTTGCTTAGCTTATTGCCATATAACAGTTGATAATAACTCCTGATGATTGTTTCTATTTCCTTGGTGTTAGTTGTGATCTCTCCCTTTTTATTCATAACTTTATTAATTTGGGCTTTCTCTCTTTTCTTTTTGGATTAGTGTGGCCAATGGTTTATCGATCTTATTGATTCTTTCAAAAAACCAACTTCTAGTTTCATAGATATTTTCTACTGTATCTCTGGTTTCTATCTCATTGATCTCTGCTTTAATCTTGATTATTTCCCTTCTTATGTGTGGAGTTGGTTTGATTTGTTGTTGGTTCTCCAGTTCTTTAAGGTGTAGAGACAGCTGGTGTATTCTGGATTTTTCAATTTTTTTGAGGGAGGCTTGGATGGCTATGTATTTCCCCCTTAGGACCCTTTTGCTGTATCCCATAGGTTTTGGACCAAAGTGTCTTCATTCTCATTGGTTTCCATGAATTGTTTAAGTTTGTCTTTGATCTCCTAGTTGATCCAAGCATTCATTTTTTTTAAGATTTTATTTATTTATTTGACAGAGATCACAAGTAGGCAGAGAGGTAAGCAGAGAGAAAGGAAGGGAAGCAGGCTCCCTGATGAGCAGATAGCCCAATATGTGGCTCAATCCCAGGACCCTGTGACCATGACCTGAGCCATTGGCAGAGGCTTTAACTCACTGAGCCACCCAGGCGCCCCTGATCCAAGCATTCTTAAGCAAGGTGGTCTTTAGCTTCCAGGTGTTTGAATTCCTTCCAAACTTTTCCTTGTGATTGAGCTCCAGTTTCAAAGCATTGTGATCTGAGAATATACAGGGAATAATTTGTCTTTTGGTATCAGTTGAGTCCTGATTTGTGACCCAGTATGTGGTCTATTCTGGAGAAGATTCCATGTGCACTTGAGAAGAACGTGTATTCTGTTGTTTTAGGGTGGAATGTGAACAGTGTGGAGATTCTTCAAGAAATTAAAAATAGAGCTTCCCTATGACCCTGCAATTGAACTATTGGGTATTTACCCCAAAGATACAGATGTAGTGAAAAGAAGGGCCATCTGTACCCCAATGTTTATAGCACAATGGCCACGGTTGCCAAAGTGTAGAAAGAACCAAGATGCCCTTCAATGGATGAATGGATAAGGAAGATGTGGTCCATATACACTATGGAGTATTATGCCTCCATCAGAAAGGATGAATACCCAACTTTTGTAACAACATGGACGGGACTGGAAGAGATTATGCTGAGTGAAATAAGTCAAGCAGAGAGAGTCAAGTATCATATGGTTTCACTTATTTGTGGAGCATAACAAATAACATGGAGGACATAGGGAGATGGAGAGGAGATGGGAGTTGAGGGAAATTGGAAGGGGAGGTGAACCATGAGAGACTATGGACTCTGAAAAACAATCTGAGGGTTTTCAAGGGGTGGGGGGTGGGAGGTTGGAGGAACCAGGTGGAGGGTATTAAGGAGGACACATATTGCATGGAGCACTGAGTGTGGTGCAAAAACAATGAATTCTGTTATGCTGAAAAGAAATTAAAAAAAAAAGAAAATATTACATTACTAAATATGTATGCCCCAATTTTAATCTCAAATTATATAAAGCAAAAACTGATAGACTTAAAATAGAAAATTTAAAATCTACAATTACAGTTAGAGGTTTTTTTTTTTTTTTAATCTAATCTCTTTCTGGTTATCTGAAAAGGTTAAAAGGCAAAGAATTCAGCAAGGGTATGGATTATTTGAACAATCTATTTAGCAAATCTCATCTAATGGATATAGAACATTGTAGAGTACAAATCATTCCAATCACACTTAGAAAAGTCATTACATTTTGAATAATAATCCATCTCTCAATAAATATAACATATATTGGCACTATGCAGAGCAAATTTGATGAAAATAATAGTTATATTATAAATCAGTTACCAAAAAATTTACTAGAAAATATTTGTATGTTCATTAAGAAATAAAGAAAAAACTTATAAGTAACTCTGAGGTCAAAGAAGAAATTATAGATAAAATTTAAAAACCATGTTAAGTTAAACAATAATAAAATAATACATATTAAAATTTCAGAGACATAGCCTGTATCACATTAAAGTTTGCTTCAAATTCTTTGGCACTTTTCCCCATTGAGATGTGGGGCTATTTCCTCATATTTTCCCCTCTTCTTGAATCTGAGTGTAATAGGATTTCTTTGACTAGTATGGTAGGGTGGAAGTGATGCTCTATCAGTTTTAGACCAATCTTTAGGAGAAGTAGAAGCTGATGAGTCAGGAGTCCTCTGAAAAATCAGAAATTTAGAGAACTGTCTAAATGTTACCTATTCCCCGGTTATTTTCAGAAAGCCCTTAAACTACTTGCATGTACAAGTACATACATTCTATTTCATTTGTCCACATATTAAACTCACTTGCAAAACACTAGAGAAATAGAGGGAAAAAACCATTACACAAATTACAAGTGTTTCCCAGAAAGCCAGCAGAACAGTAGTAGTACTGTGTTAATTTTTGTGAATACATTATGTGTGGAACCTCGGAGTGGTGGACCACCTCTCTTCAAAACTGAAGCAGAGAAAAACATCAAATAATATTGTACCAGACTCTTCAGAAATACAGAATTTATGTAATTGTGAAGAGATAATAATTGCTACCAAAACTGTCTTTATTATTGATGTCTTGTGGAAAAAATTACAGAAGTGGGTATATTTAAGAGAAAGGAAAATATTTGAGAAAGTGTGATAATTTCCAGATTTGCCTAGGTATAACATAATAAAAGAGGGAAAATAAAAAGCTAACAATTTGCACCTATGAAAGAACTTTTTTTTTTAATTTACACGTCCTTTTAGTCTAATCAAATTTTGTCATATTATTTTTATTTATACTATCTTATGACACAAGCTAAATAAACTGCTTATTAAATGAAGGATTCATTTTTTACATCACTTCTTTACATAGATATTTGCAAATAAGTGAATATTTTTGAGACCACATTTGTAGAATGCAGAATGAATGATAATGAATTTCAAGCACATTGTTTCAATTATTGCAATGATTCAAGACCAAGCAATGAACTGCATGGTCAAGCAGTTGCTCTAATTTACATGTTAAGAAAAAAAAAACTAAACAGGGCGCCTGGGTGGATCTGTGGGTTAAGCCTTTGCCTTTAGCTCAAGTCATGATCTCAGGGTCCTGGGATCAAGCCCCACATCAGGCTCTATGCTCCACAGGGAGCCTGCTTCCCCTTCTCTCTCTTCCTGCCTCTCTGCCTACTTGTGATCTCTCTCTGCCAAATAAATAAATAAAATCTATAAAAAAGGAAAAAAAGAAAAAAACTAAATCATAAGTAATTCTTCTAGCTACTGAAATTATATTAAGAGCACCTAATTGCTAACCAGTTGATTCATCAATAAATGTAAATAAAACAAAAAATATAACAAAATATATTAAAATCCTCAATATATTCAGGAGATGTTATTTCACAGAGGGAATCAAAAATTATGATAGCCATCTGTTTCTCCTTGTAGGAATATATATGTTCTAGAAAAAATTTTGGAATTTTTTTTTTTATTTTCAGCATAACAGTATTCCTTGTTTTTGCACCACACCCAGTGCTCCATGCAATCCATGCCCTCTCTAATACCCACCACCTGGTTCCCCCAACCTCCCACCCCCTGCTGCTTCAAACCCCTCAGATTGTTTTTCAGAGTCCATAGTCTCTCATGGTTCACCTCTCCTTCCAATTTCCCCCAACTCCCTTCTCCTCTCAAACTCCCCTTGTCCTCCATGTTATTTGTTATGCTCCACAAATAAGTGAAACCATATGATAATTGACTCTCTCTGCTTGACTTATTTCACTCAGCATAATCTCTTCCAGTCCCATCCATGTTGCTACAAAAGTTGGGTATTCATCCTTTCTGATGGAGGCATAATACTCCATAGTGTATATGGACCACATCTTCCTCATCCATTCGTCCGTTGAAGGGCATCTTGGTTCTTTCTGCAGTTTGGTGACCGTGGCTTTGCTGCTATAAACATTGGGGTACAGATGGCCCTTCTTTTCACTACATCTGTATCTTTGGGGTAAATACCCAGTAGTGCAATTGCAGGGTCATAGGGAAGCTCTATTTTTAATTTCTTGAGGAATCTCCACACTGTTCTCCAAAGTGGCTGCACCAACTTGCATTCCCACCAACAGTGTAAGAGGGATCCCCTTTCTCCAGATCCCCTCCAACACATGTTGTTTCCTGTCTTGCTAATTTTGGCCATTCTAACTGGTGTAAGGTGATATCTCAATGTGGTTTTAATTTGAATCTCCCTGATGGCTAGTGATGATGTGAAGTGCAGGCTTTGGCTCTTAGGGGTCCAAAACGAATATTGGCATTCTTCCCAAAACACTATTTTATATGAAATCTTTAGTGACCTCTACTTCTTGACACCAAAAGTAGTTTTCTAGCTCCTCTGGGCATCTCATAGAAACTGTCACAAAAGAATATCTAGAAACCAGAATAGAGGGACCACCAGGCTATGCCAACTTTCCATTTTTTTAAGTCTCTTTTCATATTTAAGCCTGTACAAATTCTAATTTTATTTTCACCTTATTTCATTAAAAATAAAAATCAATGTAGTCTATCATTTATAGCCAGAGTAAAGTGAAATGTATTTTATTTTAATTCCATAAATTTCACCATAAACCTAACTTACAGTTTCAATTATACTTTCTAAAAACTAGTTTGCCAAAATAATGTTAAGACATGATTGCTATAAATGGAACCTTCATTTATTTTTTAAATCACTTTTTTTAAAACTCAAAGTATCATTAAGTTCTTCTTGTTCCAAGTTCTTAAACAAGAAGATTTGACTAAAATATTGCCAAAACAGAGTCGATTGTATGCCAGAACATTACATAACCTTACTAATGCTCCATCTCTCAGAACTACCCCATCTGGGTTTCTGTCCATCTGAAGAACCAGCTGCTTGAAAAAAAAATGCCTTACTCATCTTGCCGGTTATATCACTAGCTGAAATATGCTACTGCCATAATTATCATTCTCAACATGTGAATAGAGCCAACAACCAACCAAAAATTTACTGAGTACATGGACTGGTGCAGGCGTGTTCCCTGAAAATTCAATGTGGACAATGTGTTAGCTTACACACAAAATATGAATCTGTGACACTGAAGTTAATATCAAGAAATGAAAAGTTTGGAAGGTGGTGAATACCTTAGGAAGTCAACTATCAGCAAAAAGTGCTCATATTAAGAATGGTTAATTATATGAAAAGGTATAGTTTACAATTGATTTTTATTGCCACTACTCTGGGGTTTCACCTTGCTGGGAAAAGTGGGACATTTATGGTGATATTACTAAAGATTTTCTAGATATTCATCTCTAGCCTCAAGACTAATTCTTATGACAACAGTAGCACTGAGGAAAAAAATAAATGCAAAATAGGAGCAATGCAGGAAGTCGGATCTAACTTTCACTAGGCACTATGATGGACTAAGTTAGGGCAACTGTGCAAACTGCCCTCCATATCATCCGTGCAAGCTCCCTACTAGAATGTAATTGAGAAGAAGGACTTTACTGTCTCTCTGATGCCTAGATTAGCGTCTGGCATGTAGTATATTCTCAGTAAGTGTTTCCTTAATAAATGTGGAGCCAATTTCAGCTTGCATCAACAGGTTTTCATCTTTCAGTGCCAGATATCCACCATATTATTTAGTACTTAAAATATTGAAACCTAATTGTGATTTATATTTATTGAGTTAAAATGCATGTGCCCTTTGAAACAATTCCATTTCTATGAATTTATCTTGAAATATGTTTGCATTGCACACAAAGATAAACATGCAAGAATATTTACTGCGAATTTGTCTACAGTACAGAAAGATTGGAAACAACCTTTATGTTCTTTAATACATGATGGGTTACATAAATTGTGGTACAACCATAAGACAAAATAACATGAAATTACTAATAGGAATAGAAAGCTCTCTTTATATCCAAATATAATATTAAATATATATTTTAATTAAAAAGGAAGATGTAGAACTGAGTATATTTCCATTATTGTTAAAATAAATGTAAATTATTTTTTAAATA
The DNA here is from genome assembly GCF_002288905.1 of Enhydra lutris kenyoni. Classification (NCBI taxonomy): domain Eukaryota; kingdom Metazoa; phylum Chordata; class Mammalia; order Carnivora; family Mustelidae; genus Enhydra; species Enhydra lutris. Next base: position 2,326,581 of record NW_019154151.1, read on the forward strand.
AAAAATATTTTTCATTGGAAAAAATAAAGCACATGAAGAAATGTACAAACATGATTGTATATTTCTAGAATATCTCTGGAAGAATATCTGGGAAATTGGTTTTTATAGATTTTCACTGGGGAGTAGGAGTAGGGAGTAGGAGATAGAAAGCATGGGGATTGAGGTAGGTCACAGAATAACTTTTTGACTAGTACAATGCTTGTCATGTTCATTAATTATGCCAAATAAAAATAAAATTTAAAAGTTTTTAAAGCACATTTATTTATTTGAGAAACAGAAAGAGAACAGAGAAAGGGGCAGAGGGAAAAATCTCAGACTCCCTGTTGAATGTGGAGCCTAGCATAAGGCTCAATCTCATGACCTTGAGATCATGATGTGAACCGAAAGCAAGAGTTGGATGCTTAGCTGAATGAGCCACCCAGATGCCCCCCAAAATAAAATTTAAAACAAAAGAGCATAATGTAATTTGTACCAAATAAACAGACATATTTGAAGAATTTGGTGAGCCAAATTCTTTCAGGACACAGATGTTAGTATTCTCTGGGAGGGAGTACATCCAATAACTTTCTGGTCATTTGAGAATGTAGTACTGGACTCCCATAATACCTGATGTCCTGTTATTCCCTTTCTGCTTCTATTTTCCCAGGAATCAGTTCTTTTGTAATGACTTACTGACAGTTATAAATAAATCCAACTTTGGGCAAAATTGTAAAAGATTAGTTGATATTTTTCAAAACTGTCTCTCTCTTCCCTTTTCTGCCACTTAACACAGGGCTTGAACCCACAAACATACCCTGATTTCTAAAAAAAATCCTAGAGAATACCTTTGTAGATTTAGCCTTTGTGAACCAAGTAGTCCTCCTTTATGAGTTAAAGTTTTCTCTCCAGTTTTCTGTTATTTACTTTATTGGCTAAGTGTTTTTTTAAATTTTAAACATAGAAAATTTGAAAAGTTTAATATATTAATGGCTATTTAAGAATATTATATTTTACTTTTCATTGGTCATCTGAGTCTATTTCAAGAAAGATTTTTTAAAAAAGAGAATCTTTTTCAGTCAGGTGCTTGATTAAGCTGGTTGGGGGAGTTAATTTGGAGTTAGACTCTTATAAATCATGAACCATGCACTAAACTCATCTAATGAAACATAGTAGCAAGTAAGTATTTTATGGCTCAGCAAATCTCTATTCAGAGATGGCAGAAGACATGGCTCAAGAAGAAGAAAAATGATAAAAGCAGAGGGGAATTTTATTTCTGCTGGTACATAATTTTTTTTTCCTTTGAAATCTGAGAGGAATCAATCAGGCAAAATAAATCCAAATGTTGGCCTATCATATGCATTTCCCACAAGTTCTTCACTACTGGTTGTGGTTTGATAATGCTGATAAGAGTAAGCTCTTGATTTTTTGTTTGGTTGACAAGTGATATCTCCTAAGATCCTAGCCTATTTGGACAAGAGACATTCTCTCTATTTATGATACCTTAGTAAGCAGTAAAATAAGTTTTTACAAAGGTTTTGAAGTAGGCTACTCAGAAAAGTAAAAAAGTACACAGAAAAAGGAATCAAAGGATTTTCAAGAAATTTAAGAAAAAAAAATCCAAATATTGCTTTCTTGACCCTGACATTTTCCTTCAGTAGACTATTATATTTAAGTAAATATACATTGAGTTGAAGAGAAGCATACATGTTTAATCTTTCTAATTTACATCATTTGGTACATTTCTATAGGAAAAAAATCCATTACCTTCAATATATCATACAGCACATTATGTTTACATGCAAAGTATATCAAATATAACAATATGTCACAAGTACATTAAGATAATCAATGGAAATGAATGGAACTATTTTATATCATTTTCAAAGTACAAGAGAAAATTAAATATATTGTTTCCTGAAACAATTATATCATTTCTAGATTTAAACATATTAAATTGAACACATTTTATGCAAGTAGAAGATTAAAAATTCACTTGAAATATATTTTATTGGGCCACCTGGATGGCTCAGTTGCTTAAGCATCTACCTTTGGGTCAGGTCATGATCTCAGGGTCATGGGATTGAGACCCTTGTTGGGCTCCCTGCTAAGAAGGGAGTCTGCTTCTCTCTATTCCTCTGCCCTTCCCCCAGCTTTTACTCTCGCTCCCTCTCTCTATTTCTCTCTCTCTGAAATCAATAAATAAAATCTTTAAAAAAAATTTAAAGAAATATGTTTCATTGATTTTGGTATTATAGATACATGATTTATAAATGTTAATTTTGGAAAGTACATTTAATTCACAAAGCAAATTGAAGTGTATTTATATGCATTTGCTTTAATAACAAAAATTATTTAAATGTAGAGTTATGTAGAATATTTTACCTTGTTAAGTATATTTCTATCCATTGTAGTGTCTAATGCAGTGTCTTATACATGTAATATTTACAGTTTTATAGTTAAGCCCCATTTCTTTCCTAAATAATTAGAAGAAACTCTTGTTATGGAGTGAATTTTTGTGTCTCTCCAAAATTCATATGTTCAAGTTCTAACCCTCAGTGTAATGGTATTTGGAAATGGGACCTTTGGGAAGGCATTACGGTTAGATGAGGTCATGAGAGTGGAACCCTCATTATATGACTGATACTTTTATAAGAGACACCAGGGATCTCTATCTCCCAGTGCACAGAAAGAAAAGTTCATGTGAGCACATAATGAGTGTCCGTATAAGCAAAGAGCCTCAAAATGAAACCTACCTTGCTGGCACCTTGATCTTGGATTTCTTGGCCTCCAAAACTGTGATTAACATATTTAATTTCTATCATTTAAGCCACCTAGTCCACAGTATTTTGTTATGACAACCCTAAATAAGACATTGTCAAAATAAAACATAACCATGAAAATTAAAGCTAAAGAAAATAGAGATCATTAAAGAGATCTAGAGAAAATGAATGTCCTTAGGTATCTGAAATATGCTAGTTATTACTGTTTGGGACTAAAATTTTCTGTTTTCTAACATTTAAGGCAGCATAGGAAACATGCTGGATCACTTAGTATCGATCGTTTGGGGAAAAAAAAATAAAATAAAACAAACATTATGCCAATTTTCAAATTTTACCTGAGAGGAAAACAACCAAAATATAGAGTCTGTGTGAAGTTCCATGAGTCAGCCCAAGGGTCATCAGTGAATGTATCAATGCTAAAGAAGGCCCAAGATGTGCATGGGATTTAAAGAGAGCCACTAAGGCATATATTTTGGCCAATGAGACAGTCTTCATCCTCTCTTACTTTGGAAAAGGTAATCTTATGTCTAGTTAAATAAGCATCAACTTCCACTTCTGGAGAAACCCAAACTTCAGTAATATATTTTTACAAAGTTTTCTGTGTTGGAAAGGAAGAATTTCCTCTGTCCTATGGTCCTTCTAGCTGGACTTAAAATCAAACTGACATGAAATAGAGTACGAGGAGAAAATCAAATTTAATAGGCATATGTACAGGGAAGACACATGGAAATGCAATTTGAAAGATAATGAGATAACAGGAAGCTTGCATGGTCTAAGGAGAGGGGTGGGTGCCTGAGGATACAAAGGGGAGAAAGATCATTAGCAAGAAAGTGAAAGGAAATGCTTGGAAAGCAAGGTTGACCTATTATTCAGAGACGTTTCATAGGTAAAGGGGAGTCTCTCTTAATATCTTTCTTCCTGGTACAATCTCTCCTTTCCATTGTAACTTTAGGCACTTGAGGGAGAGGCAGAGAGTTTTCCTTCTTCTGCTGGGTTTTGAAACTTTTAACTTGAAATAGTCTGTATGCCAAAGTGGCCCATCATGTAGTAACCTGCCCTTGGCCCATACAGCTGATATGCCTAAATTTCCACCATTCATTCTTTCAGGTTGCGAGAAACTATCTCCAGTAATTCACCATTTAGATGGAAATTAAACTTCTCACTTAATAAAAGATGAAAACTCTTTTGAAAATGTTTCAGTATACACAAATTTATTTTATATAGTGATAATTAATATGAAGAAATATTTGGGAAGGATTTTAAAAGAAGAAAATTGACTTAGTTCTACAGTACTTTTTTCAGGATTGTAAATTGGATACTGGTTTTAACTTTAAAAAAAAAAATGTGTTCTCCCAGCAAGTACACAGTGAGCAAATTCTTATGTTTCTTTTAGAATTCAGATCTTGCATGTTGTGGAAATTAATTGCCTTTTCACTGACTTGTAGATGGTACAGAAGATTAGGTTGTTTCTTTATAGTTATCTATCAGGATAACTGAGTCTCTTTTTTGGGATTCTCTTTTTTTATTAAATCTCTGTTATCACCTTGCTTTCTTATAATCTCTTTCTTCTAAAAATAAAGAAAAATGGAAGGAGGGGCAAGATGGTGGAGAAGTAGTAGATCCTGTTTCAACTAGTCCCCTAATGTGAGCTAAATATCTACCAAAAGATTCTGAACACCCATGAAATCAGCCTGAGATGTAAGATTATACACTGCTGAATCTCTACAGGGACAGAAGACATCAGTGGAAAGGTAAAGTGGAGTGGGAATACTCAGACTGATATTAGAGGATAAACAGTAGGGAGAGGAAGCCACCAGAAGCAATCCATTGGAATGTAATACCACAATACAAAAGTGCCCTGTGATTGGGGACCAGCATTAACTTGGAGTCTGGTTAAAAGCACTCAGAACAAAAGATCTTATGGGGCAACTGATGGAATTGGGTGATCATGGGCCCAGGCTTAAGCCCACATTCCCAGGATGGTCACCACCAGCAAACACCCATGCCATAGAGAGTTCGGCAGGGCCTTTGGTTGAGTTCCCTGAGCCCATGGCTTTCTGCTGCTTGCACCACTGCTCCGGCTTGGTGCCCTCCAGCCTGCACCTGAGAGAGCCTAATGTGGGTGCCAGCTGGCAGTCTCTAGGACTGTAGCCTTCTGCAACATGCAGAGTGGTCTGAGTGCTCCCAGCCCACTTCTGAGAAAACTGGGTGCAATCTCCTCTCAGGATCCCTTGGCCTGCAGCCTTCCACAACCTGCAAGACCATGGGGTCCGAGTATACATGGCTTGGGCCTGGACCCCAGACAGTAGTCCCGGGAAAGGCAACCATTGGAAGCGGGCTCCCTGGACCAATATAGCTCACAGTTTTAGTGCAACAGGGGTGCAGAGACAAGCAGGGGCCTTGGGTGACCACTGGAACGGTGGCTGGGGGTGCACCCCACCTGTGGGAGGTTGCACTGTTCAATGGAGTTTGAAGAGGCAGAGTCTGTGTGTTCTGGACCACCCAGAGAAGATTCTGGGCTTCTCTCTGAGGCAGAGACAGATTCTTTCTTTGTTCTGACCCTCTGAAAAGCCGCAAAAAGCCACCAAAGAACAAAACTCTCCAGAGAACAAAAGCCTGAAAAACCTGTTTCCACAGAGGCTGGCCCCTTGATAGCAGGCAGAGTGACTCAGCTTAAGCAAGATTGATGGGAAGTCAATGCAGCAGGCCCCTCCCCAAGAAGACAAACCAAAAGATCAAGAGGATAACCACCACAGAGTCCCCATAAAACTGTAAAACCCCAACATCAGGGGAAAACAATATATTTAGCTCCCAGTATGGCCCTAAAACCTGTATATTTCATAAATACAGCTTTTCTTTTTTTTTCTCATGATTCTTGCTCTTTTAATTGTTTAATATTCTTACCATGACAACTAGCAGTTTCCTACAGCATATTCCATAATAACTTTTTGACTTGAATTTTTTAACTTTTTAACTTTGAATTTATGTACCTGTGTTTCTTGCTCTTTTCTTTCTTTTTAATATACATATAGATATTAGCTTCAAGGTAACCCTTTTTCCCCTCTTCAGTATCACCCCTATATATAAACCAGTTTTAATTTCCCTGTATCTCTGGAAAGTTGAGTCCTTTAACAAAGGTAACAAGATATACCCAGGAAAACCAAAACAACCTACCTCACCCATGTTGAGGATTTGTAGCCACCCTTTCATATTATTCTTCTGTCAGTGTTTCTGTGTATTTGTTTTTGTTCTGGTATTATATAAACCTTATTCTTCTGGTTCATTTTGGCTGGGTTCTTCTTTTTTTTCTTGTCATTTACTTTTGTCAGTCTTTTTCTTAGTTCATTTTTGTTTAAGTACCTTATAAATCTTACTTTTGGGGGTCATTTTGGAGGGTCTTTTTTTTTCTTTTTTTCTCTTTCTCTCTATTTTTTTTCTTTTTTCTTTCTCTATGGTGGTGACTTCCAGTTGCTCTAAAACTTTCTAGGGTGCACCTTGCCTGGATCATGGTTGATATATTCAGCTATATATCCCCTTAACCACCTCTCACCAAAATGACTAGGAGGAAAAATTCAGGGACTGCACCCTTTGTAAGAGAACTATTGGATATGTACATAAACAGTATGTCGAAAAGGGAATTCAGGGTAACAATTATCTAGGCAATGGTTAAGTTGGAGAAAAACATTACTGACAGCATAGAATCTCTTCATAGAAAGTGAAAGCCATTATGGCAGAAGTTAAAAATGCTATCAATGAGATCTAATCTAATCTAAATACTCTAACAGCTGGGGTAACCAAGGCAGAAGATGGAAATAGTGATCTAGAACATAGAACTGATAGAAAAGAAGGATCAGGAGAAGGCATGGAACAAACAGCTTAGAAGTCATGAAAACACAATTAGGGAAATAAATGACACCATGAAACGTTCCAAAGTCAGAATTACTGGGATCCCTGAGGGGGTGGAGAAAGATAGAAGATTTGAAGATATAGTTGAACAAATTCTGGATGAAATTTTTCCCAATCTGGGAAATGGAACAAGTGTTCATGTCCTAGAGGCAGAAATGGCACCCTGAAAGATCAATGAATCTAGAAAGACTTCCAGACACTTAATTGCAAAATTCACAAATCATAATTTTAGACAAGAGGTCCTAAGGGAAGCTAGGGTGAAGCGTATCCCTACATACAGAGTAAGGTCCAACAGAATAACATCAGACCTGTCCACAGAAACCTGGCAAGCCAGAAAGGACTGGCAAGGCATATTCAGGGCACTAAATAAGAAAAGCGTACAGCCAAGAATACTTTATCCAGCAAGGCTGACATTCAAAATGGTTGGAGAGAAAAAGAGCTTCCAAGACTGGCAAGGTTTAAAAGAGTATGTGGTCACCAAGCTGGCTCAACAAGAAATATTAAGGGGGAGGTTCTATTAAAGAAGAAAGAACCCAAGAATGTAATAGAACAGAAATTTACAGACAATATATAGAAACAAGGACTTCATAGGCAAAATTATATCAATAAAAACATATCTTTCAATAATCAATCTCAACGTGAATGGTCTAAATGCACACATAAAATGGCACAAAGCTGCAGATTGGATAAAATGACAGGACCTGTACATATGCTGTCTACAAGAGACCAATTTGGAACCTAAAGATACATCCATGCAGAAAGTGAAGGGGTGTAGAAGCATCTTTCACACCAACAGGCCTCGAAAGAAAGCTGGGGTAGCGATTCTCATATCAGATAAGTTAGATTTTAAGCTAAAGACTGTATTCAGATATACAGAAGGGCACTACATCATACTTGAAGGGTCTATGCACCAAAAAGATAAAACAATTGTAAATATATAGGCACCCAATATGGGACCAGGCAACTACATAAGCCAACTGTTAATCAAAATAAAGAGTCATATTGATACAAATACATTAATTGTAGGGGATCTTAACATGTCACTTTCAGTAATAGAAAGATCATCCAAGCAGAAAATCAGTAAAGAAAAAGGACATTGGACCAGATGGACCTCATAGATATATACTGAACATTCCACCCCAAAACAACAGAATACATAATCTTCTCAAGCGCACATGGAACTTTCTCCAGAATAGACCACATACTGGGTCACAAGTCAGAGCTCAACTGATACAAAAAGATTGAGATATTTCCCTGCATATTCTCAGACCACAACACTTTGAAACTGGAACTCAACTACAAGAAAAAGTTTGGAAGGAATTCAAACACTTGGAAGCTAAATACTATCCTGTTCAAGAATGTTTGGATCAATGAGGAAATCAATGAAGAACTTAAACAATTCATGGAAACTAATAAGAATGAAGACACATTGGTCCAAAACCTATGGGATATGACAAAGGCGGTTCTAAGGGAGAAATACATAGCCATCCAAGCATCACTCAAAAAAACCAAAAAATCCAGAATACACCAGCTGTCTTTGCACCTTAAAGAAGTGGAGAATCAACAACAAATTAAGCCAACCCCACACACAAGAAGGGAAATATCAAGATTAGAGCAAAGATCAATGAGTTAGAAACTAGAGATACAGTAGAACACATCAATGAAACTAGAAGCTGGTTCTTTGAAAGAATCAATAAGATAAAAAAAAAAAAAAACACTGGCCAAACTAATCCAAAAGAAAAGAAAGAGGACCCAAATTAATAAAATTATGAAAGAAAGGGGAGCAATCATGACTAACACCAAGGAAATAGAATCATCAGAAATTATTATCAACAGTTATATGCCAATAAGTTAAGAAATGTAGACAAAATGGATGCATTTCTGGAAAACTATAAACTTCCAAAACTGAATCAGGAAGAAATTGACAACCTGAATAGACCAATATCTAATAACGAGATTGAAGCAGTGATCAAAAACCTCCCAAAAAACAAGAACCCAGGACCTGACAGATTCTGTAAGGATTTCTACCAAAAATTCAAAGAATAAATGATACCTATTCTCCTGAAGATGTTTCAAGAAATAGAAACAGAAGGAAAACTTCCAGACTCTTTCTATAAAGCCAGCATTATCCTGATCCCCAAACCGGGCAAAGACCCCATCAAAAAGGAGAATTTCAGACAAATATTCCTGAGGAATATGGATGCTAAGATTCTCAACAAGATCCTAACTAATAGGATCCAACAGTACATTAAAAAGATTATCCAGGGACACCTGGGTGGCTCAGTTGGTTAAGCAGCTGCCTTCGGCTCAGGTCATGATCCCAGTGTCCTGGGTACTCGAGTCCCACATCGGGCTCCTTGTTCTGTGGGGAGCCTGCTTCTCCCTCTGCCTCTGCCTGCCACTCTGTCTGCCTGTGCTCGCTCTCTCTCTTTCTCTCTCTGACAAATAAATAAAATCTTAAAAAGAAAAAGAAAAAGAAAAAAAAGATTATCCACCATGACCAGGTAGGATTTATCCCTGTGATGCAAGAGTGGTTTAACATTTGCAAATCAATCAGTGTGATAGAACGAATCAATAAGACAAAAGAGAAAAACCACATGGTCCTCTCAATTGATGCAGAAAAAGCATTTGACAAAATACAGCATCTGTTCCTGATTGAATCACTTCGAAGTTTAGGGATAGAGGGAACATCCTCAACTTCATAAAATCTATCTATGAAAAACCCACAGCAAATATCATTCTCAATGGGGAAAAGCTGACTGTATTTCATTTGAGATCAGTAACTGGGCAAGGATGCCCACTCTTATTACTGTTGTTCAACATAGAACTAGAAGTCCTAGCAACAACAATCAGAAAACAAAAAGAAATAAAAGGTATTCAAATTGGCAAAGAAGAAGTCAGACTCTCTCTCTTCACAGATGAAATGATACTTTATTTGGAAAACCCAAAAGACTCCACCCCCAAACTACTAGAACTCATACAGCAATCCAGTAATATAGTAGGATACAAAATCAATGTGCAGAAATAAGTTGCTTTCTTATACACTAACAATGAAAATATAGTAAGGGAAATTGGAGACTTGATTCCATTTACTATAGCACCAAGATCCATAAGCTAACTGGGAATAAGCTTAACCAAAGAGATAAAGGATCTGTACTTGAGGAACTACAGAACACTCATGAAAGAAATTGAAGAAGACACAATAAGATTAAAAAGCATTCCATGCTCATGGATCATAAAAATAAACATTGCAAAAATGTTTATACTACCCAGAGAAATCTGTATTTTCAACGACATTCCAATCAAAATATCATCAGCATTTTTCAAAGTGCTGAAACAAACAATCTTAAAATTTGTATGGAACCAGAAAAGACCTCAAATTGCTATGGAAATGTTGCAAAAGAAAAACAAAGCTGGGGACATCATGTTGCCTGATTTCAAGTTTTACTACAAAGCTGTGATCACCAAGACAGCATGGTACTGGCACAAAAACAGACACATAGATGAGTGGAACAGAATAGATAGCCCAGATATGGACCCACAACTATATGGTCAAATTATCTTCGACAACGCAAGAAAAAATATCCAGTAGAAAAAAAGACAGTCTCGTCAATAAATGGTGCTGGGAAAATTGGACAGCTATGTATACAAGAATGAAACTCGACCATTCTCTTACACCACACCCAAAGATAAACTCTAAATGGATGAAAGACCTCAACATTAGGCAGGAATCAATTAAAATCCTAGAGGAAAACACGGGCAGTAACTTCTTTGAAATTGGCCACAGCAATTTCTTTCAAGACATGTCTCTAAAGGCAAAGGAAACAGAAGCGAAATTTAACATTTGGGACTGCATCAAGATCAAAAGCTTCTGTGCAGCAAAGGGAAGAGTCAACAACAACAACAAAAAGGAACCCATGGAATGGGAGAAGATATTCGCAAATAACACTACAGACAAAGGGCCAATGTCCAAAATCTATAAAGATCTCCTCAAATCAAAAAACAGATAGTCATGTCAAAAAACGGGCAGAAGTCATGAACAGACACTTCTCCAAAGACTAACTCTCCAAATGACTAACAGACACATGAAAAAATGTTCATTGTCATTAGCCATCAGTGAGATTCAAATCAAAACTGCATTGAGATACCACCTTACACTAGTTAGAATGGCCAAAATTAACAAGACAGTGAACAACAAGTGTTGGAAAGATGTGGAAAAAGGAACAACCTTACACTGTTGGTGGGAATGCAAGTTAGTGCAGCCACTTTGGAAAACTGTGTGGAGATTCCCTCAGAAAGTAAAAATAGAGCTACCCTATGACCCTGTAATTGCACTACTGGGTATTTACCCCAAAGATACAAATGCAGTGAACAGAAGGGCCATATGTACCTCAATGTTCATAGCAGCAATGGCCACAATCACTAAACTGTGGAAAGAGCCAAAATGCCCTTCAACAGACGAATGGATAAAGAAAATATCTCCATATATACAATGGAGTAATATATCTCCATCAGAAAGGATGAATACCTGACTTTTGTATAAACATGGATGGGACTGGAAGATATTATGTTGAGTGAAGTAAGTCAAGCAGAGAGAGTCAAGTATCATATGGTTTCACTTACTTGTGGAGCATGAGGAATAACAAGGAAGATATTAGGAGGAGGAAAGGAAAAGTGAATTGGGGGAAACTGGAAGGGGAGATGAGGTGTGAGAGACTGTGGACTCTGAGAAACAAACTGAGGGATTTGGAGGGAAGGGAGGTGGGGAGATAGGTGAGCCTGGTGGTGGGTATTAAGGAGGGCACTTACTGCACAGAACACTGGGTGCGGTGCATTAAAGAATGAATCTTGGAACACTATAAAAAAGAAACAAAAATTTTTTTAAAGATTTTTTTTGTGTGACAGAGAGAGAGGTCACAAGTAGGCAGAGAGGCAGGCAGAGACAGAGGGAGAAGCAGGATCCCTGCTGAGCAGAGAGCCCAATGCAGGGCTCAATCCTAGGACCCTGAGATCATGACCAGAGCTGAAGGCAGAAGCTTAACCCACTGAGCCACCCAGGCGCCCCAAAATAAAACAAAATTTAAAAAGTTTTTGAAAAAGTAAAAAAAAAAAAAAAAAGAATAATGAATTTCTATATTTGAATGACCATAATCCAATTAACTGGTATTTTATTGTATCATGCGAAAAGCTATATTGGGAAAGAATAAGGCAGTCCCCAAATATTTGTCTTACTTGAAATCAGTGTCCAGCTCACAATCTTAAACAAATATTTCAAGGCTCAATTAAATTTCTTTTTTTCAAAATTTCCCAAATATTTCCCCAGGTTATTTTTAATTGCATGAAAAGAGTTGTCATGTATACAGTGGTTACCTGACATCCTTCATATTATCTACATAATACATGCATACTTCATTTCTGTGTAAAACATAATTAGAATAATTCAGCTTTGGGGCGCGGGGGTGGCTCAGTGGGTTAAGCCTCTGCCTTCGGCTCAGGTCATGATCTCAGGGTGCTGGGATGGAGCCTCACAACGGGACCTCTGCTCAGCAGGGATCCTGCTTCCACCACCACCACCCCCCCCCCCGCCTCTCTGCCTATTTGGGATCTCTATCTGTCAAAGAAAGAAAGAAAGAAAGAAAGAAAGAAAGAAAGAAAGAATAATTCAGCTTTTCCTGAAGCATAGTAATTATATGAAATGGATATGGTCACACCATCGGTGCTACCACAAAGTGGAAAAATTGGAAGAAAGAAAAGAGAAGGGAACTAGGTTACTATTTATAGATTGCAAGACCACCAAATTAGTCACAAGTAGATTGAAACCTCAACTCTGATATGCAAAATCCTAGCCATCCTAGTTTGTTTTTCTATTTTATGGTCAAAAGGTGGCACTGTTCCATTATGAGGTTGCCTTATAGTTCCTGGTGTTACAGACAATCTGTAATGTTTTCCACTGGAACTAGCAAAGCGCACATCATTAACCATTCTGCTTCGTGGGCCCTGATATCGTTGAGGATCATAGCAGCAGCTACTCTGACATAACTCATTAAGAAACTATTGTAAATAAGAATCTTGTAGAAAAGAATAATGTCAAGTTAAATCAGCTTTCCCACCTCAGAAGGAAACTAAATCTTTGTGGCTGACCTGCTATTGAGCAGAATAAAATTACTATTTACATCACAAAAGATGGAAGCATTCCACCAAGCATGAGACAGCTACAACTGACTCTGCAGCTTTTGATTCACTTTTCTCTCCAAGCCCCACCCAAGCAAAAAGATTTATTCTCATGAACAATTACTGAAATATTTACCTATTCACCAGGTCAGGCAGCATAAGCACATCTTAAACAGCTATGGGAAATTGTTTTAACTGACCTTTGAGATTCCTGATTAAGAGCAAACAGGTATCTAACTTTCTGAAACAAATTAGCCAAAATGGGGGAAAAAAAAATAAAGTAAGAAAAGAAACTGGCTTGAAGCTTCACCCAGTTTCTCATCAGCATTCAACAGTAGTTCCTTATGGTTTAAATCAAACAGGAAAAAGATTCTGAGACAAATACAAAAGAGATCAGTGAACATTTCCCATCACCTACACAGTCAGACAGAGGAGATAGAGATAGGGGCTGTTTAAATGCCTCTTCTTTTTGGTAGAAATCTGATGGGTATGAATGAAGAATTAAGATGTAGCTCCCAAAACATTATGCCCTGTCAAGTATGAACAACGTACTAAATGTAACTGCATTGCTTTTAGCAGCTTATATTTGTTAGACTTTCTCCATCATATGGATCAATTTCACATTTTAAACCTGGCTGTAATAAAATAGGTCAGATTACTTATACCATAAAGGCATATTAAATTGTTATTTTCCTGTCAGTATTTACATTCTCAGGTCAAAACACAGTGGAATAAATACCTGGATAAGTTCAGGCAAAATTAAAAAACAAATATCAAAGCCTGGATCATTCGTATAATTGAATTCTTCAATTCTTCACCTTTCATTCTGGCAGTGGCAAGTGACCTTTTACTGCAATGGAATTGCACAGCTGAAATGGCTCAAGTTACTGTGAATGAAAGGAGGCCAGTCAAACTCAAATTATGGAGTTCTCTAATTACTAAACCCTATAGCAGTGCACTTCCCTACACTCCAGCCTGCCCCAGCACACACTGTAGTGGACGGCCCTTTGTTGACCACTTAATGCACTTTGTAGTCAGAGCACTGCTTCAGTGAACAAAAAGGATGTTTTCTGAAATCACCTGTCAGGGTGGTAGGTCTGGCTCTCTTGACTCACTGTCAGTGTCATTATTGACCTTCCTTCTTTGTCTTCTCAAGCATTTTCTTTTTTCTTTTTTTTTTAAAAGATTTTTATTTATTTATTTGACAGCCGGAGAACACAAGTAGGCAGAGAGGCAGGCAGAGAGAGACGGAGAAGCAGGCTCCCTGCTGAGCAGAGAGCCCGACGTGGGACTCGATCCCAGGGTCCTAGGATCATGACCCGAGCCGAAAGCAGAGGCTCTAACCCACTGAGCCACCCAGGTGCCCCTTCTCAAGCATTTTCAATACCTACTCCTTGACTACTGGGAAAATGTAACAACCCAACTTCCACACCTCCTACTAGCTTAAAATATGTAGAAAACTGCATATAAACAAGTTCAAAAGGAAAGAGTAAGACACTGGGATGCAGTATCTTATAGGTGTATATGTCAAACCTTTCTTGTCTATTATCCTTCTCACATATTGTGTCCCATTCAGTTTCCTCCATTCATTTCTAAAATGCTGCTTTTCATTTGTTAAAGAGAAAAGGATTAGACATCAGTGCCCATGGATCTCTGACAAAATATCATGCAACTAAAACTACTTCTGAAGTCTCATTTTCATAATAGGGAGACTTCTACCTGTACCCAAATGAGCTTATACTTACAATCTCCCTGACAATCCAATCTCAGTACCTATAAATTCTTGATCACTATTATCACTGAAGATCACATTTCTTATTAAAGCACTTGATTTCCATGATATATACCTTTTTAGGTATGTACAAAACACACATTTCTTTGATATTTACTTTGTCCTAATGCTTCTTATTGATTTCCATTATACTGATGTGTGCTTACTGAATTACAAAGATTTTTTTAAATGAAATGTTATTAAAAGTAAAGTTTCTAGGGTGAGCCTGGTGGCAGGTTTTAAGGGGGGCATGTATTGCATGGAGCACTGGGTATGGTACATAAACAATGAATCTTGGAACACTGAAAAAATAAAATAAATTTTAAAAAATAATGTAAAGTTTCCAGGGGAATACTCTGAATTGGTGATACTTGCAGCACATAACTACAAAGTCATAAATATGTAAGAACACAAATATGAAACACAAAAAATACAGATATGAAAACAATTGTTGTGGTAGAAAAACACATATTCTCTGACTCTTTGTAGTGTTTAAAAATAACTGGTAAATTTGATTATTCTTCTAAGCTGATTTTCTTTGGCATTAGAAAAGATGATTAAAAGATAAATAATGAATTTCTAACACACTAATTGCAATAGGATATCTACCTGACTCTGCGATATGTGTGGATGAGATGGATAGATTATATCATCCTTCATACAACCTGTATTATTAATAGGTTTTGCTGAGGTTGTTCTACACCTCTGGAAATATTTTTACTACTCTGTCTTCATGTTGTAAGGAAATTGTGGACAGTTTCCATGAAGACTCTGACCTTCTGGCATAGGGATGTGCATCAGAAAATAAACATATTGCAATCCCTTACCCCATAGTGCTTACCTGCAACACCAAACATCTTTCAGCATAACTTATTGTCAAAAAACATGAGTTAGCAGATGTAGAGCCACATTTTTATATTTATAATTCTGAAAGCATTAATGCTATTATAAATTTGGAAATTTTACTCTACAGATGTTGACAGTCTATATATCTTTGTTTCTCTGTTCTGTGTGATGATCATAGAGGGAGGGCAGAAATAGTTCCTCTCTTCAAGTGAATTTGTTATGAGTTCATTCTCATTAACAATTCCACTGATTTTGATGACATGCATTACATGCATATAATTTAAAAAATCTTTCCAGTTCTTAGTACTACAAAAAGCTTGATTAGGCAACTTGCTCTTTCATTATGTCAACTAACAAGACATCAATTGAAAGAACTAGGAAGAACAGTAGAAGGCATGAATGTTAATATAGAAAACCTCTCTAAATGGGAAATACCTTAAGGACTGAAACAGAATAGAAGATAGGCCAAAATGTTTTTAACTGCTCAGAGTAGTAGCAAAAGCATTATCAAATACAGTTAGATTTATGCTGGCTCGGATAAACAATGAAGCATTACATAAAACAAAGTTTTTCTATGGACCCAAGAAACGGAGTCATTACAGCATAGATTCCTGTGTTACTTACCTTACTACAGAGAATTTTGTTAAAGATTTTATTTATTTATTTGAGAGAGAGAAAGCATGAGCAGGAAAGGGATAGAGGAAGACAGAAAGGAAGAAGCAAAACCCCTGCTGAGCATGGAGCCCAATGCAGAGCCCAGCATGGAGCCCTACATGGAGCCCAATATCAGAGCAATCCCCTGACCCTGAGATTGTGACCGGACTTGAAGTCAGATGCTTAACTGACTGAGCCACCCAGGGGCCCTTAAGGACTTTTAAAGACTTCTGGTTTTTAAGTTTATGATCTTGTAACCCATTTTGTCATTTTCAAAGTCCATTGAAGCTTTATTTCTAATGATAAATAATGGAAGTCATTATTTAACCATACAGAATTTTGTGTATTTATAATGTACACCATTGCTGATCATTTTATCTATATGCTCACCCATCCACACTGATAACATAATGGGTGTGTTTCTGAGTGTTTTTTTTAATTTGTATACACTATATACTAAAAATAAAGGTGAATTATATATTTTTAAATTGCCCAATATGTTAGAATGAATTAAACAAATAATAACAATGCATATTATTTTAGAGTAAAACTACCTTTAATGATTTTTCTCCAGGAATTTTCACTCCAATGAGTTTTTCTCAGTAAACTAGTAGTATCATATGGCAGTCTGAAGTCCCAAAATATCTACTCTACCATTAGATCTACTGTCTTTTTAGTTCTAGAACGCTATCAAGAAAGGATGAAGGGATCCTTAATGAGGACATAGCAGGCAACTAAAGATTAATCTCACCCACTTTACAATTTTGCTCTATTTAAATTCTGCTACACACAACACAAATGCTGAAATTATGTCACCTTCTATGAATGGATTGAATTTAAACTTAGTAACCTTGAAAGTAAGATTGCCCTCCCAGGTGACATCTAACAATGAACAATGTTATGGTGGTAGTCCAGAAAAACTCAGTTAATTGAATGATAGAGTGAATCATTAAATAGTGCAAAAATTTCATAAATTGCCGCTGTTCAATGAATCAATTCAGAACAATCTTATTATTTACTGTGTGAAATATGTTTTTATACTGCAAGGATCAAAATGTAATTGGCTCAATAGTCAACATAATCCATAGCACAGAATGAGGCAAACTCACTTGGATTACTCCCAATGCCATAGAATAACATGCCTGCAAATAAACAACCCACCTTCTTACCTCCTTGAAAATCTCCTGAGCATTTATGTGATTTGGAGTTATTTTGTTTTGTGTCCATTCATATTAAATATGGAAGCTGGCTTATCAGGATGTTTATTTTCATAAGGAAAATACATTGCATCCAAGCTTTATGATCTTGAATGCATTTCTAGTTTAATAAGCAAGTAACTTAAGTTAGATCCTTTCTAATTCTAACACATTAAATACATAGTTTGGCAATAATATTTTTTTATCATTATTATCTATTTGAGGCTTTTCAAATGAATTGAAAATTAATTACTTGCCACCTTGACTTGTAGAATATCTTGTGTGCATATGTGTACTTGAACAAATTTATCTTACTGTGTTAAAAGGGAAAGATATATTTGATGCTTTAATCTTCTAGGTAGCTTAGGGCAAGGTTGTATAGAGATACACAAATCAAACATAGCATCTTGGCTGAATCTCTATGTCGATATATTTGTTTTTCTTTCCCTGAGTACAGTTGTACAATTTTATAAAAAGTAGTCTAATTCTCCTACTGCTTCTAGATCTGTTTTTTATAAAAAGTAGTCTAATTCTCCTACTACTTCTAGATCTGTTTTTATCACACAGTTATCAATACCCTGGATTTTGATTTTATGAGTGGCATACATGAAATCAAGCTACATGTGAATCAAGATGTTAAAGACAAAATTTTAACTTCTGACTAACCTTTTTATTTTTAAATCAAGATCTAAAATGAAATCATATTACACAAAAGTTTACTCTAGCATGCATCATGTTATAAAGGCACCTGTATTGGAGAACCTGGGAGGCTCAGTGGGTTAAGCCTCTGCCTTCAGCTCAGGTCATGATCTCAGGGTCCTGGGACTGAGCTCTGCATCAGGCTCTCTGCTTAGCAGGGAGTCTGCTTCCTCTTCTCTCTGCCTGCCTCTCTGTCTACTTGTGATCTCTCTCTCTGTCAAATAAATAAATAAAATCTTTTAAAAAATTAAAAAATAAATAAAGGCATCTGTATTATGTCTGCTTCACTTATGGATATATTACCTAAAAGACAAAGTACACAAATTTTAACCAAATACCTTCTTTCCAAATACATGTCAAATACAAAATGTTTTCTTATTTAGATTGTATGAAATTATACTAAAGGTATAATTGCTTTCAGAAAATAAAACTATTATTTTATAATAGTTTTCATAGAAAATAATTTGTATTAAAATTATTTTTATTAATTTTATTAAAATTTTATTTAAAAATTTTATCAAAATTTTTATTATTATTAAAAATAAATATTTTTTAGAAAATAAAACTATTGATTTGTAATGTCCTATAGAGTCAGTCTAACAACCATAACATTAGATTTACAACTTCAGAGTGCCTATAGTATAATCTTTTGAAATACTAACTTTAAAAATGGGGTATGACTCAACATTATCAAAGAAAAATGTGGCTAGATTTGTTTTATTCTTGAAAGCAAGCACTTTCTGGTATAATACCATCAGAGCTAGCTAAGCACAACAGGTATCTGGTGTGTACCTGCATTTTTAGGGCTTTTAAACATTAAATGGTTCAGCAAAGTTGACTTTTCCCTAAAGGTCCTAAAATTTAAGCTTATTCATGTTTGGAACAATCTAGTATATCTTACCTGAAGGCAAGTGTGTGCACTCAATAACTACCAACATTATAATTGGATTTTTTTTCTCCAAATCTTATTAATAAGACATATGAGAAAGCATTTCTGGCTTCTTCTGAAAGCCTTGGTTAAGGAGAAGCAAGAGTATGATATACTTTGGAATATAATATATCTATGCGTTTTAATCATTTGAATTTTCAATTACTTATTCAATGTAACCAGAGAACAAAAAAATTCATTACTCTGTGTTGCTATAAATAGATTATTATTATCTAAATACTGTAGATATTTCTCAATTTTGTCTTTGGACATATTAAGTGGCATGATCTACTTGACAACTCACAATCCAAAATGAGGTTATTCTCAAAAGAATAATTTTTAAATATCAAATGATTTATATAATGAAGCTAAAATTATGACTAAAGTTACTTTTGCTATTATCATTCTCAAATGAACAGGAGGAGTTTTCTCACAAACGTGGACAGTAAACAGAGTAGAATACTAAGTAGCTACCATGTTGTTAAAAATCACACCCTTATAATGGATTGTGGTGAGCCCCTAGAACCAAAAACACCAATAATAAGAAAACAGAGATAAACCTGTTTGGAAACAGGATGTGTTTTCTTCTGTGAAAATAAGCTGAAAGCAAGATGGACTATTTCAAAATAGCCCTTGCCTATGAGGTTCTGTCAAGCTATAGTTTCTCCAATCTGGGGAAAGTAAAGGAGACAGTAAACATAACTAAAATGCCTGCCCTAAGATAACTGCCAAAATCTTGCAAAATCACGAGTATGGTCAGAAACAGTTTATGTTGGGTTAGCAAGTGAGAAAAAAATATTTTGTTAGCTAACAGTAGTAAATGTGGTAATGCCTCTTCTCAGGAAGAAAAATGTTAAAGATAACAAACCTAATCTCTATGAAGAGTATTCATTTAATGACTTAGAAAAAAAGAAGTACAAATTTTCAATAATGGGCAACTGATTAAGAAATTAATTTCAAGAGCATCTGGGTGGCTCAGTCAATCAGGCTTCTACCTTTGCCTCAGGTCATGATCCCAGGGTCCTGGGATCAAGTCCCACATCAGAGTCTCTGCTCCACCAAGAGCCTGCCTCTCTCTTTCTCTCATGAATAAATAACTTCAGAGTTAAATATATATATATATATATATATGTATATATATAAATAACTTTTTAAAAAAAAAAAGAAATTAATTTCAAGAAACTTGAAACTGAGAATTATATGTCCTTATAAGATATTTTAATGGTTACTTTTATATGTGAATTTGGCTAGGCTATAGTACCCAGTTATTTGATCAAAAACTAATCTAGATGTTGCTGCAAAGGTACCCGTAGATGTAGTTAATATCTACAATCAGTTGATTTTAAGTAACTGATAAATGGCCTAGACAATGTAGGTGGGCTTCAACCATCTGAAAGACATTAAGAACAGAAAGTGAGGTTTCCTACCAGGAAGAAATTCTAATTAAAAAATGTAATATCAAGTCCTACCTGAGTTTCCAGCCTGCCGGTTGCTCTACAGATTTCAGATTTGCCAGCCTCCACAATTATGTAAGTGAAGGGTAGCCAATCTCGTCCCTCCAATACAAGTTCCTTTGGCATATTCAGCACTTTAAGCTGGTTATTTTAAGTAACTGCAAATGTAAGAGCAGTTCTGAAAATCAAAAGAAGTTACCCTTTTTTAGAGACATTTACAGGGGAAATCTCCATTGATATGGGTATCTTCCTTGCTATACCAGGAAGAAGGGAATGACAAAATTTGTAGGCACTCTTATCAATGGAGAAACAAGGAATTAAATCTGCATAAAAATCTTACCCTTGTTTACTGTGCTTTTCCTGGTAGTCTTCCATAACTGACTCCTCACCTCCAGTATCTTCATTGTCTTTAGCTGAGGATGGTATGCATGTAGTGATAGCTTTGGCCCTTTTGGGGAGTTGCTCAATTTTTCTGGGCCTCTGCCAAATATATATAATTTTTTATTTATTTTCCCCCATTATATCTGTTTTATGTCAATTTAATCCTTAGACCAGCCAAATAACACAGGAGGACAGAAGAAAAAATATTTTTCTTCCCAACATGAGCCAATTCTTTACATTTCTCTCTCTCTCTCTCTCATTCTCTCTCTCTATATGTATATTTAGATATCTCAATAGATAGATAGATGATAGATATTTTGCTTCTCCCTCCACACATACACATAAATATTTATATTATATTATATTATATTACATTATATTGGCTCAATTTCCTTCTCTAGAGAACCCTGAGTGATACAGATATGTGCACATACACTCATACACACACACAGTCTTTAAACATTTTCACAAATGGAAATGACAGAGATTCTTATTTTTGAATTATCTGATAAATGAAATGATACATTATCCATACCTAGAATGTATAATTTGTATTTCATAATTTGGGTCAGTATAGAGAAGTCAAAACGCAGGTAAGGTCACATCTAAATAAAAACTGTTTTAAAGCAAACTAGAATTTTTATTCTAAAATAATGGTTTTATAGTTATTTGCACAGAGCGAAACAAAAAGTCCAACCTAAAGAACAAATAATTTTGTAAGTGGCCTCATCATTATCCTCATAATACTGTGTCCTCCAAGGGAGTAAGAAATGAGCTGTTTCAATTCCCTTAGGTCAAAAACAACAGCCTGAAAATAAATGAATTAAAAGGACAAATACCCTGATATACCACCAACAAAAAGCAAAAACAACAAGAACAAAGTAACCCAACTTCTTGTAAAAATTGACTGTTCTGGGGGCACCTGGGTGGCTCAGTCACTTAAGTGTCTGACTCTTGGTTTTGGCTCAGGTCATGATCTCAGAGTTATGAGATCAAGCCCTGTGTTGGGCTCTGTGCTTAGCATGGAATCTCCTTGAGATTCTCTCTCTTGCTCTCCCTCTGCCTCCTCTGTTACCTCTCTCTTCTTTCTCTTAAATAAATGCAATCTTTAATAAACAAAATTAACTGTTCTTGGCATCTGGGAAGATGACAGTGGAGTGGGAAGACTCTAGGCTCACCTTGTCCCATAAATAAAATTAGATAACTACCAAATAATCCTAAATACCCTAGAAATCAACCTGAAGATTGGCAGAACAAACTTCATGACTAAAGGTGGAGAAGAGAATCATGAAATAGGGTAGGACATGTGGAGACATGGCCTGGGAGAGAAACAGACTGTGACCACCATGATGGGGAAGGAGCCAGAGTCATGGAGAAGAACATAAGACAAACTAGCCCACAGGGGAGCCCGCACAGGGAAAACAAATCCCTTAGCAAATGGCTTGAAACACGAGAGGCACTGAGTTTCTTGAGTTCTTGCAACCACTGGGTTTGGGGACTGTTTTTAATATCAAGAAACTTGGCTCAGGCAGGGCACTGGGATGCTTTTGGAGAGAAAACAGGGCAAACAGATCATAGACATACAGCATAGAAACAGCAACCTGAAGATCACCGGAGGCACACAGTGGGAAGGTTATTTGCTCATGTCAGAGCTTGTTCTAGAGAGGCAGCATTCACAGAGAGACACTTCCAGGAACAGAAGAACTTTCCAGTGTCATTTTCCTCCCCTTCCCCTCAGGATAGGCACAGGACCACCTGTGGGAACCAGTGCAGTGCTGACACTCCTTACCTAACTTGCTTATACCAATACCACCTTCTTCCAAACTCCGGTGTAACTGCCCTTCTCAGTTACACTTGCTTCAGCCCCAGAGCAGAACTGAGCTCCCACCAATACTATATCTCCCAACCCAGAAGTTTTTCAGGGTCTCACTTCTTGTGGGAGTGGTGAAAGGTCTCATTTCACAAGTAGACTTAGATGAAATGGGAAATGGGATGAAATGGGATGAAATGGGAAGACAGAGGAATATTTCCCAAAGAAAAGAATACAGAAAGACCATGTCCAGTGAACTAAGTGGAACATATATCAATAACATGCCTAGTAGAGAATTTAAAGTAATGGTTATGAAGATACTCACTGGACTTAGGAAAAGAGTAGAAGTCATCAATGAGACCCTAAGTGAAGACATAAGGAATCACAAAACAGAGATAAAGGAAGTTAGAAATGAAGTTAAAAACACATTTGCTGGAATGTACAACAGAATGGAAGAAGCAGAGTAATAGAAAGCTTGATTAAGCTGAACAAAAGAAAGAAAAGAAGAATTTTGCAAAATGAGAATAGACTTAGGGAACTCAATGACTCCATCAAACAGAATAACATTCATATTATAGGGATCCCAGAAGAAAAAAAGTGAGAAAAAGGATCAGAAAATACATTTAATAAAATAATAGTTGAAAACTTTCCTACTCTGGGGAAGAAAACAGAAATCCAGATACAATAAGCACAGAGGACATCAAGAAAATCAACAAAAACCGATCCACAATATGACATACTGTAATTAAAGTTGCAACATGTAGTGATAAAGAAAAAAATTAAATGCAGCAAGAAAAAAGGAGAGAATTACATACACTGCCAAACCCATACAGTTATCAGCAGATTTTTCACCAGAGGGGAGTGGCGTGATATAGTCAAATTGCTGACGGAAAAATCTGCAGCCAAGAATACTCTATCCAGCAAGGTTATTATTTAGAATAAAAGAAAAGATAAAGAGTTTCTCTCTCTCTCTCTCTCTCTCACTCACACACACACACACACACACACACACAACTAAAGGAATTCATAACCATTAAACCATCCCTGCAGGAAAAGGGGACACTTTGAGTGGAAAAGAAATAGCAAAAGTGGAGCTCCTGGGTGGATCAGTGGGTTAAAGCCTCTGCCTCCAGCTCAGGTCAATATCCCAGGATGCTGCAATCAAGCCCCGCATCAGGCTCTCTGCTCAGCAGGGAGCCTGCTTCCCTTCCTCTCTCTCTGCCTGCCTCTCTGTCTAATTGTGATCTCTGTCTGTCAAATAAATAAAATCTTAAAAAATAAGAAATAGCAAAAGTGATTGTATACAAGTAGGAAATATAAAAACAGTAAAAATGAATATTTCTGTAAAAAATCAGTCTAGAAACTCACAAAATAAAAAGTAATAAAATATGTCACTATACATCTAAAGTATGGGGAGGAGAGGAGAAAAGAATGGGTACAAATTAAATGACCATCGACTTAATATAGACAGCTACATGCAGAATATGATATATACAAACCCAATGGTAACCACAAATCAAAAACCACTAGTACATATGGAAAAAATAAAGAGAAAGGAATGCAAGTACATCACTAAAGAAAACCAGCAAAACGTGAAAGAACAAAGACAATAATGGATCAGAGAAAAACTTTGGAAAAAAAAAACACGAAACAAGTAATAAAATGGCAATAAATACACATCTATCAATACTTACTTTAAATGTAAATAAACTAAATGTTCCCATCAAAAGACAGGGTGACAGAGAGGATATCTATATCTATATGTTGCTTATAAGAGACTCATTTCAGACCTAAAGACACCTGCAGAATGACAGTTAAGGGACCAAGAAAAATTTATAATGCAAGTGGATGTCAAGGGAAAGCTGGAATAGCAATACTTATATCAGAAAACTAGATTTTAAAACAAAGACTACAATAATATACAAAGAAGGACAATGATAATAATAAAGGGTACAATCCAACAAGAAGATATAAATAATCATAAATATTTATGCAACCAGCATATGAGTACCCAACCATAAAAAACAGTTATGATCTCACTGATATGGGAAATTAAAGAAACAAAAGAAAGGATCATAGGGGAATGGGGGGAAAAAACAGAAAAAGATGAAATCAGAAAGGGAGACAAACCATTATGAGACTTTTAATTATGGGAAAGAAACAGGGTTCCTGGAGGGGAAGGAGGTGGGATGATGGGGTAACTGGGTGAAAGACGTTAAGGAGGGCATGTGATGTAATGAGCACTGGGTCTTATAAAAGAGTGATGAATCACTGACCTCTAACTCTGAAACAAATAATAAATTATATGTTAATTAATTGAATTTAAATTAAAATAATAAATAAATTGAATAAATAAGTCATGTAAATGAAAAGTATAGCATAAGGACTATAATCAATATTATTATAATAACATGGTGATAAATGACATCTTCATTTATAGTGATGAGCACTGAGTAATTTATGGAAATGCCGAATCACTATGTTATACACCTGCAACTAATATAACATCATATGTTAACTATATGTCAATTTAAAAAAAGAAGAAAACCTTTATGTAAAAAGAAAATCCATGATGAGATACCACCTGATACCTGTCAGAATGTCTAAAATTAACAACATAAGAAGCAACAGGTGCTGGCAAGGATGCAGAGAAAGGGGAACCCTCTTTCATTGTTGGTGGGAATGCATACTGTTGCAACCACTCTGGAAAACAGTATCGAAGTTCCTCAAAAAGTTAAAAACAGAACTACACTAAGATCAAGCAATTGTACTACTGTGTATTTGCCCAAAGAATACAAAAACTTATTCAAAGGGATTATTTGCACCCTAATTTTTATAACAGCATTATCTACAATTGCCAAATTATGGAAACAGATCAAGTGTCCATCAATTGATAAATGAGTAAAGATGTGCTGACACAGCCATGAAAGGAATGAAATCTTGCCATTTGCAACGACATGGATGGAGCTGGAGGGTATAATTCTAAGTGAGATAAGTCAGTCAGAGAAAGACAAATACCATATGATTTCACTCATTTGTGGAAGTTAAGAAGAATGAGAAAAGGGAAAAAAGAGAGATAAATACAAGTTAAGAAACAGACTCTTAAAAAAAAAAGAAAAGAAAAGAAACAGACTCTTATTCTAGAGAATAAACTGATGGTTACCAGAGGCGAAGTGGAGGGACAGGTGAAATAGGTGACAGAGATTAAGGAGTACACTTGTTGTGATGAGCACCAGGTGATTATGGGGTTGTTGAATCAGTTTATTGTACACCTGAAACTAATATAACACTGTGTGTTAACTATATTAAAATTAAATTTAAACATTTTTAAGTATGCACATATACTATCAATTCAAATAAATAAGTTTTAAGATGAAAAACATTTTGACTGTTCTTTCAACCATGTCGAGTTTGGTAAGTTGGTAAGTGTTGAATTTGATAAGTTCTTTATAGATTTTGGATACTAGCCCTTTATCAGATATCATTTGCATATATCTTCTCCCATTCTATAGGCTGCATCTTAATTTTGTTGATTGTATCCTTTACTGTGCAGAACATTTTTATCTTCATGAAGTCCTGACAGTTCATTTTTGCTTTTGTTCCCTTGCCTCCAGTGACCTGTCTAGTAAGAAGTTGATACAACCAAGGTCAATGAGGTTGCTGCCTGTGTTCTGCTGTAGGATTTTGATGGTTTTCCTGTCTAATTAGGTTTTTCATCCATTTTGTCATTTTAGAGAAAACAAAATAATCTAATCAAGGTTATAAAGAAATTGTATATTTATAAAATACATAAGTATTAGAGCATGTGTAATATATTGCAAAGCTCAGGCAACCATAAACTTTTGCAATAGATATTGCTCACCTGTTTTGATCACTCTGAACATGATCATCTTGTTTTTTTTTTTAAAGATTTTATTTATTTATTTGACAGAGAGAGATCACAAGTAGACGGAGAGGCAGGCAGAGAGAGAGAGAGAGGGAAGCAGACACCCTGCTGAGCAGAGAGCCCGATGTGGGACTCGATCCCAGGACCCTGAGATCATGACCTGAGCCGAAGGCAGCGGCTTAATCCACTGAGCCACCCAGGTGCCCCTGATCATCTTGTTTTAAAGCCGTAGTCAGGGTCTATGTCTGGATGCTTTTGTTTTTAAGACAAAAAAAAAAAAAAAAAAAAACTGAAATGCAATTAAAAAAAAAAGAAAAGAAATAAATTTATTGCATATAATTACTAAAAAATTGGAGGTGGGTTGGCTTTAGGCAAAAGTTGATCAATCAGTTAAAATGATGTCACCTATAATGGATTTACTTCATCTTTCTCTTCTATATTCCAAGGTGTGTGTTTGTAGTTTGTATACATATATATGAAATTCTATTTTGAAACTTCTGTATCTGTCAAATTCAGAGTCTTGTCTTATAGGTACAAAATTGCTGCAAAAACTGCAAAACTCTTGTCATTATTCCATGCTATCCATCAAAGGGAAGAACAAAATCCTTTGTGATAGAAATTGCACTACTTCTAATTGACCTGAATTACTCTCCTTTGAATCTATCGCTGTTGACTGACAGATTATGTATGTTGATATGGTGATAGTAAGAGAATGAAAGCAGTTATTGTTTTATGAAAGTTTGTCAGGAAAGAATTCTTTGATAAGGTAATATTTGAGCATAAGCTTGAAACTAATATCAATTTACCTAACAGTGGAAGCTGTTACTCAAAATAACACTGATTTCCTTCTAACTATGCAATACAGATCAATGTAAAATAGGAATTATTTTGGATTAGGTCTATTGTGTTTTTTATTCTTCTTCTTAACAATATTTTTTTAATAGAAAGTCTCTTTGAAGGATCTGATGAAAGCTATGGATGTTCTTCAAGCTTTTCAAACTTCCAAATTAATGTCTTTGATTTTTGTGATCCTAAAGCCTTAGCACAGGAAACAATCAATCACATGGGGTGCTTCTAAAATGGCATTCCTTATCCCCAGAGATTCTGATTTGGTAGGTATTTGGTTAGTATTCTTTTTTTCTAAGATTTTATTTATTTATTTGATAGAGAGAACAAGAGAGCACAAGCAGGGAGAGCAGCAGAGGGAAAGGGAGAAGAAGGCTCTCAGCTGAACATGGAGCCCAATGTAGGACTTGATCCCAGGACGCTGGGATCATGACCCAAGCTGAAGGCAGATTTTTAACCATCTGAGCCACCCAGTCACCCCGGTTAGTATTCTTAAAGTCACTCATGGCCAAAATATTTTCCTAGTAAGTGAAAAAAGAGAGAGAGAGAGAGACAGAACTTCATTTTTCATTTGTAATCACTAGTGGCTCTCCAACTTTATTATTTGATGCTATATAATTTATCTTCAGATTCATTATCATCAGGGCCTATTTTATTTGTGCTGTGGTTAAATCAAAAAGTTTCTTTAACTTCATGCTGGATAGCATTAATTTCAGGTGTTTTTAACTAATTGTTGCTCTTCTTGCTTTTCCACAATGGTCTGCCTCTGAACTGTAACAAATTGTACATTTAACCAAGATGTCATATAATGCTATTTTATTTTATATTTATTGCAGGTATATTTCTTTGTCATACATTGTCTTATTGGATGGTTTCACAATAGCAAATTATTAAATTTGTATCCATTTCTATTTATCCACTGAATACCTTTTCTGAGCAAGTCATTCTACCAGTTATTTGGCTTGAATCTGTCCAATATATTTGAGCTTCTGTATCACCACCACTTTGATTATTCCTGAAATTTCTTATGCTATCCATTTGTTCTGTTATCAAAAACCAAAGTGGGGAGAATGTAAGATAGTGGAGGAGTAGGAGACCTTAATTTATAGCCATACACTAGATTTTTGGTGTATTTTGGCCTGTTAAAAGAAACCACATCTTAATTTTGTCTGGTCCCAGGAATTCAGTTAAATAGGTATCAATTCATTCTGAACACCTGCAAACTTAACCAGAGATAGAAGAAAAGAATACCTGAAAATCTACAAATAGAAAAGTGACCACTTTCTGCAAGATAGGAGGTGTGGAGAAGTGAATCTGAGGCAATATATGGGAATATAGACAATAGGGGGAGGGAGCCTCCATCAGTCAGCTACCAGAAAGTGCTATAGCAGTAGAGCATAAAAACAGAACTTTTAGAAGTCTTTTCCAGTGAGGGATGTCATGTAGGCTTATAAGCAGAGATGAAACCCTGGGGAAGTGTGGTCTTAGGATCATTGGGATCACAGGAAGACTAGGGGTGCCTGAGTGTAGTAGAGTTCTCAGGCATCAGAGTAGGGGAGCCAGCTGCAAAAAGTGAGCCCAGGAGTGGGCTCTCACATCAGGGGTGCCATAAACCATGAACTGTGGCAGTCAGGTGACTGCTTTCTGTGCATGAGCCCAACAAGCAGCAGAACCCATGAGACCATCCTTTATCCCCCAGGAGGAGTGGCAGTATAGTGTGCCACAGTAGTCTGCAGGGTCTGTAGACCTGAAATGGGGTCGCATGCTTGAGAGAGAAATGCTCAGTCACAGGCCAGGTGAGCATGGAGTGTGGCAAGAGACTGGGAAGAAAGTAGTAATTGACTGCTTTTCTCTGAGGGCTTACTGAGAAGTGAGGACCCAAGCATTGAGCTCCAGGGCTAGAGGTTGTGAGGCTGCCATTTTCATTCTCATCCTCTAAAGCTGCCTAGAAAGCCTTCAGGGAAAAAAGCCATATAGAGAAAACTGGAGTAGATTACTTAGTGTGGCCCCCTGGCAAGGGCATTACCATTCCTCCTGGAGAAAATACGCTTGAGAATCATTGCAACACCCCAACCCGGAAGATCAACAAAAACACCCAACCAAGAGAAATTTAACCATCAGTAAGAACAGCAAAACTCCAGTGCTAGGGGAATACAGCACCTAGAAATCATGGCTTGTTTTCCAATGATTCTTTAGCCTTTCAACTTCAATTTATTTTTTTCTCTTTAAAATTTATTTTTCTTTCTTTTCTCAACCAGTTTCTTATTTTATCAACTTTTTAAAAATCTTTTTTAATTTTCATTTTTATAGTTATATTCTATACATTCATTGTATTTATTCTTATTTTGTATATATATAAATTTTCCTTTTTTTTTAATTTTGGTATGTGGTTTCTTCTAACAGACCAAAATACAACAAAAATCTAGTGTATGGCTCTGTTCTATCCCATCAGCTGATCATATTCGTTCATTTTCTTCTTCATCCTTTTTGTTTTATGTTAATGTATTTAATTTTCATCTTCACAGTTACATTCTATCCTTTCAATATATTTAATTTTATATATTTTTATACATGAGTTTTCTTTCTTTACAATTTTGAGATATAGTTTCCTTTAACTAACTGACCAAAATGCACTCAGGAGATAATGTATTCCTCTGTTCTGATCACCTGTCTGTTTATATTCCTTCCTTTGTCATTGTTGTTGTTGATCTCCTTCTTCTTTCCCTTTCGTTTTTTTCCTTGTCTTTTACTGTCCAATTTTACAATTACATTCTACCCTTTCATTGTATTTAATTTTATTTTTATACATATATAAGATTTTATTTCTTTAAAATTTTGGGATCTAGTTTCCTAAAAATGACCAAAATACACACAGAATCCACTGTATTGCTTTACTCTGCCCACATGTCTGATTATATTCTCTTTTCTTCTTTCTTTCTTTTTTTTTTCTTCTTCTCCCTCTCTCTCTCTTTCTTTTTCCTGGTTTTGGGTATCTTTTGTTTATTGTGTATTTCTCTGGCGTTGTTGTTGCCATTTTACTATTTTGTTCACTCATTCATCTTTTTTTTCCCCTCTGGACAGAATGACAAGTGGAAAATTCACCTCAAAAAAGAGAACAAGAGGGAGTTTTGACTGCCAGGAACCTAATCAATATGGACAATAGAAAGACGTCAGAACTAGAGTTCAGAATAATGATTATAAAGATACTATCTGGGCTTGAAAAAAACATAAAACACTAGAGAATCACTTTTTGGAGAAATAAGAGAACAAAAATCTAACCAAGTCAAAATCAAAAAGGCTATTAATGAGATGAAATAAAAAATGGAGGCTCTAGCTGCTAGGATAAATGAGGCAAAAGAGAGAATTAGTGATGTAGAAGACCAAATGATGGAAAATAAAGGAACTAAGAGAGAAAAACAACTACTGGATCATGAGGGGAGAATTCAAGAGATAAGTGATAACATAAAAATAAACAATATTAGAACAGTTGGGATCCAAGAAGAAGAAGAAAGAGAGAGAAGGGCAGAAGGTATATTGGAGTAAATTACAGCAGAGAATTTCCCTAGTCTGGGAAAGAAACAGACATAAAAATCCAGGAGGCACAAAGAATCCCCCAAAATCCATAAAAATAGGGCAACAGCCCAACATCTAATAGTGAAATATACAAATCTCAGAGACAAAGAAAAAATCCTGAAAGCAGCTCAGGACAAGAGGTCTGGAACCTACAAGGGTAGAAACATTAGATTGGCAGAAGACCTATCCACAGAGACATGGCAGACCAGAAAGGACTGGCATGATATATTCAGGGTGCTAAATGAGGAAAAACCTGAAGCCAAGAATACTTTATCCACCAAGGCTGTCATTCAGAATGGAAGGAGAGAAAAAAAGCTTCTAGAACAAAAAGAAACCAAAAGAATTTGTGATGACCAAACCAGCCTTACAAAAAATATTAAAAGAGGTTCTCTGTGCAAAGAGAGAACCTAAAAGTAACATAGACCAGAAAAGAACAGAGACAATATATATTAACAGTTACTTTACAAGCAACACAATGGCACTAAATTCATACATTTTAATAGTTCCTCTAAATGTAAAAGCACTAAATGCCCTCATCAAAAGATACAGGGTATCAGATTGGATAAAAAAGAAAGATCCATTGATGATATACTGTCTGCAAAAGACACTTTTAGATAGAAAGATACCTCCAGATTTAAAATGAAGGGTTGGAAAACCATTTATCATGCTAATGGACATCAAAAAGAAAGCTGGAATGGCAGCCATAATAGTAGGGGACTTTAACACCCCCCTCACTGAAATGCACAGATCATCTAAGCAAAAGATCAACAAGGACATAAAGGCTTTAAATGACACATTGGACCAGATGGACATCATAGATGTATTCAGAATGTTCCATCCTGAAACAACAAATACACATTGTTCCCTAGTGCACATGGAACATTCTCCAGAATAGATCACATCCTGAGTCACAAATCAGGTCTCAACCAGTACCAAAAGACTGGGATCATTACTTATATATTTTCAGACCACAGTGCTTTGAAACTAGAACTCAATCACAAGAGGAAAGTTGAAAAGAATTCAAATACATGGAGGCTGAAGGACATCGTACTAAAAAATTCATGGAAACAAATGAAAATGAAAACACAACTGTTCAAAATCTTTGAGACACAGTAAAGTGGGTCCTGAGAGGAAAGTATATAGCAATACAAGCCATTCTCAAGAAATAAGAAAGTCCTCAAATACACAACCTAATCCTACATCTAAAGGAGTTGGAGAAAGAACACCAAATAAAGCCTAAACCCAGCAGAATAGATATAATAGAGCAGAAACCAATGAAATAGAAACCAAAAGAACAGTACAACAGATCAACAAAGCTAGGAGCTGGTTCTTTGAAAAAATTAATAAGATTGATAAACCCCTCACCAGATATATCAAAAAGAAAATAGAAAGGACACAAATTAATAAAATAATGAATGAAAGAGGAGAGATCACAACCAACACCAAAGGAATACAAGCAATTATGAGAACATATTATGAGTAGTTATACACCAGCGAATTTGACAATCTGGAAGAAATGGATGCATTCCCAGAGATGTATAAACTACCAAAACTGAACCAGGAAGAAATAGAAAACCTGAACAGACCCAAAATCAGTATGGAGATTGAAGCACTCATCAAAAATCTTCCAAGAGACAAGAGCCCAGGGCTAGATGGCTTCCCAGGGGAATTCTACCAAACATTTAAAGAAAAATTGATACCTATTCTGAAACTGTTCCAAAAAATAGAAGGAAAACTTCCAAACTCATCTTGAGGCCAGCAGTACCTTGATTCCAAAGCCAAAGACCCCATCCAAGAGAATTAGAAACCAGCATCCTTAATGAACACAGATGTGAAAATTCTCACCAAAATACTAGCCTATAGGATCCAACAGGACCTTAAAAGGATTATTCACCATGGCCAAGTGGGATTTATTCCTGGGCTGCAAGGTTGATTCAACATCCACAAATCAAACGTGATACAATACATTTATAAAAGAAAGAACAAGAACCATATGATACTCTCAACAGATGCTGATAAAGCATTTCACAAAGTACAGCACCCTTCCTTGATCAAAACTCTTTACAGTGTAGGGATAGAGGGTGCATACCTCAATATCATCAAACCCATCTGTGAAAAACCCACAGCAAATATCATTCTCTATGGGGAAATACTGAGTGCTTATTTCATGGACGTGACATGGATGTCCACTATCACCATTGCTGTACAACATATTAGTAGAAGTCGTAGCCTCAGCAGACAACAACAACAAAAAATAAATAAAAGACATCTAAATTGGAAAAGAAGAAATTAAACTCTCACTCTTTGCAGATTATATGATACTTTATGAGGAAAACCCAAAAGATTCTGTTCCAAAACTGCTAGAATCCATACAGGAATTCAGTAAAGTGGTAGGATATAAAATGAATACACAGAAATCAGTTGCATTTCTATACACCAAGAATGATACAGTAGAAAGAGGAATTAAGGAGTTTATTCCATTTACAATTGCAAACAAAATAATAAGATACTCAGGAATAAACTTAACCAAAGAGGCAAAGGATCTGTACTCAGAAAACTATAGAACACTCATGAAAGAAATTGAGGAATGCACAAAGAAATGAAAAAATGTTCCATGCTCATGGATTGGAAGAACAAATATTTTTAAAATGTCTGTGCTACCTAGACCAATATACTCATTCACTGCAATCCCTATCAAAATACCATCAATTTTTTTTTCACAGAACTGGAACAAATATTCCTAAAATTTGTATAGAACCATGAAAGTTCCAGAATAGGCAAAGGAATGTTGGGGAAAAAGAAAAAAACTGGTGGCATCACAATTCCAGTCTTCAAGATCTATTACAAAGATGTAGTCTTTAAGACAGTATGGTACTGGCACAAAAACAGACACATAGATCAATGGAACAGAATAGAGAACCCAGAAATGGACCTTCAGCACTATGGTCAACTAATCTTTGACAAAGCGGGAAAGAATATTCAATAGAAAAAAGACAGTCTCTTCAACAAATGGTGTTTGAAAAATTGGACAGCCACACGTAGAAGAATGAAAGTAGACCATACACAAAAATAGACTCAAAAAGGATGAAAGACCTAAATGTGAGACAGGAATCCATAAAAATCTTAGAGAGATCACAGGAAGCAACTTCTTTGACCTCAGCTACAACAACTTCTTACTAGACACATCTCCA
Organism: Enhydra lutris kenyoni; assembly: GCF_002288905.1. Taxonomy (NCBI): domain Eukaryota; kingdom Metazoa; phylum Chordata; class Mammalia; order Carnivora; family Mustelidae; genus Enhydra; species Enhydra lutris. Next base: position 2,360,652 of record NW_019154151.1, read on the forward strand.
AAGGCAAGGGAAACAAAAGCAAAAATGAACTATTGGGAATTCATCAAGATAAAAAGCTTTTACAAAGCAAAGAATATTGTCAACAAAACCAAAAGACAACTGACAGAATGGGAGAACATATTCACAAATGACCCATCAGATAAAGGGCTAGTATCTAAAATCTATGAAGAACTTCTCAAACTCAACATCCAAAGAACAAACATTCCAATCAAGAAATGGACAGAAGATATTAATAGACACTTCTCCAAGCAAGACATCTAAATGGCTAAGAGACACATAAAAAATTGCTCAACATCACTGGGTATCAGGGAAATATAAATCAGAACTACAATGAGATACCATCTCACGCAAGTCAGAAAGGCTACAATTAACAAGTCAGGAAAGGACAGACGTTAACAAGGTTACAGAGAAAGGAGAACCCTCCTACACTGTTGGTGGAAATGCAAGCTACAGCAGCATTTGTAGCTGGAAAACAGTATGAAAACTGGAAACTCTGGAAAACAGTATGAAAGTTCCTCAAAAAGCTAAAAATAGAGCTACCCTATGACCCAGCAATTGCAGCACTGGATATTTACCTCTAAGATGCAAATGTAGTGGTCTGAAGGAATTCCTGCACCCCAATGTTCATAGCAGCAGTGTCCACAATAACCAAACTATAGTAAGACCCCAGATGTACTTCAACAGATGAATGGATAAAGAGTGGTATATATACACAATGGAATATTATGCTTCCATCAAAAATGAAATCTTGTTATTTGCCATGACAAGGATGAACTTGAGGGTATCATGGAACTTGAGGGTATTATGAATCAGAGAAAGACAATTATTGTATGATCTCATTGATATGTGGCATGTAAGAAAACAAGGCAGAGAATCATAGGGAAGAGAGGAAATAATGAAGCAAGTTGAAACCTGATAAGGAGACAAAACATAAGAGACTCTTAATCATAGGAAACAAACTGAGGGTTGCTGAAGGGGAGGTATTTGAGGGTATGGGATAAGTGGGTGATGGATACTGTGGAGTACATGTGTTGTAATGAGCACTGGGTATTATGTGAGAGTGATGAATCAGAGGCCCGTACCCCTGAAACACATATAACATTATATGTTAATTAATTAAATTTAAATTAGAAAAATAAAACCAAAGTCATCTTTCTGGGAACCATCAGCATATGCAACAATTTTTTTTTTCATTTACTGTATTAACCTCACAGTCTCTCGTCTTTCACACTAAGAGAATGGTTTGAATGTTGAAGTACTTATTATTGGGTTAAATTGATTTAAAACACTTGAATTGTGTAAGGCTGATGAATCACAGACCTGTACCCCTGAAACAAATATTACATTACATCAAATAAATAAGTAAACAAATAGTCTTAAATAATTATTTAGTTTCATTATCAAGGCACACAAAGTGTGTGTGTGAAAAAAGAGGCTACAACCAAATTGCCAGACAGTGATAGAGGTATCTGAGCTTCTCTGCTCATGTTATGCCCTCCTGCCATAATTCATCATGAATGAGTTATATCTACCATGGGTGGTGTTCATTTGGCAAAAACATGTTTCCTATCAAAGCAATGTCTGCCATTTGAATTTGCCCCATATAGCAACTTATATTATTGAGGATGAAATTGTTTGGGATAACTTTAATATTTTTAAAGGTTTAACACTAATTTACTATCTTGTAATTCCGTATATTGAAGTGTGACATGGATCCCACTGGGATAAAATCAGAGTGTTGACAGGAACTTTCTTTCTTTATGGAGGCTTCAGGGGAGAATTTGTTTCTCTGCACATTTGGGGGCTTGGCAGTATTCAATTTTTTGCTGTGGTAGGGTTGAAATCTCTTTCTTTGATGGTTGTCAGTCGAGAGCTATTTCCAGCTTCTAATGGCCAACTGCATTCCTTGGGTTATAGATTATTTCTTCCATCTTCAAAGCAAGGAACAGTGGATTGAATCTCTCTCCTGCTTTGAATTTCTCCTGTCTCTTCTTTAGTCTCACCTTCTTGACCCAATCTTCTACCTCCCTCTTCCACTTTCAAGGACTCATGTGATTAGATTGAGCCTACCTAGATAAACCTGGGTAATTTCCTCATCTCAAGGTCCTCAACTTTAATCACATCTGCAAAGTCCATTTTGCAATATAAGATATGTACTTACAGGTTCTGAGGATTAAGATGTGGACATCTTTGTAGGAACCATTACTCTGCCTGCCACTTAACCAGTTTTCTAGTTCAAGGGAAGACAAATCCTAATTCTCCTCCTATTTTCTTTCTTTCTTTCTCTTGTTTTTTAAATAGGCCCTATGCTCAACATGGGTCTTAAACTCATGACTCTAAGATCAAGAGTCACCTGCTCTACCAACTTAGCCAGCCAGGCACCCCTAATTCTATTCATCATATGGGATTTTTTTTAAATTTTAATTCAGTTAGCCAACATAAAGTACATCATTAGTTTCAGATGTGGAATTCAGTTATTCATCAGTTGTAAATTTTTTAGAGTTTAGGCACTGGGTTTTAGGAACCATTATATCCCACACAGTACTGTACATTTCATAAATAATTATTAAGTAATTAGTTTTAAATAATGATACTAATAGGCCTCTTCCTGTGCTAAAGACTGAAATGCGACTTACAATCCAGGATTTGTAAGGACATTTCATCAAAATTTCTGGGGATGAAAATGTTAGGATTCTACAGGTGAAAACAGGACAAACCAAGATTAAGAGAGTGGTCTTTGGAATGAAAAGAGGTGATTTGAACCCCTTTTTACCTTTTTGTAAGAGACTGGCAGTGGAAGTGGAACTTCCTATATTCCACAATCATGCCAGTAGCAGCTAGGGTAGAGCCTCAGCTGAGGAGCAGAATGGGACCCATAATGCTAGAGCCTGTTATCAGTTTATGAAGAAAAAGCAGAGAAAGTGGCAGGTGGTTACAAATCAAAGGACTGAAAGGCATTCATCTGGTAAAATAGGGTACAGAAAAGTTGCTCGACTATAGGAGCAAGTCGCTCTTGTTTGTAGGACAACTATCCTGAAGGGCATAAATGTTATCTTCTATATTTAGCAGTTTTAAGGAGAAAGGATTATTTGAGGACAGGGGTCTAATTTTTCTGATGCATTGAAGTGAAAAATGAGAAAGTATATAAATATACTATACTTTCAGTGATTGAACCAAATAAGGTGTTCTTAAACTCAAGTACATAGGTTTCAAGAGTCTGTGAACTACTGAAATTTTAAGGAAAAACATTTGCTCATGCTTTATGGTGGATAGTCCATAGCTTTCATCATATTCTTAAGGTGGCTTCTGAGCCCACAAAAGCTTAAGACCACTGATAGAGGTAATATTTAAGTTTCTTCTTTACATATTTGTATGTTTCAATTGAAGCCTAAAGCAGTTGTTGTTTAACAAAATATGTGGCTATTTCTACAGAACTCTCTGATTTGTTCTGTAGAAAACTCAGAAAACTTTATAACTCAATATTTTAATACTAAACATTATGACAATAATTTTTTGGAGATTTTTTGGATTTTGCAATTGCATAAGATAAACATTTACTTTACTTACCAATAAAATTCTGAAGCCATTAAGAGGTACCATTATAATACTAGGTTAATTAGGAAATGCTTAGAGTTATTGCTAATGCCAAAAAATAGATTCTATTTAGATCAGAAGGTTAACCTAATTTTAATGTACTTGCTCTTATTTTATAGAAGAGCTATAAATTTTCAATTATTTGAATTAATAAAATAATTATTCAGGTATTAAAAATAACACCTAACTATACTATTTTCTTTCAAGTATTTTTTTAATTTTAATTTTTCAGTGTTCCAAGATTATTGTTTATGCATCACACCCAGTGGTCCATACAATATGTGCCCTCCTTAATACCTACCACCAGGTTCACCCACCCCACCACCTCCCTCCCCTCAATTCCAGTTAGGTGACATATAGTATAATATTAGTTTCAGGTGCAGAATTTAGTGATTCACCACTTAAAGTACAACACCCAGTGCTCATCACAAGAGCCCTCCTTAAGACCCATCACCCATGTAACCTATACCACTCAGTTTGTTCTCTATAGTTAACACTCTGTTTTATGGTTTGCTTCTTTTTTTATCTCTCTCCTATGTTCATCTGTTTCATTTCTTAAAGTCCACATATGGGTGAACTCATATGGCATTTGTTATTCTCTGACTGACTTATTTCACTTAGAATAATACTCTTTAGCTCCATCCACATCATTGCAAATGATAAGATTTCATTCATTTTTATGGCTGAGTAATATTCCATTATATATACCTCCTATTCTTTATCCGTTCATCATTCAATGGGCATTTGGGCTCTTTTCATTGTTTGGCTATTGTTGATAATGTTGCTATAAACATCAGGGTGCATGTATCCCCTCAAATCAGTACTTTTGGATCCTTTGGGTAAATAGTGCAATTGCTGGATCATAGCGTAATTCTATTTTTAACATTTTGAAGTTCTATACTGTTCCATACTGAAGTTCCATACTGTTACAGTATGAAGTTCCATACTGTTTTCCAGAGTGGCTGCACCAGTTTGCATTCCCACCAACAGTGTAAGAGTGTTTCCCTTTCTGTGCATCATTACCAACACCTGTTGTTTCCTGTCTCATAAATTTTAGCCATTGTGAGTGGTTTGAGGTAAGATCTCATTGTAGTTTTCATATGTATTTTCCTGATGATGAGTAATGTTGAGCATCTTTTCCTGTGTCTGTTGGCCACCTGTAAGTCTTCTTTGGGAAAATGTTGATTCATGTCTTCTACCCATTTTTCTAACTGGATTATGTGTTTTGTGGATGTTGACTTCAAAAAGTTCTTTATGTATTTTGGATACAAATCCTTTATCGGATACATCATTTGAAAAATTCTTCTCCCTTTCTGTAGGCTGCCTTTTAATTTTGTTGATTGCTTCATTTGCTTCACAGAAGGTTTTATTTTGGTTAAGTCCCCAACAGTTTATTTTTGCTCTTATTTCCTTTGCTTCAGGAGACAGATCTAGTAAGAAATTGCTACGGTCAGGGCACCCGGGTGGCTCAGTGGGTTAAAGCCTCTGCCTTTGGCTCAGGTCATGGTCCCAGGGTCCTGGGATCGAGCCCTGCATTGGGCTCTCTGCTCAGCAGGGAGTCTGCTTCCACCTCTCTCTCTCTCTCTCTCTCTCTGCCTGCCTCTCTGCCTACTTGTGATCTCTGCCTGTCAAATAAATAAATAAAATCTTTAAAAAAAAAAAAAGAAATTGCTACAGTCAATGTCAAAGTGGTTGTTAACTGTGTTCTGCTCAGGATTTTGATGGTTTTCTCTCTTATATGTAAGTGTTTCATGTATTTTGAATTTATTTTTTGCACTGTGTGAGAAAATGGTCCAGTTTCATTCTTCTGCATGTTGCTGCCCAGTTTTCCCAATACCATTTGTTGAAGGGATTTTTCCAGTGGATAATCTTTCCTGTTTTGTCAAATATTAGTTGACCATAGAGTTGTGGATTCATTTCTGGGTTTTCTACTCTCTTCTATTGATTGATGTGCCTATATTTATGCCAGTACCATACTGTCTTGGTCAAAATGGCTTTATAATATAACTTGAAATCTGTAATCATGATGCCTCCAGTTTTGCTTTTCTTTTTCTTGATCACTGTGGCTATTCAGGGTTTTTATGGTTCCATAAAAATTTTAGGATTGTTTGTTCTAACACTGTAGAAAATGCTGTTGGTATTTTGATAGGATTACATTAAATGTGCAAATTGTTTTGGCTAATATAGACATTTTAGCAAAATTTGTTCTTCCAATCCATGAACATGAAATGTTTTACCATTACTTAATGTCATCTTCCATTTTTTGCACAGTGTTTTATATTTTCCAGAGTAGAGGTCTTTTACCTCTTTGGTTAGGTTTATTCTTATGTACCTTATGGGTTGTGGTGCAATTGTAGATGGGAACAATTCCTTGGTTTCTCTTTTTGCTGCTTCATTATTGGTATATAGAAATGCAAAAGATTTCTGTACATTGATTTTATATCCTGCTACTTTACTGAATTCATGAATCAGTTCTAGAATTTTTTTTTTTCTGGAGGCTTTCAGGTTTCCTCTATAGAGTGTGATGTCATCTGTAAATGTGAAAGTTTGACTACTTTCTTGCCAATTTGGGTGTCTCTTATTTCTTTTCATTGTCTGACTGCTGTGGCTAGGACTTCTAGTACTATATTAAACAACAGCAGTGAGCGTGGACATCCCTTTTTTGTTCCTGATGATAGAGGAAAATCTCTCAGTTTTCCCAGGTTAAGGATGATATTAGCTGTGGGTTTTCATATGTGGCCTTTCTTATGTTGAGGTCTGTTCCCTCTATCCCTAGTTTGTTGACAGTTATTATCAATAATGGATGCTGTAACTTGTCAAATGCATTTTCTGCATCTATTGAGATGATCATATGGTTCTTATCCTTTTTCTTATTAATGCAGTGTATCATGTTGATTGACTTATGAACATTGAGTCACACTTTCAGTCAGGATTAAATCCTGGCTGATTGTGGTGAATGATTCTTATTAAGTACTGTTTGGATTTAGTTTTCTAGTGTTTTATTGAGAATTTTTGAATCCACGTTTATCATGGATATTGGCCTATAGTTCTCTTTTTTTGTGGAGTCTTTATCTGGTTTTGATATGAGGGTAATGCTGGCCTTGGGGAAGGAGTTTGGAAGTTTTCCTTACATTTCAATTTTTTTGAACATTTTGAGAAGAATAGGTATTAACTCTACTTTGAATATTTGGTAGAATTTGCATATGAAGCCATTGGACTTTTGTTTATTGGGAGATTTTCAATTACTGTTTCAATTTCTTTCCTGGTTATGGGTCTATTCACACTTTCTAATTCTTCCTGTTTCAGTTTTGGTAGATTATGTATTTGTAGAAATTTACTCATTTCTTCCAGGTTGTACAATTTATTGACAAATAGTTTATCATAATATTCTTTTGTAGTTGTTTGCATTTCTGTGGTGTTCGTTGTTATTTCTCATCTCTCATTTGTGATTTTACTGATTTGGGTCCTTTTTATTTTCTATTTGATAAGTCTGGCTAGGGATTTATCAATTTTATTAATTTTATCAAAGATCTAGCTCCTGGTTTCATCAATCTGTTCTACTATTTTTGTTTGTTTGTTTCTATGTCATTTATTTCTGCTCTAATCTGTATTATTTCCCTTCTTCTGAGGCTTTAGGCTTTGTTTGTTGTGCCTTCTCTAGCTCCTTTGTGTGTAAGTTTAGGTTGTTTATTAGAGACTTCTCTTATTTCTTGAAGTAAGCCTGTATTGTTATAGGCTGCCCTCTTAACACTGATTTTGCTGCATACCAAAGGTTTGAACCACTGTTTTTTAATTTTCATTTGTTTCTATTTTTTTTTATTTCTTCTTTGATTTCCTGCTTGATCCATTCATAGTTTATTTGCATGCTGTTTAACTACCATGTATTTGTGGTCTTTCCAGATTTTATTCATGTGATTGATTTCAAGTTTCATAGCATTATTGTCAGAAAATATGTATGGTATAATCTCAATCTTTTGTACTTGTTGAGGCCTGATTTGTGACCTAGTATGTGATCTCTTCTGGAGAATGTCCTATGTGCCCTTAAAAAGAACATGCATTTTGCTGCTTTAGGATGGGATGCTCTGAATATATCTGTAAAGTCTATCTGGTGCAGTGTGTCATTCAAAGCTATTGTTTCCTTACTGATTTTCTGTTTAAATGATCTTTCCATTTATGTAAGTGGGATGTTAAAATCCTCTACTATTATTGCCTATTATCAATGAGTGCCTTTATGTTTGTTATTAATAGTTTTATATATTTGGGTGCTCCCATGTTGATGTCCAAAATATTTACAATTGTTAGTTCTTCTTGTTGGATAGTCCCCTTTATTATGATATATTGTCCTTCTTCATCTCTTGTTATTCTCTTTGGTTTAAATCTACTTTGTTTGCTGTAAGTATTGCAACTCTGGTTTTTATTGCTGTCCACTTGCAGGATAAGTATTTCTTCATCCTCTCACTTTCAATCTACAGGCATCTTTAGGTCTAATGTGTGTCTCTTGTAGGCAGCATGTAAATGGAACTTGTTTTTTTATCCATTCTGTCACCCTAAGTCTTTTGACCAGAGTGTTTAGTCTATTTATACTCAGATTAATTATTGAAATGTATGTATTTAGTGCTATTTTAATAGTTGCTTTGTTCTTGTTTCTGAAGATTTTCTCTGTGCATTTCCTGTATTTGTCACATTTTTTCATTCCTTTCCTCTCAGTGTGTCCCCTTTAATATTTCTTGCAGGGATGGTTTAGTTGCAGGATCTCCTCTAGTTTTGTTGTTGTTGTTGTCATTGTTGTTGTTTTCCCCTCTGGAAAACACTTTCTCTCTCTCCCCCTTTTTAAAAAAGATTTTATTTATTTATTTGACAGAGAGAGACACAGTGAGAGAAGGAACACAAGCAGGGGGAGTGGGAGAAGGGGAAGCAGGTTTCCTGGTGAGCAGGGAGTCTGATGTGGGGCTTGATCCCAGGACCCTGGGATCATGATCTGAGCCAAAGGAAGATGCTTAACAACTGAGCCACCCAGGTGCCACTATGTCTCCTTCTAATCTGAATTATTATCTTTGCTGGACAGTGTCCTTAGCTGCATATATTTCCCAATTAGCACAATGAATATATCATTCCATTCCCTTCTGGCTTGATAATTTTCTATTGACCACTCTGCATCTAGCCTTATGAGTCTTTCCTTGTAAGTTAGGCACTTCTTTTTTCTTGATGCTTTCAGTTTTTGTTGTTTGTTTTTCTGTATTTTGAAAATTTAATTAAATAAGTCTTGGTTTTGATCTGCTTTTGCTGATATTGATGGGAGCTCTCTGCTCCTTCTGTATCTGGATATCTGTTTTCTTTCCCAGATAAGGCAAGTTTTCAGTTATAATTTCCCGAAATAATTTTTCTTCTCCCTCTTCTCTCTGTTCTTCTTTTGAGGCTCCTGTAATACAAATGCTAATAGGTTTGATGGAGTTATTGAGTTCCCTAAATCTATTCTCATATTCCATAATTCTTCATTCTCTCTTTTGTTCAGCTTCATTATTTTCCATTATTATATTGTCCATATCACTTATTCATTCCTCTGCTTCTTCCCTGCTTGTGTTCATTACTTCAAATCTGAGTTATTTTATTTTTCATTTCTGAATGATTGAGGGTTTTTTTTTTAACTTTTTTATCTCTACAGTAAGGATCTCCCTGAAGATTACCATTCTTTTCTTAAGCCCAGAGAGTATTCTTAAAATTGTTGCTTTAAGTTCTCCATCAGGCATATCATTCACATCTCTTTCAGTTAGATCTCTGGCCTTGACTTTATCTTGTTCTTTCGTTTGGGATGAGTTCTTCTGTCTAAGGATTTTCTAAGTCTCTGCCTTCTTCTCTCTGTTAAAATAGCTTATTATGTCTCTTATGAAGAAGAGATCATAGTGTATAGAGCCTGGTACTTCTGGGATGTCTCTGGTATGTCTTGCCTATATTCAGCTGTAGTGTTTTGGCTGCTCTATCCTTCAGGTCAGTCTATTCAGAGGTCTCCTTGCCTGCAATCTAGCAGTGTTTGGTCCTTGGCCAGAATGTGGTGAGTTTCAACTAAATGTGCTCTGGTCTGCTTGTTAAGTGAGACCGCATCGTACTCCAAATAGAACTGAAGTCCTGCAGAACTATCTGCTTGGGAGATTTGGTTGGGCAGCAATTTGTGATGGTATTCTGGGGGAGGGGCTTGATGCTCTGGGTTGAGAGAAGCTTGATGGAGAAGGGCGGTACCACCAGAGTGTGGGAGTTTGGGACTTGGTGTAAGATAATTATACAGTCATTGTTGGCACTGTACTGTTTACCATAGATGGCTCTGCATTTATGCTGAGGGGTAGAGGAGGAAATGGCTCCAGACAGTTCTTTAGTCCCCATAGAGACACCTCTATGAATGATGCCTCTCAGGGTAAAACATGAAAAAGATCAAGTAATCTCTCCCCTGTGAGTCCCATGCATATTTCAGATCACTATTTTCACACTGTCTGCCTCTTGGTTGTTTGACTCCTTTCTCTCCAGTAGCAGTGCAGTGCCCTCTGGGCTCTATTTCAACCAAGCTTACTGACTTTTAAAACTCCAAGTTTTTGGGGAGACGTGTTGGCAGGGACCTGTGCTGTTCTTCTAGGGAAGGGTCTCACCCCTCTGGAACTGAGGCAACCTTGACTGAGAAGGACAGTCACACCGAAGAACAGAGGTATCAGGACCTGGTATCAGGGCTGAGCTGAATTCTACAGGTGAATCTGTGTTCATGCTGAGGGGCTGGGGAGGAAGTGGCACCAGCCAGCTTCTTTGTCCTGGGAGAGGAATCTCTGTGAATACTACACCTCAGAGACCTGCTACAAGAAGTGTATAAACTTGATCCTGTGTGCCCTAGGTGCACTTCACATTGCTGTTTCCATTCTGTTTGCCTCTGGGTTGTTTGCCTGCCTTCTCTACAGGAGTAGGGCATTGCCCTCCAGGCTCTATCCCAGCCAAGCCCAAGACTTTTAAAACTCCAGTATTTAAGCCCCATATTTGCAAGAACTCATGAAAACCAGCCCCATTCATTTTTTCCAGCCAGTGGCTTTGGGAAAGTGTTCTTCCCATGTATTTTTCTGTGTGCTCCTCTCTCTCACCTTTCTCCATGAGATGGCTCCCTCCCCTCTGTAGCACCTGTGATTTGTTTCTTTTTTTTTTCATGTTTTTTTTTTAAATTTTATTTTTTTTCCAGCATAAAAGTGTTCCTTGTTTTTGCACCACACCCAGTGCTCCATGCAATCCGTGCCCTCTCCAATACCCACCACCTGGTTCCCCCAACCTCCCACACCCCGCCCCTTCAAAACCCTCAGATTGTTTTTCAGAGTCCATAGTCTCTCATGGTTCACCTCCCCTTCCAATTTCCCCCAACTCCCTTCTCCTAACTCCCCTTGTCCTCCATGCTATTTGTTATGCTCCACAAATAAGTGAAACCATATGATAATTGACTCTCTCTGCTTGACTTATTTCACTCAGCATAATCTCTTCCAGTCCCATCCATGTTGCTACAAAAGTTGGGTATTCATCCTTTCTGATGGAGGCATAATACTCCATAGTGTATATGGACCACATCTTCCTTATCCATTCGTCTGTTGAAGGGCATCTTGGTTCTTTCCACAATTTGGCGACCGTGGCCATAGCTGCTATAAATATTGGGGTACAGAAGGCCCTTCTTTTCACTACATCTGTATCTTTGGGGTAAATACCCAGTAGTGCAATTGCAGGGTCATAGGGAAGCTCTATTTTTAATTTCTTGAGGAATCTCCACACTGCTCTCCAAAGTGGCTGCATCAACTTGCATTCCCACCAATAGTGTAAGAGGGTTCCCCTTTCTCCACATCCCCTCCAACACATGTTGTTTCCTGTCTTGCTAATTTTGGCCATTCTAATTGGTGTAAGGTGGAATCTCAATGTGGTTTTAATTTGAATCTCCCTGATGGCTAGTGATGATGAACATTTTTTCATGTGTCTGATAGCCATTTGTATGTCTTCATTGGAGAAGTGCCTGTTCATATCTTCTGGCCATTTTTTGATATGATTGTCTGTTTTGTGTGTGTTGAGTTTGAGGAGTTCTATACAGATCCTGGATATCAACCTTTTGTCTGTACTGTCATTTGCAAATATCTTCTCCCATTCCGTGGGTTGCTGCTTTGTTTTCTTGAGTGTTTCCTTTGCTGTGCAGAAGCTTTTGATTTTGATGAAGTCCCAAAAGTTCATTTTTGCTTTTGTTTCCTTTGCCTTTGGAGACATATCTTGAAAGAAGTTGCTGTGGCTGTGATTTGTTTCTTTCTGAAACTACAACTCTGCACTTTCCACCTTCTTTGATGTAGCTTCTTCTCTCCCTTTACATGTGTATTTTGTTTTGTCAATGTTCAGGTGGATTTCTGGGGTATTCAGAATTATTTGATAGTTATCTAGTTGTGTTCAGGGATTAGACAAGCCGAGGGTCCTCCTACTATGCCACTATCCTAGTTCCCCTAGTTTTGGATAATTTTAATACAAACAGAAAGACTATAAAATGTCTATAAATGAAAATTAATAATAATAATAATATGTATATTCAATCCCACTAATTCTAAACTACATTTGACACAACAAAATAAAGATCTTCAAATAATTTAGAAAAAAAATGCTAATGGGTTTTGATCTATGATAGAATTCAGTTTTAACATCATATAACATTTTTTAACCTAAGAAGTAATAAAATGGAAATTTCTAATTTTTATGTTAAGATATGCACAAAACTTATATCAACTAATTATATGTACAGATAACTGATATTGCTGTCCATCTCTAGAAAATATTTTCATCTCATCATCCCAAATTGAAACTCTACACCTATCAATATTTGCTCACCATTCTATTTCCCAGCCCCCAGTATCACTATTCTACTTTCTATCTCTATAAATTTGATAATTCTAGGTACTTTATAGAAACAGAATCATACAATATTTGCCCTTTTCAGCCTGGCTTATTTCACATAGTTAATGTCTCCAAGGTTTATCCATTTTATAGCCTGTATCAGAATTTTCTTCCATTATAAAGATGACTAATATTGTATTGCAGTTAATGCCCATTTTGTATATCTATTCATCCAGCCACAAGCATTTGGCTTGTTTCCAACTTTGGACTTCTGTGAAAAAAGCTCCTATGAACATGGGCGTACAAATATCTGTTTGAACTCCTGTTTTCAATTCTTTTGGGTATATACCCAGAAGTAGAATTGCTGCATAATGTAATATTTTATATTTAATATTTTGAGAAACCACCATACTGTTTCCTTAGAAACTACACCATTTAAATTCCTGCCAGCAATGTACCGAGGTTCTTTATTACTCAGGGTTATTCAGAGAAACATAACCAACTTTTATATAGATATATGAGGGAGACAGAGAGAACAGGCCTTACTTTAAGGAACTGGGTCTTATAATTGTGGGGGTACAAGTCCAAAATCTGCAGAATTGGCCAGCAGGTTGAAAACCCAGGGAAGAGTTGCAGTACAAATCAAAAAGCGAGTGCTAGTAAAATTCCTCCTTTCTTGGGGTAGATCAGTCTTTGTTTTATTAAGGCCTTCAGTTGATTGGTTGAGGCCCACCCACATTATGGATGGTAATCTTCTTTACTAAGTGCCCCCTGGTTTAAAGGTTAATTTCATCCTAAAACACCTTCACAGAAACATATGAAATAATTGATCAAGTATCTGGGCACAACAGGTCACCCAAGTTGATATATAAAATTAGCCATCACAGGGACACCTGGCTGGCTCAGTGGGTTAAGCCTCTGCCTTCAGCTCAGGTCATGATCTCAGGATCCTGGGATCGAGCCCTGCATCAGGCTCTCTGCTCAGCTGGCTGCCTGCTTCCTCCTCTCTCTCTGCCTGCCTCTCTGCCTATTTGTGATTTCTCTCTGTCAAATAAATAAATAAAATCTTTAAAAAAAATTAGCCATCACAAGCCTACCCTTTGCCACCTTGGCACACACACACATCTCCTTAAATTATGTTTAATCTGTAAATAAATGTAGTAAAAATATATTTCCAACTAACATGATACAATTATCCTGGATACAACTTAAAATGCACTAACTCTTTCCCCAGAAGAGGATGTGAAGTCCTTGGGTGATGTTTAACCTTTTTGTTGGTATTGCCTAATTAAATACTATATACTATGGTGTAAAATTATCCATACATTTAAAAAAAAAATCTATGGTATGAAATCGGGGGCACCTGGGTGGCACAGTCGATTAAGCATCTGACTCCTGGTTTCAGCTCAGGTCATGATCTCAGAGTCAAGAGATTGAGCCCTGTGTCAGGCTCAGTGCAGTCTGCTTTAAGAATCTCTCTTCTCCTGCCCACATCTAAAATAAAATAAATCTTTAAGAAAACATGTTATAAAATCAATACATCTTATGTTTCATGATAAGGGCATAAAGGGAAGATGAAAACAAAGATATTTGATACACACACAAGCATATTCATAATAAAATAAGGAAGTAATATGATAATTACAGTCTTATTGCTGTAACTGGCCACATGATCACAGATGGGAGCTATCATTACATTCTTCCACTATGCATCTGTATTTCCTTTGTTCTCAGCAAGGACTGCAGCTGATTCAGGTTGTTCACCTGGTGGGATGACACACACTTTAATTCTTAAAGGGTCTGGGCCATTACTGATCCTACCAAAATTAGGTTATTGTAGTTTTCCATTGACCTTAATCACAGTGTGTGATAATAATAAGAGACATAATAAGGGATATCCTGTACTTCAGACATACTTGGAGTAGCAGTCTAATTTCTTCTTGGTGTTCAGGATCAATCAAAGCCTGAATTCATTTTCTGAGGCTGTGTGATGGTTAATTTTCCATGTCAATTTAGCTGGGACATGAGATGCCCAGGTATATGGCAAACGTTATTCTGGATATGTCACTGAGGGTGTTTGTGAATAAGATCTGCAGACTGAATCTGCAGACTGAAAAATGTAGATTGTCCTTCCTAATATAGGAAGGCCTCATCTTATCAGTTGAAGACCAAAATAGAACAAAACATCTGACTTTCTTCTAAGGAAGAAAGGATTTTTCTTGCCTGATTGTCTTCAAACTGGGATACTGAAACTTTTACCTTATTTTGGACTTAAACTGAAACACTGGCCCTTCCTGTGTCTTGAGTCTTCTAGCCTTTAGACTGAAACTACACCATCAGTTTTCCTGATTCTCAGGCCTTCAGACTTGAAATGGAATTAAACCATCAGATCTCCTGGGTCTCCAGCTTTCTTACTGTCTCTGCAGATCTTGGTACTTAATCCTTATAATGAATCATAGTATGGATAGTAATGATAATAGATACATGTTTAGTATACACACACACACACACACAAAAAAAAAATATGCATATACATATATATGTACATATAAATATATATACACTATATATTTGTACACTATATGTACACTAAATATACACACACATATATGTACATATATATGTCCAATGTAAAATTTGTACATATAAGTATATATTTATTATATTATTCATTTATTTAATTTATTATATATTTATTCTATTTATTTATTATAAAGAGTATGATTTATTTATTTACTATACAGACTATGACTTATCATTAGATTTCTCCAGAGAAACAGAACCTATAGGATGCATGTGTGTGTGTGTGTGTGTGTGTGTGTGTGTGCATGTCTATTTATCTGGACAATTTTGATTAATGCAATGACACTACATGTAAAACAAACATGCATGCTATAAATGTTGAAAACTGTACACCAATGACTGAATTACTATCCTTGGTTATTTTACAGCTATGTTTGCCCCTGCTATCTGTGATGACCCTTCCTCCTGCCTTGGTCCTCTCCAAGGCATAGGCACCATACCTTGGAATATTTTCATCTTAGAATAAATAGCATTAGAGGGATATGGCATTAAAGAGGTCATGTGATGTAATGAGCACTGGGTGTTACATGCAACTGATGAATTATCGAACTCTACATCTGAAACTAATGATGTACTATATGTTGGTTAATTGAATTTAAATAAAAAAATAAAAATAAATATTATGATGACCTGCCCCCAAAAGAAGGATATGAGATATACAAAGGAATGTCTTGACTAAAGATAAAGGATGAAAATGAAGCAGAAAAGTACTTTTCTTGTGACCTGAAATACTGATTGAAACTAACTGAGCTATACATACCTGGGGAAAGGTGGAAGGAAAGAACAAAAATGACAGGAAAACAGGATTTTAAACATCTTCCAACTAAAAGCAATATCTGACCAATAAAAAAATAGAAAGAAAATAATAAGGTGAAAATACAAATAAAGAAAACAGAAAAAAATACAGATATTTATTGTTATTTATTCATTTTTTTAAGCTCTTTTTGAGAGAGAGCATGCAAGCATGAGGGCAGGGGTGGGAAGGGACAGAGGGAGAGGGAGGCTGACATGGGATTCAACCTCACAACCCTGAGATCATGACCTGTGGCAAAATCGAGAGTCAGACGCTTAATCTACTAAGCCACCCAGGTGCCTGAAAGATATTTATTTTTTTTAAAAGGCCCGTGAAAAGGAGTCCTCATGGGCAGAATGATCAGATGTTTTCTGTTGCCAGAAAAGCCTCGGACAAGTCTTTTAAATGAGCAGAGTTTACTGGTACCTCAAAATAAGCAAATTCCCCTAGTCCTTGCTCTTAATTATATAAATAAACACTAAAATTAATCATTAGCATGTAACATATTCCCTCTTATGTCTGTTTTCTAAAAAAAAGAAAATACTTCACTCTTATATGAAAATTAAGATGGGAAATGTAAAACAAGTAGAAGCAAGGAAAAAATAGTATATGGGAAAGCATTATAAAATGTTGCAAGATACACTGTCTCTGCACCCTAGACATTCCCTGTTTATATCAAAAAGATGGACTACATCTCTCTCTCTCTCTCTCTCTCTCTCTCTCTTTTACATTAAATAGTTATTTTACCAAACTCTTTTTTTAGTGTCTTAATTCAAAACCACAGGCTGGAGAAAGAGATGGGATTTATTTGATCGTGTCCACTGAGACAGCAACAGAAATTTGCTCTTTATTTTCCTTCAGCTTGGATAATGTCTGGCAATTAACTAATTACACAACAATTCTGGGTTATATCAATTTTTTTCTATAAAAATAAGGAAGGTTATAGTTCTCCATGTTTTTCTTCATTAGTGTGTGCTTTTCAAAATAATTTAATAAAATTTATTTAAGGGGGAAATGGTAAATCTAATACAGTGTGTCAGGATCTAGAAAATTGTTCCATGAATTAAGATAAAAAGGAAAGACAGCTCTAAATTGACTATTTTTTCATGCCAGTATATCTTGTTCTACATTTCCAGACACTAATGTCTCTTTTTTCTTTTCAAAGTTTTATTTAAAATTTACTTAACATACAATGCAATATTGGTTTCAGGAGCAGAATTCAATGATTCATCACTTATATGCTATACTCAGTGCTCATCATAACAAGTGGCCTCCTAATACCTATCACCCATCTAGCCCATCCCCACCCACATCCATATATCAACTCTTGGTTTGTTCTCTATCATTAAGAGTCTCATGGTTTGGGAACACCTGGGTGGCTCAGTCAGTTAAGAGACTGCTTTCAGCTCTGATCATGATCCCTGGGTCTTGGGATCAGGTGCCACATCTTGTTTCTGGTTCAGCAGGGAGTCTGTTCCTCCCTCTAACTGCAGCTCCCTCTGCTTTTGCACTCTCTCTCTCTCTCTCTCTCTCTCTCTCTGACAAATAAATAAAATATTTAAAAAAAAAAGAATCTCATGGTTTGGGTTGCCTGGCTCAGGTCATGATCTCAGGCTCCTGAGATCAAGGCCCATACCAGGCTTTCTGCTTTGCAGGAAGCCTGCTTCTCTTTCTCCCTTCTCCTCCTTCTCCTTCTGTCCCTCCCTACCACTTGTTCTCTGATTGTGGTGATGTACTGTACTGTTGGATTCCTTTTGCAAGTATCTTGTTCAAAGAATTTTTGCATCCATGTTCATCAGGGTTATTGTCCTGTTTTCTCCTTTTCAGTGGCATATTTGGTTTTGGAACCAAGGTAATGCTCATCTCATAGAAAGAGATTGGGGTTTTCCTTCCATTTCTATTTTTTGGAAGAGTTTCAGATGAATAGATATTACTCTACTTTAAATGTCTGGTAGAATTCCCTGGGAAGCCATCCTGCCCTGGAATTTTGTTTGTGGGAGATTTTTGATTACCATTTCAAATTATTTGCTGGTTATGGGTCTGTTCAAATTTTCCACTTTTTCCTGTTTGTTTTGGTAGTTTGTATATTTCTAGGAATACTAATGTGTTAGTTTCCTTTGAATTTTAGGTATAATGGCTGTGCTTAAATCTTACTTTTCATCCTAGTTCATTTTTTTTTTTCCTTTGGGTAAAATAGTGGCATCATATATGCAAATGCCCCTTGAAATATAGTATAAATAAATATACAATTTGCAATATAGATCAACACCATTAGGCATTCCATAGATTTTCTTTTTTTATTTACTCTGCAGAGTTTTATCCAGCCTACTGATTTTTATTAAACCAGTTGACAACAATAAATAAAATGGGTACTTCTTTTTAAAAACTAGTTCTTTGAACCACTCAAAAGAAACAAAAGAATGACTATGATTTAAAAAAAAAATGATACTGGGGGGCCTGGGAGGCTCAATGTGTTAAAGCCTCTGCCTTCAGCTCAGGTCATGATCCTAGGTCCTGGGATCGAGCCCCACATCAGGCTCTCTGCTCAGCAGGGAGCCTGCCTCCTCCTCATTCTCTGCCTGCTTCTCTGCCTACTTGTGATCTCTGTCTGACAAATAAATAAATAAAATCTTTTAAAAAATGATACTTGTTTGTTTGTTTGTTCCCCCCACCCCCAGACAACTGTGACAGTCATACATTCTGAGGTCTTAATGTCTGAGTCACTATACATGACTAAGTCATCCAGGCATGGCCCTAGGACCTCTGGGCTCTTACCTATGTAGTATAGTGTAGTTATCTGAAGATGGCATTGCTAATTATCCTCGCTTGTGTAAGTAAAGTTGTACTCTTAATTTTAAAGTCCCCAGAGGAATGTTACATTATTTTAACTTCCGTAATTTTAAAATCCTTTTCCATTCACATCATGTAGTGCACTCAAGATGTTTTTACAGCACAAACTAACTATTAAAATATTACCATTATATTAAACATATGTGCCATTAAAGAGATAAAGTAAGGATAATTGAAAGCAAGAAAGAAAAAAATACATAAAATCCAGAAATATATTGAAACTTCTCTGTTGTTATAATAGGTCAGTTGGAAACATTTTTTTTCTTTTTTTTTTTTGAGAATAATTAAACCTTGTTTTCTACTTCTATGGCTCTGGTGTTATAACACTTATAACCCAATAACAGAATATAATGGCCATTTTCTTCTTGAAACAGAGCAGTGTTTTTACTTCCATTTTCCCCCCATTTCATTCCAGGCTTTGCACTCTGGAACTACTAAGCTCTTCATCTAACATTGTCCTTCTGTAACACCATCAAAGCCAAATGGAGGGGAAAAAAAGGAATTAGTGTATGTCTTTACCAGAAATGATCTTTCTTTCAAATCAAAAAATTAAAAAAATAAGGACATTAAATATTCATATTTAATTAGGAGTATCTATTAGGAGTATTTAATGTGGTATCTCTTTTAAGATACACTGAATAAGAATTATCCAATTTTCCTGGTATGTCTCTCTCAATATAGCAAAGATTAATTAGATGGTTATGTTACTATCTTAGCCAGTTTCATTCTTTATTTTACACTTGCCCCTCTGCTTACATTTTCTTAATGCCTCACACATTTTACATGAATAATTTAATTTATAGGAATTTGGATTTCAATACTAAAATTGGTGACCTTAGCACTTTTTTAAAAAGATTTTATTTATTTATTTGACAGAGAGAGATCACAGTAGACAGAGAGGCAGGCAGAGAGAGAGAGGGAAGCAGGCTCCCCGCCGAGCAGAGAGCCCGATGCAGGACTTGATCCTGCATCATGCAGGATCATGCAAATTGTATATTTATTTATACTATATTTCAAGGGGCATTTGCATATATGGCATCCTTGCATATGCAGGACCCTGAGATCATGACCCGAGCCGAAGGCAGCAGCTTAACCCACTGAGCCACCCAGGCGCCCCACCTTAGCACTTTTGACACATTTTTCAAGTTAAGGTAAATCCCTACTGAAAAGGTTTGGTCTACCTTGGAGATGATGAAACATTTTTGAACTAAAAACAGCTGAAGAGATTCAAGCAATGCATCACCATCATCCTCATTTCTTGCCCAAGTGTAGAAATGGACTCCTAAGTGAACCATTCTCCTGTTTCTATTTGTGCCTTCCTTTAGTCTGTTCTTCACATAGCAACCACACTAAATCTTTTAAAAAACATTAGTTGTATTTTATGACCACCCCATCCAAAATGGGCCAATGTGTCTTTTATTCTGTCTTTCCAACATTATCTCTTACCATTCTCCCCTTTGTTCACTTTATTATATTTGCCTTGAATAAGTCAAACTCATTCTCATCTCAGAGTCATTGAACTCATTCTTGCCTCTGCTTAAAGGCATGTCTCCCTGATCTTTGCATTCCTTGCTGTTTTAGTTTGTTTGTTTGTTTGTTTGAAGATAGAAGTGTTTTTAAAATTTAAGTTTAAAATTGAAATTCAATTAGCCTGCATGTCTTGCTCTTTTTTTTTTTTTTTTTAAAGATTTTATTTATTTATTTGACAGACAGAAATCACAAGTAGGCAGAGAGGCAGGCAGAGAGAGAGGAGGAAGCAGGCTCCCCGCGGAGCAGAGAGCCCCATATGGGACTTGATCCCAGAACCCTGGGATCATGACCCGAGCTGAAGGCAGAGGCTTTAACCCACTGAGCCACCCAGGTGCCCCATGTCTTGCTCTTTAACACAAATCCTATCTAAAACAATGTACAAATCCATGCTTATTCCTATTAGAATTCTTATTTGTTCTGCTTTATTTTTCTTCACAGTATCAGCATCACCTCAATTATATTATACATTCATTATCTATCTTTCCAACTAAAATATAAGCTCCTTGAAACATGGGACTTTGTCTTCTCCTCACTGTATTTCTAACACCTGATAAAGGTTCTACAAATTAAAAAGTATTCAATGAGCATTTACTAACTAAATGAATGAATAAGTTAATGGGTATTAACTTTGATTCATAATTATCAGTGACTTTAATATACACATGAATGATTATTTTAAGATCATGGTTTCTCTATTTAACATCCTTTCCCTAAAGACAGCTGGTCTATTCTGGATTTTTCAAGTTTTTTGAGTGAGGCTTGGATGGCTATGTATTTCCCCCTTAGGACCACCTTTGCCATATCCCATCAGTTTTGGACCAATGTGTCTTCATTCTTATTGGTTTTCATGAATTGTTTAAGTTCTTCTTTGATTTCCTTGTTGATCCAAACATTCTTGAGCAGGATGGTACTTAGCTTCCAAGTGTTTGACTTTCTTCCAAAATTTTCTTGTAATTGAGTTCCAGTTTCAAAGAGTAGTGGTCTGAAAATATGGAGGGAATAATCTCAATCTTTTGGTATCAGTTTAGACCTGATTTGTGACCCATGATGCAGTCTATTCTGGAGAAAGTTCCATGTGCACTCAAGAAGAAAGAGTATACTGTTGTTTTAGGGTGGAATGTTCTGTATATATCTATGAGGTTCATCTGGCCCTGTATGTCATTCAAAACTCTTCTTTCTCCATTGATTTTCTGCTTAGATGATCTGTCTATTGCTTACAGTGTCATGTTAAGATTCCTTATAATTAACATATTCTTATCAATAGGTCTCTTTATTTTGATTAACTGTTGGCTAATGTAGTTGGCTGTCCCCATGTTGGGGGCATAAATATTTGCAATTTTTATATCTTCTTGGTGGATCGACCCTTTAAGAGTGATGTTGTGTACTTCTATATCTGTGAGTACAGTCTTTAGCTTACAATCTAACTTGTCTTATATGAGAATTGCTACCCCAGCTTTCTTTTGAGGCCCGTTGGCATGAAAGATGCTTCTCCATCTTAGCAACCAAGATTTGTGTATTAGTTTCCTAGGACTGTCATAAAAAATTACCACAAATGGGGTGGCTTATAACTATAGAAGTTTATTTTCTTATAGTTTGGGAGGCCAGGAATCTGAAGTCAAGGTGTCAGCAGGGTTTTGTACTTTTTTTTTTTTTTTGGAGACTCCCAGGGAGAATCAGTCTCATATTTCCTTCTTTCTTTCTTTCTTTCTTTCTTTCTTTCTTTCTTTCTTTCTTTCTTCCTTTTAATCTTATTTTATTTTTTCAGTGTTCCAAGATTCATTGTTTATGTGCCACACCTAGTGTTCCATGCAATACATGCCCTCCTTAACAGTCTCATATTTCTGTGTTAGCCCTTAGTGGTTGCTGACAATCATTGGTATTATTTGGCTTATGCCTGAATCACTCCAATCTCTGTCTCCATGGTCATATTGCCTTCTTTCTTGTGTCTTCTGGTGGTTTTAAAAGGACATTAGTCATTGAATTTAGGGCCTGTCCATATGAATTATGACCTTATTTAACTAATTATATCTATAAGACTTTGTTTCTAAATAAGATAATATTCTGAAGTCAAATGGATACTAATTTTAGGTGAATATAATTCAGTCCAGTGTAATCTGACAGGATCAAATTATTTCCAATTAACCATATTCCAGAACTAAACCCAAAAATATAGAGTAATACAAAAATAACCAGTACTTAATAAGATGAAAATTTATAATATCTGACATCAAATCAAAGATTATAAAGGTAAGCAAATCAGAAGGAAAATATAATCCATAATAAGGAGGAAAAAATCAATCAGCTGAAACTGAACTAGAACTTACAGAGATGTTAGAATTTGCTTAGGAGAACAACAAAGGAGTTATTACAAGTTTATTCCATAAGTTCAAAAAGTTAGAGAAATTAGCATATAAAAATACCCAAGTAAAAGTTCTAAATATGAAAACCATAGTTTTCTCATAATAGATGGAAAACTCTACATGGAATTAACATCAGATTAGAAAATGCAGAGGAAAGAATTAGTCAACTTAAACACCTAACAATAAAAATATTCAAATAAAACAGAAAACAACTTTTTAAAAAATGAAGCATATCAAAGATCTGCTGAACAACTTCAAGGATTTCATTATATGTGCAATTCGACTCATCAGAAGGGGATGGAGCCAGAAACAAAATTTGAAGAAATAATGACCAAATTTTCACCAATTTTTTGAAAAGTATGAAAATATAGATCCAAGAATCTCAAGAAAACCCAGACACAAGAAACATGAATAAAACCACACTAAGGTGGGGCGCCTGGGTATCTCAGTGGGTTAAAGCCTCTGCCTTTGGCTCAGGTCATGGTCCCAGGGTCTTGGGTTCGAGCCCCACATCAGGCTCTCTGCTCGGCGGGGAGTCTGCTTCCCCCTCTCTCTCTCTGTCTGCCTCGCTGCCTACTTGTGATCTCTCTCTGTCAAATAAGTAAATAAAATCTTAAAAAAAATACACTAAGCCTCATCATAATCAAACAGCTAAAAACCAGTATCAAAGAAAAAAAAAAGCAGCTGGGGGGAGAGGGGAGACACTACATACAGAGAACAAAATATAAATCCTACAGCAGATTTCTGGTTAGTAATAATGCAAGTAAGAAGACTGTGGAGCAACGTGTTCTTTTTTTTCATTTTTTTTTTTATTTTACTTAAATTCCAGTTAGTTAACATTCAGTATAATACTAGTTTCAGGTGAACAATAAAATGACTCAATACTTCCATATAGTACCCAGTCCTCATCACAAGTGCACTCCTTAATCCACATCACTTATTTAATCCATCCCTCCTCCCATCTCCTTTCTGGTAACCATCAGTTTGCTCTCTATAGTTAAGAGTCTGTTTCTTAGTTTGCTTCTCTCTCTCTCTTTCCCCCATTTGTTTATTTGTTTTGTTTCTGAAATTTTACATATCATTGAAATCATATGGTATTTGTCTTTCTCTGACTTATTTTGCTTAAAATAATACTCCTTAGCTCCATCTACACTATTGCAAATGGCAAGATTCAATTATTTTGTGTGGCTGAATAATATTCCATTTTCTGTGTATGTGTATGAATAATATTCCATTCCATCATATGACTGAATAATATTCCACTGTGTGTATCTCTCTCTCTCTCTCTCTCTATATATATATATATATATATGTATATATATATTCTTAATCATTTATCAATTGATGGATAATTAGTCTGTTTCCATAATATGGCAATTGTAGATAATGCTATTATAAATATCAGGATGCAAGTAATCCCTTTGAATTAATACTTTTGTAATCTTTGGATAAATACCTAGTAGTGCAATTGCTGGGTTGTAGGGTAGTTCAATTTTTAACATTTTGAGGACTCTCCATACTGTTTTCCAGAGTAGCTGCACCAGTTTCTATTTCATAATAGTGTAGGAAGATAACCCTTTTCCCACAAACTTGCCAACACCTGTTGTTTCTGGTGCTGTTGATTTTAGCCATTTTAGCCATTCTGACAGATGTGAGATGATATCTCATTATAGTTTAGATTTGCATTTCCCTGATGATGAACGATGTTGAACGTCTTTTCATGTGTCTGTGTGTCTATTGTTAAAATTATTAAATATTAAATTGTTAAAATGTCTGTACTATCCAAATTAATCTACACATTTAATACAATCCCTATCAAATTACCAATAGCATTTTTCTCAAAGCTAAAACAAAGAATCTTAAATTTCTATGGAACCACAAAACACCCTGATAGCCAAAGCAATTTTTAAAAAGAAAAACAGGTGTGCCTGAATGGTTCAGTCACTAAGCATCTGCCTTCAGCTAATATCATGATTCAGGGTCCTGGGATCGAGCCCTGCATTAGGCTTCCCACTCAGCTGGGAGCCTGCTTCTCCCCTCTCCCTCTGCCTGCTGCTCCCCCTACTTGTGCTCTCTCTCATCAAATGAATAAACAAAATCTTAAGACAGAAAAAGAAAAAGAAAAGAAAAGCTGGAGGCATCACAATTCCAGATTTCAAGCTCTATTACAAAGTGGTAGTAATCAAGACAGTAAGGTACTGGTACAAAATTAGACACATAGATCTATAGACAAAAATATAAAACCCAGACATGAACCCATAATTATATTGCAAATTAATCTTTGACAAAGCAGGAAAGAATATCCAATAGGAAAAAGACAGTCTCCAACAAATGATGTTGGGAAAACTGGACAGCAAAATTGAAAAGAATGAAATCGGACCACTTTCTTACACCATACACAAAAATAAATTCAAAATGGATCAAAGACATAAATGTGAGACCTGAAACTATAAAAATCCTAGAGGAGAACACGAGCAGTAACCTCTTTGACATCAACCATAACAACTTCTTTCTAGATATATCTCCTGAGACAAGGGAAACAAAAGTGAAGATAAACTATTGGGACTACATAAAAACAAAAAGCTTCTGCACAGAGAAAGAAACAACAAAACTAAACGGCAACCTACTGAATGGGAGAATGACTGATAAATGGTTACAATCCAAAATACATAACTTATTTAACTCAATGCCCCAAAGTTGAACTATCTGATTAAATATAAGCAGAAAACCTGAACAGACATTTTTCCAGTGGAGCAAGTTGTTTAAAGTACTGAAAGGAAACAAACACCTGTCAACATATATCTGCTGTGTAGGGTACATCTAGGTTATATCTGTCAGTTCTATACTTAATGAAATTAACAGTAAAAAATGAAAATGAAACTAAACACTTTCACACATATAATAGCTGTAAGAATTCATTATCAGCACATCTGAACTATGAAAAATTTCAAAAGAAATCTCTCAGGCAAGAGGAAAGTGACAGTATATGGAAATATGGATCTACACAAATAAATAAGAAGCACCAGAAATGATAACCACTTGCATAAACATAAAATATTTTTAGATTATCTAATACCTTTAAAAGTTAATTGAAATTTAAAAGTAACAGGAATTTATATGAAGCTTAAAATACATAAGAATCACATAAAGGCAGGAGAAACAAAGTGAAAGTATACTATTATAAGTTTCTTATACTACATGTTAAGAACTACAACGGAATTTGAAGTTAGACTGTGAAAAGATAAAGATGCATATGCTAAACCCTAAAAAAACCATTAAAATAACAAAACAAAAGCTATTTTACAAGCCAATGAAGGTACTAAAAGGAAATCACAAAAATCACTCAATATAAAAGAAAGCAGAAAAAGAGGACAAAAGGGGGCAAAGAATCTAATTGGTAATAAGATTAATTGCAAAGATTCAAACTATCTGATTTAAAAGTCAGAATTTCTCAGATTAGATAAAAATGCAAGACCCAACTAGCTATACATTTCCTGTAAGAAATACACTACTAATGTAAAAAAGAAAAAAAAAAAAACTCAAAAAGAAAGGATGGAAAAGAATGTTTAATGCTAATATTAATTAAAAGAATGTTTGAGTAACTATATTAATAATCAACAAAATAGATTTCAGGACAAAAGGTTGTTTTTGCTGATCAAAATATTAAGCAAGTAATTTCATAGTGATAAAGGATTGTTGAAAGAACATCATGTCTTCTGCTCATTTTTTGACACGATTATCTGTTTTTTGGGTGTTGAGTTTGAGGAGTTCTTTATAGATCTTTGTCTGTAGTGTCATTTGAGAACATCTTCTCCCATTCTGTGCATTGTCTTTTTGTTTTGTTGACTCTTTCTTTGCTGTGCAGAGGCTTTTTATCTTGATGAAGTCCCAAAACTGCATTTTTGCTTTTGTTTCCTTCACCTTGCATAAACAATGAATCTTGGAACACTGAAAAAATAAAGTATTTTTTTTTAAAAAGAACATCATGAAGATAGAGCAGTCCCAGATGTTTATGTACCTAATAACAGGCTCCAAGTTGCAGGAGACAAAAACTGATGTAACCCTAAGAAGAAACTAACAAATCCAAAATGTAGTCAGAAATTTATTTGCCATTCTCTTGATAACTTACATAAATCATTAGATAATCAGCAAGAATATAGTAGATCTGAACACTAGCAACTTGACCTAATCGATATTTATAGAAAATTCCATTTCACTCAATAGCAACAGAATACATATTCTCATCAAATGTACATAGAACATTTAGCAGATAGACCAGATACTGGGCCACTAAATAAGTCCATAAAACTTAAATGGACTCAAATCATACTAAGTATGATTTTTTATCTGACCATGGGAATTAAAATAGAAGTCATGAAAAAGAAGATCAGCAATATAGTGTTAACCAATTTCTAGGCCACATGTACCTGGAATGAGAGAAAAAAAATCATGGATACTGATCACACAAAAATATTATATGAAATTATGGCGACCTTTCTTGGGTCCATAAATTAGCCTAGTGTGTGTTCCTGTTCACCTATCCCTTGCTCTGGAAGTATGCAGTACATCATGCATGGGATAAATGTGGTTTCTTTTACCAACATCTTTGTTCAAGAGAGTCTAAAGTCTATAAATGGGTTAAATTTCATCTTAATATACAGATGGAAAAGATACAAAATGAGAGTTTAAAAAGGGGGTCATAGGAAAGGGGCACTTCTTTCCTCATAATCATATCATGAATTTCAATTAGAATAAAAAGATCCTTGAACCAAGTTAGTAAAAACAATGTTGTAACAATATGTCACCTATGAAAATGAATGCCACAAAGGTAAGTCATTACAAGTGAGTATGGGGTAAAGGAATTCCAAACTCTGAAGCACAACTATAAACACAAGGTCATCAACAATAGCAGATACATCATTTTTCATTTCATTTATTTCAATCACAGGAAAAGTTACTATTTTGGAGTTTAAAGGCAAAGGAACAACTTCAATCAATGGCAGGTTCTATTGATGATAATGAAAACCATAGACATAATCACTGCCAGTGTGTAGTATAGATAGCACTGCCTGTTCATGGAGTGGTCTTTATTCTTTTCAATGTCATCTATTATGCTTTGGTTGACAATAAATCATATGTGACCAGTGTAGTAAAAAAATTATAAACTTGAGATAAGCCAATGGAGAAATAATTATGTGTAATCTTATAATTTAAGTTTAGCATTGTAGGCATTGGATATATTCTTTTCTGCTGAAAATCTTTTATTTTGGTATAGAGCACTTATTAAGTTAGATACTAATTAGATAATTTAATCTTCAATATAATACTATGAGAAGATGGTGGATTAGTAGGAGGACCTTGGCTTGCCTCATCCCTGAAACACAGATAGATAAATATCAAATCATTCTGAATACCCAAGAAATTGATCTGAGGAATGACAGAACAAACTAAACAACTAGATATAGAGAAGAGGCCACATGGTGGAAGAAAGGAGGTATGAGATGTGGATTGGTGGAAAAACAGATCATATCATGGGTTCTATGGAGAGGAGGGAGCCCTAGTTGCAAAGAGAGGAGAGAGAGAGAGAGAGATAAATAGGGGATTGCCCAAGAAAAACACTTCCCCAATGTCATTGACCAGGAAAATGAAAGGGGCTGATTTTCATTTTTACAACCAGCAGGTCTCAAAGACTGGAGTTTTAGAGGTCCTCAGCTTGGCTAGTGTGGAGCCCAGAGGGTGCTTCACTGTTCCTGTGGAGAAGAAATGCAGATACCACAGGGGAAGATGGCTATATCTGAGGATCCCCTGGAACACACAGGAGAGATGGTTCCCCCTTCTTGGAGTGTATCTGGGAGAGGTAGTATTGCCATTCCAGGGACAAAAGAGCCACTAGTCACCATTTCCATCTCCTGCCACTTAGCATAAACTAATGTCAGAAAGCAGCATAGCGCCAGTATGGGTTGCCTAAACCATTTACAATAAATGCCATCCCCCTGTGTTTTGCCAGTTTTGCCTTTTTCAGTTAGTATCCCTGAGAACCAGAAAGTGGTTACCTCTCCCAGAAGACCAGCACAACCCCCCACAACACACACACACACCACATCTATTGACCATAGAGTTATAAAAAGTTTCAGCTATAGGGGAAATAGCACTAGGTCTCTTTTAACAAGCAGACAAGAACACACCTAGTTAAAACTCACCACATTCTGCCCAAGGTACAAACACTTCCCCACTTCAGGCAAGGAGAAACTTTGTAGAAGACTGACCTAAGGGAAAGAGTGGCAAAAACACAGAAGCACAGTGCACACAGCATATACAGGGAGACACTTCCCAAAGTGCCAGGTCATTGACATTATATAACCTCTTCTTCATAAAGCCCCTACTCTCAGGTGAAGGAAACATAACAGGCTCTCCTAATACACAAAAGGAGACAGAGACCTAGACAAAAATACTAAGACAAAGGAATTTATCCCCACCAAAAAAGAATAGAAAAAAGTCACAGCCAAGGATTTAATTGAAACAGATATTAATAATATGCCTGATCCAGAATTTAAAGCAACAATCATGAGGATGCCAGCTGGGCTTGAGAAAAACAAAGAAGACACTTAATGAGTGAAATAAGTCACAGAGATAAAAGACCTAAAAACTAGTCAGAGAAAAGAACAAATGCCATAACTGAGATTCAAAATTGACGATGTAATGATCAAAAATATGGAAGAAACAGAGAAACCAATAAGTGATAGAGAAGCTAAAATTATATAAAATAATAAAGCTGAAAAGAAGAGGGAAAGAAAAATATTAGATCACAAATGTACACTTAAGAGAAGTCAGTGACTCCATGAAGTATAATAATATCTATGTCATAGGAGACCCAGAAGCAGAAAAAAGAAAAGGGTCAGAAGGTTTATTTGAAAAAATCATAGCTGAAAACTTTCCTAATCTGGGAATGGAAACAGACATCCAGATCCAGAAGGCACAGAGAACTCCCATCCAAACAAACAAACAAACAAACAAAACAGGACAACACCAAGACCTGTCATAGTTACACTTTAAAAATATAAAGAAAAATTCATAAAAGCATCATGACAAAAGAATCCCCTAACTTACAAGGGAAGACAGATAAGTTTAACAGCAGATGACTCCACAGAAACCTGGCAGACGAGAAGAAGCTGGCAATGATATATTCAATGTGCTGAATGGGAAAAATCTGCAACTGAGAATATTCTATCCAGCAAGGCTATTGTTCAGAATAGAAGGAGAGATAAAGAGTTTCCCAAACAAACAAAAACTGAAGTAGTTCATGACCATTAAACTATACCTCCAATAAATACTAATGGGGATTCTTTGAGTTGGAAAGAAAGATCAAAAGTCACAAAGACTAGAAAGGAACAGAAAATCTCCAGAAACAAAACAAAAAAAAACAAAAACCTAATAAAGTGGCACTAAATTCATATCTATCAGTAATTACTCTGAATATAAATGGATGAAATATTCCAGAAAAAAGACTTAGGGTGTCAGAATGAATAGAAAAACAAGACTCATCTATATGCTGCCTACAAGAGACTCATTTTAGACCTAAAGGCACCTGCAGATTGAAACTGAGGAGATGGAAAAACATTTATCATGCAATGGATATCAAAAGAAACAGTAGCAACACTTTTGTTAGGAAAAAAATAGATTTCAAACCTAAGACTGCAGTAAGAGATGGAGAAGGGTACTATGTAATAATAAAAGGGACTATCCAACAAGATGATCTAACAATTGTAAATATTTATACCCCCCACATAGGAACACTCAAATATATAAAACAATTAGGAACAAACATAAAAGAACTCATTGGTAATAAAATAATAATAGTAAGGGACTTTAACACCCCAGGTACATCAATGGAAGGATCTTCTAAACAGAAAATCAACAAGGACACAATGGCTTTGAATGACACATTGGACCATATGGCTTTCACAGATATATTCAGAACATTTCATTCTAAAGTACCAGAAAGAGCCCAGATGCCATTCCACAAATAAATGGATGAAGAAGATGTGGTCCATATATACAATGGAATATTACTCAGCCATCAGAAAGGATGAATACCCAACTTTTGTATCAACACAGACAGAACTGGAGGAGATTACGTTGAGTGAAATAAGTCAAGCAGAGAAAGTCAATTATCATCTGGTTTCACTTTCTTGTGGAACATAAGAAATAACATGGAGAACATTAGGAGAAGGAAAGGAAAAGTGAATTGGGGCAAATTGGAGGGGAAGGCAAACCATGAGAGACTTTGGACTCTGAGAAACAAACTGAGGGGTTTAGAGGGGAGGGGTGTGGGGGGATGGGTGAGTCTGGTGGTGGGTATTAAGGAGGGCACATATTGTATGGAGCACTAGGTGTGGTACATGAACAATAAATCTTGGAACACTGAAAGAAAAAATTAAAGTTAGACAAAAATAAATAAACAAACAAACAAACAAACAAACAAACATTACCACTGGAAAGAAAAAAAAATGAATATGCATTCTTTTCACGTGCACATGGGACCTTCTCCAAAATAGATCACATGCTGGGTCACAAATCAAGCCCAACAAATACAAATAATTGAGATCATACAATGCATATTTTCCAATCATAACACTATGAAATTTGAAGTCAACCACAAGAAAAAATTTGGAAAGACCCCAAATACATGGAGGTTAAAGAACATCCTACTAAAGAATAGATGGGGCAACCAGGAAATCAAAAAAAAAATTAAAAAAATAAAAAGGGAAAAAAGGAAAAAGCAAAAACAAAAAAAAAAAAAAAAACAAAACTTTAGGGATACAACAAAAGCAGTCCTAAGAAGAAAATATATATCAATACAAGCCTACCTCAAGAAGTAAGAAAAATCTTAAATATGCAACTTAACCTTACACCTAAAGAAGCAAGAAAAAGAACAACAAATGAAACGTAAAGCCAGCAGAAGAAGGGAACTAATAAAGATCAGAGTAGAAATAAATTATATAGAAACAAATAAAAAAAAAAACAATAGAACAGATCAATGAAACAAGGAGCTGTTTTTTTTTTTTGAAAAAATAAGTAAATAAAATTGAAAAACCTCTAGCCAGACTTATCAGAAAGAAAAGGGACCCATATAAATAAAATCATGAATGGGAGAGGAGAGATCACAACCAATGTCACAGAAATACAATTATAAGAGAATATTATGAAAAATTGTATGCCAATGAATTGTGCAATCTGGAAGAAATGGATGAATTCCTTGAAACATATAAACTACCAAAACTGAAAAAAGAAGAAATAGAAAACTTGAATAGACTGATAACCAGCAAATAAATTGAATAAGTAATTAAAAATTCCCCCAACAAACAAAAATTCAGGGTCATACGACTTCATAAGGGGAATTCTATCAAACATTTAAAGAAGAGTTAATACCTATTCTTCTCAAACTGTTTCAAAAACTAGAAATGGAAAGAAAACTTCCAACTTATTCTTTGAGGCAAGCATTACCTTGATTCCAAAACCAATGATTCTACTAAAGAAAAGAACTATAGGCCAATAATCTGATGAACATGGATGCAAAAATTCTCAACAAATACTAGCAAATTGAATCCAACAGTACATTAAAGGTACCATTCACCATGATCAAGTGGGATTTAGTCCTGAGTTGCAAGCTTTGTTCAATATGCACAAATCAATCAATGTGATATAGCAAGCATATTAATAAAATAAAGAATAAGAACCATATGATCCTCTCTATAGATACAGAAAAAGCATTTGACAAAGTATAGGATCAATTCTTGGTAATAAAAAACCCTCAACAAAGTAGGGATAGAGGGAACATACTTCAACATAATAAAGGTTATATAGGAAAGACCCACAGTTAATAACATCCTGGATGCCTTTTATTTCTTCTTGTTGTCTGATGGTTATGGCTAAAACTTCCAAGACTCTGTTAAATTACAGAGTGGACATCCCTGTCTTGTTATGTGTTCCTTGTTCAGGTTGATTCCTGATGTATTTAGGATGATTTTATCCTAATGTTTATAGGTCAAGATGAGGCTAGGGTCTTTTTAACTCCACTGCCACCTTCCCACAGCCATCTGTCCTTGATCCTTTTTTTTTTTTTTGTACACAAACTTGTTCATAGCAGTTTTATTTGTGATATATAGAAAAGTTAAAACAAATATCCATCATTAGAAAAACAAGTAAACAAAATATTATATATATGTACAATGGAGTACTATTTGACAATACAAAGGAATGAACTACTGCCACACGCTCCAACATAGATGACCTTAAAACCACTAAACCCTTTTGTAAAAGGGCTTAAAACCACTAGACCCTTTTGTAAAAGGGCTCATATTGATTAATCAATTTATACTAAATGTCCATATTAGATAAATCCATAGAAATAGTTTCAATTAATTTTAATTAGAGTTTAATTTAAAGTTTAATGTATTTTAATTAATTTGATTAGTAATTTCTTAGGGCTGGAAAGAAGGGGATTGGAGGGTGATAGCTAATGGGTATGGAGTTTTTCTTTGGGGTTATGAGAATGTTCTAAAATTGATTGTGATGATAGTTGCACAACTCTATGAATATATTATAAACCATTGAATTATACTATAAATGGGTACATTTTATGATATATGAATTATATCTCAGTAAAGTTGTCAAAAAATACTTATAGTTCTCTGCTAGTGTAAGAGAGAAACAGTAACCTACAGACTTTGAAACAGAGAAGGAGATATAAGTCTTAATGCTATTTGGGCAAGTTTTCAACAAATTCTTATGCTTTTAGTGTTAATTTAATCAGTTTCCAAAAATATTACTCTGCCAATCTTTAGGCATTTAGGTCTATATGTTTAAATGAGATTGATTCTTGAACCTTTTATACTGTGAGTTCAAGATTCACTTTCTCAATCTGCTAAGTTAGTTACCATCTTTCCATTTGACTTCCAGCCTTTAAAATAGTTGCTGTCTTCTCTCATTCTGGATTTTTTTTTTAAATTTTTCAGTGTTCAGATTCATTGTGTATACACCACACCCAGTGTTCCATGCAATACATGCCCTCCTTAATACCCACAACCATCTCATTCTCTTTTAGTTTATTTGTATCTTGAGACTTTCATTAAAAAAAAATTTAAAACTGATAATTTGTTAAGAAGGTGATTTAAACATCTTCAGTGGTGACTTCATCTTCGACTCAATGCTGGCAGTGGGGAGGGATAGGGTGGCTGGGTGATAGACATTGGGGAGTGTATATGCTGTGGTGAGTGCTGTGAATTTTGTAAGATGGATGATTCACAGATCTGTACTCTTAAAACAAATAATACATTATATGTTATTTTTTAAAAAGGGTGGGGGGAGACACCAGGAAGACTCTCATGGAACCAGAGGTGGCAACGCACCAAATTAGAATTACTCTAACCAGCCCCAACATAAAATCTCTTGAGAAGATGTATGCTGACTTTATCAGAGGCACAAAGGAAAATTTCAAAGTGAAAGGACCAGCTCAGATGCTGACCAAGACTTTGAAAATCACTACAAGAAAAAAATCCTCGTGGTGAAGTTTCTAAGACTTGGGATTGTTTTCAGATGAGAATCCACAAGCATCTCATTGATTTGCATCGTCCATCTGAGATTCTTAAACGGATTCCATCTGTCCTTGATTCTTAAAACATGGGGCAATTTAGGCTTTGGAAACATTTATATATTTAGGAAGTCTCAAAACAGACAAATCTGTAAAACAGCAGTGGTGTGTTTGAATTGTTGCATAAAAATTTGAGTGTCTTGATTACTTGTATTCACCCCTTTATGGGAAACTTTTTAAATCATTTTGAAGAATCTCTAAATCTTAACGGAAGAGATTGAAAGCTCATGTTCCAACACATCATATTTAATGGCCACATATTTTCCATTAAATAGGTCGCTATTATTTATTTACCTTTAAATACCACATTATTGGACATTCAGATTGTGTAGGTGGGCTTCATGTAGAGGGGACTCATCCAATCAGTGGAAGGCCTAAATAGAGCAAAGATTGACCTCCCCTGAGCAAGAAAGAATTCTGCCAGCAGACTGCCTTTGGACTCAGATTGCAACTCTTCCCTTATTCTCCAACTTACTGAATTACCCATCAAACCACCACAATCACATGAGCCAATTTCTTAAGACAAATCTCTTCCAGGGTACGTGGTTGGCTCAGCTGGTTGAACATCTGCCTTCCACCCAGGTCATGATCCCAGGGTCCTGGGATCAAGTCCCGCACTGGGCTCCCTGCTGAGCTGAGAGTCTGCTTCTCCCTCTGCCCCTCCCCCCACTCATTCTCTCTCTCTCTCTCTCAAATAAATAAATAAATAAATAGAATAGAATAGTTAAAAAAATAACATGTTTTGTTTATTGCAGGTCTCTCTGCTGGGATGCAAGCTCCATGAATGCAGGGTGCTTGGCCTGCTTTGCCCAGTATTGTATGCCCAGCACCTACACCTCTTTCCCTCTCTCTAGAAAAAAATGAACAAATAAAAAATCTTAAAAATAAATTAAAAATAAATAAATAAATCTCTCCCTATATATATATGCACATACACCCTATTGGTTTTGTTTCTCTGGAGAAACTTGACTAATATAAATGCAATATGTTTTAAAGAATTTTTTTTTCTAAAAAATAATTATTTTCCTTTTATCTTCATCTAAATGTATAAGTTGCCACAAGAGATTTATCCCTTTTCATCATCATGCTTCCCCAAATGCTCTCTAGTTAAAACTTCCTGTGAGTCCCCTGAGAAAAATTACTATAATATATCCTCTTTTCCATTATTATTACCAATTCTGTAATTTACTCCATTATTGCTTCTCACCCAAACTGTGACAATAGCTTTATATTCATTCTTCCTTGTTTCTACTATTGTCTACCACACAAATCCATTGTGCATAATAGTGCCAGAGTGAAATATCTTAAGGAAATCTGGACATGTTATCATTTAAAAATGTCTATGGCTCAGTATTTTCCTTATATCCTTAATATGTCTTAGAACACAGCTACTCTATGTGTAGTCCATGGGCCAGAGGAAATTTCATCACCTGGGAGCTTGTTAGAAACCTAAATGCACACTATTAAATCTGGCATGTGTTGTGATGAGCACTGAGTGCTATATACAACTAATGAACTGTTGAACACTACATCAAAAACTAATTATATACTATATGGTGGCTAACTGAACTTAATTTTTAAAAAGACAAAAAAATTAAATCCCACCCTAGATCAACTGAGTCAGAATCTGCATTATTACAAGGTTCCCAGATAATTCTTATATACATTAAAATTTAAGTACAACTTTAAAATACAGTTTCCCAAGCTTGGTTAATCACTATACTAACTTGGAAACCAGCTTTTAAAAATAATCTTATTATCCCAGATATTTTGAATACAAATTTCTGGGATTAGGATCAGGTAATCTGTATTTTTACAAAGCACAAGGAAAACTTTTATAATCAGCAAGTTTTGGGCTCCACTGATTACTAAAACTCTTCAATGGCTGTAATCAGATTTCCAACACTTCAGTTGCATCTTTTCATCCTTACTTTGTTATCACATTTTGATCCTTCCTCTTTTTGTCACTAGGCAAAATCTCTTTTTTATTATTTAAAGTCCAACTCAAATACTTTTAATGTGAAGCTTTCTCTAATTATTCCAAAGAGAACAACATTATTTCTTCTGTGTTTCTGGAAAACTTTATACAACATTATAACATCTATTGCACTGTTATTGTTATTTATTCATGTATCATCTCCTCCACTGCAGGATGTGAACTCCAATTTTTAGGCACTGGAACTTTATCAACTTCACCTGCCAAGGACCCTGTACATAAGAGATTCTTGGCATATAATTGATGAGTGCTTGCTGAATAGATAAATTAATACTCTACCATATTATATAATACTAAGCAAAAAATGCATTTGTCTTTTTTTTTTTTTTTTGAGAGAGAGACTTTGGACAGGGGAGGGGAGGGGCAGAGGGAGATGGAGAAAGAGAACATTAAGCAGGCTCCAGGCCTAGCACAGAGCCTGACGTGGGGCTCAATTTTACAACCCTGAGATTGTGACCTAATAAAAAATCAAGTTGGATGTTTAATGACTGAGCCACCCAGGTGCCTCCAAAAATTCATTCATTTTAATACATAAGTTTACAGTACTTAAAAAAGCTATTTAATAGCATTTAAAACAAGTAATATCATATACAAATTACATTTTTGAGCAATAAGATTTTAGAATGTCTGGACCAATTTTTTTCCATTATACTTTTTCTCACACTTAAGTGATCTGGTGTTTCTATAAAAGTACATGCATTCATCTTTCTTACCCCTGTAAAATTTGATTCATAGAGTATGGTTTGTGTTTACCAGGAAAGGCATTTAGCCAGAGGGACCCTCTTATCCCACTGTATATTTTTGTATTCAGCACTGAAAAACAAGGAGCAAAATATTATGTCACCCCAAACTTCTGAACTCATTTCTGTTTCATATTGCTATTATAGGGATTTTTTAAGCATTACCTCGAACTGTCAAGGTAACCAGGCCTCCCCTTCAATGGCATAGAATATTTGGGGGTAGAGTTATAAGTGTATATTGAAAGGGGTTGTCCTCAGAGATACCATATCATTTATAAGATTTCCAATGACCCTGCAAAACATTTACTTTAGCCTTTACCATTCTATATCCCCAAACTCTTTGAGTGACCAATTAATATTGCCTCTACCTATTCCATTGGAAAAAATAATATAATGTGAGAGCAAAATTAAATTTAAATAGTAATTTTAAAGTTAAATTTAGTTTACTGGAGCATCAGACTCCTTTTCATTATCTGACTCCCTCTTACTCATTTCCAGACAACTAAAATGATGTTGTTTCATATACATATTAGTGATGAACTGTTCCTGTGCTTTTCAAAGGAAGCTCTAGCTGTAGTCTTCTTCCTTCATGTCCCTCCACATCCCCATCACACAAACACCACCACCACCACAACAACAACAGCTTGCCTGATAATTTTCCTTGGAATTTTTCTAGGAGATACTATTTCATATTCATGCTCCAAATTCTGGAATTTTCCAATATATTTTGCTTTAAAGAAAATGAGAAAGAAAGGACAAGTTTGTTATAATAGATGTCTACAACCAGAACCTGTACCATAAACTGTGTCAAAACATGTTCAAATTATAATTAGTCAACAAAGAAATCAAGGCAATACTTTTAAGGTACTTTTAATTAAAAAATTGGATCATCAAAAAAACAAGTTCCTCTCTCCCAAAAGAGAATAACAGTTCTGTTTATTATAAATATGTACTATACATTTGGCAGTTAGAGAAATATGAAGTTTTCAGAAATAGAGAAGTGCCACGTTTGGGAGTTGCCATGAAAGCATTACATTCTTTTTAAAAATTCAACAAATAATGTTATTTCCCTATCATTTTTAATCAGAGGAAGTCATGATAAAAATGAGAACTTATTATTTATTAATCAGGGGCTTTGACATGGATGCAACATCATATATGTAGATGATATTTCAGGGAGAAAGTAGATGCAATTTCAAGTACTAATATAAAAGTAGAATACAGAGAAGTATTTAATTTTTTTAAGGAAAGAAAAGATAGAGTTCATTTATTATGTTTAAGTTTGTGTTCAGAGATCAAAATATGACCACCTGAAGTATTTTTATTTATGAAATGTATTTTTTAACAAAGTTTTAATTCTTTAAAAGTTTTTTTTCCTGAGTTTTAGAAGATTTAAATAAGTGTAAGGTATAATTGCTGCTTTCAAGAAGCTTACCATCTATGTGATGAGATAAGGTATAAACAAGCAAGACATATGAGTTCCCAAATCAGTGCTATGGACAGCAATGCTCAATTAATCCAGAAGAAGTAGATACTTCTCTTTGGTGATATTGTTGAAAGGCTTTGTAGCAATAGTGTTTGTTCTGAGTACTGAAAAATAATTTGATTTTAGATCAGTGAAGAGGGAAAGAAGGAAATAAGTAGAAAGAAAATGCTTGTAGCCTGTTGATGGTAAATCACTGACAGAAGCATAGGGATTCTATTTGGGGCAGTGGAATGCAGGATTAGAAAAGTATGCATGGGCTACAACATGGAAGTCTTTGAATGCCATCTCAAAGACTTTGGATGCTATATTCATGGAAATGCTTTGAGCAAGAGATTGTTATAGATGGGGAGTGAAGGTTTTTTTTTTTTTAAGATTTTATTTAATTATTTGTCAGCGAGAGAGAGGGAGAGAGAGCAAGCACAGGCAGACAGAATGGCAGGCAGAGGCAGAGGGAGAAGCAGGCTCCCTGATGAGCAAGGAGCCTGATGTGGGACTCGATCCCAGGACGCTGGGATCATGACCCGAGCCGAAGGCAGCTGCTTAACCAACTGAGCCACCCAGGCGTCCCGGGAGAGAAGGTTTTAATGAAGATGAAATAGACCATAACATGAAGAATGGTTTTGAATGGGGAGATGAGAATTCTGAGCTAGAATTGTAGATAGAATGTAAGAATATCAATGAAGCAAGATTCAGTGATAGATTTAATAGGGTGTTGAAGAAAACATAAATGTCATAAATGATTTCAAACTTTTAAGACTGAATTATTGAAAGAGTGATGGTTTCATTGACTAAAAATAAAATGTTTGTACCCAAATATGAATTATTTCCATATCAATTTTACCAACTAGAAAGAATATACTTGGTGAATGTCACTGCAACAGGTATATTTCTAAATGACTGCCAATTGAAGATCTGTAAAACATGTACATAAATCCAAAGGCTACTAATCATACATCCATATTAGTTGTCTCATATCATGAAAATGATAGTTTGAAAAGGTATGATTGATATTTTCTCATGTGTCTTCTGGTGTCCCTCTTCCCTGCTGGCCACTCAATCCAGGCCAATTTTACAAACCAAAGCCAGACCTGATAGTGCTCCATAATTTGATTGTAGAGATTCTGATCTCTCTTCCTCTCTGTTTTTTGTCCTCTGACCCATCTATCAAAACATAAATGTTTTGTGTTTCATTTAAGAGCCTTTCCTCAGAATTCTGTCAGTGAGAAATTATATCATTTGTAAAGAATTTCCAAAACTATATTGAGAGGAACAGAGTATAGTCTCTTTTACAATTTATTTTAAATAGCATTTGTGGTCAAATAAGGTTTGGGAATACCACATAGTTTACTTTTCTGAAGTATTACAATGCACATTAGATTACTGTAAATTCTGAAAAGTCCCTAAGGAAAAAATTGTTTTAATTAATTTAACTTATTCTCTCCCAGACGTTTTTGTCACTTGTCATAAAATAACAATTGACAGCTTATGGAACTAGTGTTCCAAAAACAAAAACAACAACAAAAAAAGAAAACAAGGACAAAAACACTTCAGGAAATACAGACTTATTATGTTACCTGAAAATACAGACTTTTACATTTTCATAAGAGATAATACCTAATCAAATGTAATAGATCCTAAAAATATAATTTAAGATATTATCAGAGATCATAAGGATAAATTATTTCAATAGAAAATAGTTCCATGTAAATATCTGGCCAACTATTTCACTTATACATAAGGTTAGATATAACATGGTGTAACCACTTTGGAAAACAGACGGACAATTCCTCAAATGTTAAGCATAGAGTTACCATACAACTCAATAATCCCATTCCTCGGGTATCTAAATTAGAGATATGAACACATGTTCATAACGAACTTGTACAAGAATAATCACAGAAAAATAATTTATAATGTACAAAAAGTGGAAACAACCCATATGTCCAACCACTTATGGACAGATATCATATGGCATATCATTGTATACCATATGAATTCACATATACTCTATAAAATATATTGGACAATTATTCATCAATATAAAGGAATGAAGTACTAATATATGCTACAGCATGGATGGACTTCAAAACTCTTATAACATTTATATTAAATACTTAAAGCTAAGCATTTCATAAAAAATTATCATTATAAATGCACTCATCAGTGTCTGCTGACCATGTGCATGTCTTCTTT
Source organism: Enhydra lutris kenyoni (assembly GCF_002288905.1). Classification (NCBI taxonomy): domain Eukaryota; kingdom Metazoa; phylum Chordata; class Mammalia; order Carnivora; family Mustelidae; genus Enhydra; species Enhydra lutris. The sequence continues at coordinate 2,401,301 of NW_019154151.1, forward strand.
GGAGAAATGTCTGTTCATATCTTTCTGCCCATTGTAACTGTCCCTCAGAACAATGTATTACTTAAAATATAACCCATGAGAAATTATACTAGTTACCAAGCATGTTTAGATATAGCCTTAAGAAAGATATACTGGCAGCAGGCCTCTGGGGGAGAGGATGATATACGTCCTTGAAGTCAAGCAGCCGGGGATGCCCAGCCCACTCAGGGCAGAATTCCTCTTGCTTCATTTTTCCATTATCTCCCCTTCCCTTCCCCTGAGAGCACCTGTGGCTAATTAGATAAGCCATTTGAATGTGCTTGCTCAACTATAACTTTATACTGCTCAACTAGATATATTTTGCCTTCCTTCTTGTTTATCTACAAATCATATGATTAAAGTTTAGCCTTCTTCGGCTCCTTTGTTGATTACTGTCTATATCTAGTAAAAGCGGGACTGAGGAATTGTTTGGGCCAACAGTCTTTTCTACTGTTGTCCCCTGCTCCCTTTCTCTTGCAGCTGACTTGTTTGTGCCTCATTCTTCTCCCATGTGAGTCTGCAAACAGCAGCCCATTTCTTGATTGCATTTTTTTGTTTTTTTTGGGTGTTGAGTTTGATAAATTCTTTATAGGTTTTGGATATTAGCCATTTATCTGAAAAGGAATTTGCAAATATCTTCTCCCATTCAGTAGGTTGCCCTTTAGTTTTGTTGGTTGTTTCTTTCACTGTGCAGAGCTTTTTATTTTGATGTAATAGCAATAGTTTATTTTTGTCTTTGTTTTCCTTGCCTCAGGAGACATATCTAGAAAGACGTTGCTATGGTTGATGTCAAAAAGGTTACTGCTTGTGTTCTTCTCTAGGATTTTTATGGTTTTGGGTATCACATTTATGTCTTTGATCTATTTTGAATTTATTTTTTGTAAGGTATAAGAAAGTGGTCCAATTTCATTCTTTTGCATGTTGCTGTCCAGTTTTTCCAACACCATTTTTTGCAGACTGTCTTTTTTTCCATTGGATATTCTTTTCTGCTTTGTTGAAGATTAATAGACCATATAATTGTGGGTTCATTTATGGATTTTCTATTCTGTTCTATTGATCTATGTATCTACTTTTTGTGCCAGTGCTATATTGTCTTGATTACTACAGTTTTGTAATTGAGCTTGAAGTCTGGAGTTGTGATGCCTCCAGCTTTGCTTTCCTTTTTTCAAAATTGTTTTGGCTATCCAGGGTGTTTTGTGGCTCCGTAGAAATTTTAGGACTGTTTGTTCTAGCTCTCAGAAAAATACTGTCAGTATTTTGATAAGGATTGCATTAACTGTGTGGATCGTTTTCAGTAATATAAAACCCAACACCCCAAAAACCAAATAATCCATTTTAAGAATGGCAGAAGACATGAGCATTTTCCCAAAGACACAGAGCTGGCCATCAGACACATGAAAAGATGTTCAACATCACTCATCATCAAGGAAACACAAATCAAAACTACAATGAGATATCACCTCACACCTGTCAGGATGATTAAAATTAATAACACAAAAAATAGTAGGTATTGGCAAGGGTGTGGAAAAGAGGAACCCTCTTACATTGTTGGTGGGAATGCAAACTGGTGCAGCAACTCTGGAGAACAGTATGGAGGTTCCTCAAGAAGTTAAAAATGGAACTACCCTATAATCAGGCAATTGCACCACTATATATTTAACCAAAAAATACAAAAATACTAATTTGAAGGGTTATATGCACCCCAGTGTTTATAGCATCATTATCAACAATAGCCTAATTACAGAAAGAGCTCAAATGTCTATCTATTGGTGAATGGGGAAAAGGAGACTAATATGCGTGTGTGTGTGTGTGTGTGTGTGTGTGTGTGTAATTAAATATTACCCATCCATAAAAAAGAATAAACTCTTTCCATTTGCAACAGCATGGATGGAGCTAGAGAGTATTATGCTGAGCAAAATACAATATGATTTCACACATATGTGGGGATTTCAGAAACAAAACAAATGATCATGGAAGGGAAAAAAGGAGAGAGAGGAAAACCAAGATAAAGACTCTTAGAGAGCAAACTGATAGTTACTAGAGGGGAGAAGGATGGGGTGATGGGTTAAATAGGTGATGGGAATTAAGGAATGCCCTTGTGATGAACACCAGGTGTTCTGTGTAAGTGTTGAATAACTAAATCGTATACCTGAAACTACTACTACACTGTATGTTAACTAACTGGAATTTAAATAAAAACAAAACAAAACAAAAACCCTCAATTTGGCATTGATGTGGAGCATTTGTAACCACCATACGTTATTAATGGGTTATAAAATTATATAATTACTTTGAAAAACTTGACTTTTCTCATAAAGTTAAACATTATGACCCACTCCAAAGGATTTGCTCAACAGAAACAAAAGCTTACGTATACACCCAAAAATAGTAAATGCACAATTCTTTATAGCAACATTATTTATGATAGTCCTAAACTAGGAGACACAATAGAATACTTTCAGTTACAAAAAAGAAACTAATTAGTGGTACACACAATAACAAATAAAATTTTAAAATAATATTATAAGGATAAATAGTAGCCAGACACAAAAGTGTACCTCTCCACAATTTCATTTATATAAAATTCCAGAAGAAGTAAAACTAATCTATATTGATAGAAATAAAAACAATGGTAGTTTCTGATAGGGATGGGGGGTGGGTAAATTGGTTGTCAAAAAAGATACCGAAAAGTACTTTCTGGGAGATGGATATGCTTTGTATATTGATTTTTTTTTAGTGGTTACACAAGTGTATATATTTGTCAAAACTCATCAAACTGTGTATTTAAAATCTATGTTCTTTATTTTACTAAATTATAATCTCAAAAAACCTTACATGTTCATAACACACACACACATGCACATGCACATGCACACACACACACGGAAATTTTCCTTGTAGAAGAATCCCCAGTCCAGTCTACTCCTAACATGGAACCTAGAGCAAGAATACAAATGGAGACATACACATCATATGTCTAAATATTTATTAGTTATTAATTAATCTTAAAATATGTTCTGTCCTTCTACATTGACCAGTATACCTTCCTAAATACAAAACAAAAATGTGTAAAACTATGACTTCCATATGGCTTAATTTTGACAAAAATTTGCAACAATGACTGAATTTAATCATTATTGCATATACCTGTGTGATCCTTTCATGAGTCAGGAATTTTAGCTAAGTAGTAAGATAAAGTTGTATAATAAATATAAATTGAGGGATGCCTGGGTGGCTCAGTAGGTTAAGAGTCTGCTTTTGGCTCAGTTCATGATCCCAGACTCCTGGGATCAAGCCCTAAGTCAGGCTCCTTGCTTAGAGGGAAACAGCTTTTCCCTCTGCATGCCACTCTCCCTGTTTGTGCTCTCTGACAAATAAATAAATAAAATCTCTAAAAACTTATAAAGTGATATATAATATTTATCCCTTAAGTTAATTTTTCTTCTCTTCATTTCAGCAAAATCATTAATTAGGAATTCATTATCAAGGGTGTCTGGCTGGCTCAATTGGTAGAGCATGCAACTCTTGATCTCAGAGTTGTAAGTTCAAGCCCTACATTTGGTGTAGACAGTGTTTAAAAATAAAATATTTGGTGTAGACAGTGTTTAAAAATAAAATATTTTTTAAAAGAGGAATTCATAATCAAGATTTTTTTCAGACAAAATAGACTTTATTTTTTAATTTTTTTTAAATTTTTCAGTGCTCCAAGATTCATTGTTTACGCACCACCCTGTGATCCATGCAATACGTGCCCTCCTTAATACCTACAGCCAGTATCGCCCATCCCTTCCAAAACCCTCAGTTTGTTTCTTATAGTCCACAATCTCTCATGCTTTGTCTCCCCCACCAATTTACCCCACTTCACTTTTCCTTTCCTTTTCCTAATGATTTTATGTAAGATGAGTCCTATTGACAGTAAAGAATCAAAGGTAATGAATAAAACATAATCACATTAAAAGTATATGGAATTTGATTCATTTTCATAAACAAATAAAAATTAAAGCTTTTAATTAAAGGTAAGACAATAAATTGTTTTTAATATTGGTTCAGTTATTCTGATTTATCTATTACATTGCTAAGTATTAATTGTAATTAATATATTAATTCAAAACTAAATAAGTTATAATTGTTATTTCTTTTGAAAATTTAATTAAATATGTCAAATAGCTTACATAAATAAAGCTATTTATAATTCTATCATTCAATGTCTACTACTTGCCAAAGTAAAGAACTGATATCAATGCTTTTTGCATGCTATGTCTAGACCTGCCTGTATGCACTTTGAAGAATATGCACTAATATTGCAAAAATTCTTCAGCTGTAGTAGGGTCCATTATCAAAGGAATGAGACTGAGACAAAGTGAAAGTTATGCAAAGCTTTATTCTATACCAAGCATTAGAAGTCAGACTGACTGGCCACGGCTGCCTCCGAAGAGAGTGACCCCGCCCCGATCTTACAGGCTGGTTTTATAGGGCATAACCACAGACATCAAGGTATGTGGCTTCTATTATTAGAGCATTTATTCTTGGAATCGATACCCAGAACTGATACCAGGAACTGCTGGGGCGTTTATTCCTGGAATGAAGTCCATGGATGTAAACAACAATATGGCTACCTAGGCAATATGGAATCGCTCTGGCTAAGCAGGCCCTAATAATTAAACAGGTTTTAAGATTAAATAGGCCCTAACAGCTGTAATGTGTTACACTTCTTAATTTCATGCCAATTCATTAATTCCTTTAGAATCATGAAAAGAAACATGAAAAAAAGTCAAGAAATATACTGTAGACACTACTGGGAAATAATTTCTCATTGGGTAAGAAACTAGTCATTCACAGCATGAGAGAAAAGATTCGGTAAGTCTCTGCTGTTACCTAACTAGTTCTGCTGCTCAGATCTCTCAGGTAGAAGCATATTCAAATAACCCTCCCAGATGCCAGCCTCATTTTTTTTTCCCCAAAGAATAGGGCATGAGAAGTGGCAAATTATTTCCTTGGAACTGAAAGATGTTGGTCATGGAAGGAGATGCTCAATACTGAGTACTGAAACACAGAGACACCCATGTATTCTTCAATATATTTAACCTCTGGGTTTCTGATTGCACTTTCCCTCTATAGTGCTGAAATCTGTTCTGGGTACCCTACTGCTTGCTTTAAGGATGATAGTACAACATTTGCTATCACCTCTGCTTTCAGTTTTTTCCTTTCCCATGATACCACACATCACTTTGTGATTCTCTTAAATTCATATTACCCTTCTGATTAAATGTCTTCCATGGATTTATACCAGCTATAAGATTAAACTAAAATTTCTCAGCCTTGCATTCAAAAATATCTAAAATCTAGCTAGGCCTTTCTTTTCCAGTCTTCTCTTTGGTTTCATAGTACATATACCTCTATTCCTGGAAAAAAAAATTAAACTAAAAAAAATAAAAATAAAGGAGAATAAAATATTTTATTTTGATCCTCTTAGCACAGTACTTTGTACTTTTGGAAACTAGAAGGTCACCTTATCACCCTCTATCTAGCTGACCCATAAGTGTTGACCCAGATTTTGCCCAAATCCCACTTTTATAATGAAATCTTCCTTGGAAAATAATCCTAGCAAGACTTTTTTCTCTTCTCTGTGTCTTAAACAATTATTGCCTACGTATAGGCAATAACAATTATTGCCTACGTATAGGCAATAATTTGTTTACAAAATTATTTTCCCTCAGATAGATTATACATTACCTGAGGACCAGAGTTGTGTTTCATACTGTTTTGTGCCATGAACAGAAACTATCACATAGTGGGTGATTAATTAGTATTTGCTGATAATATATTTAAGTGATAGTGTAAGTTATTGGACAGTAATCATTTAAAGTATAAAGTCCTGTTGCATCCCAATGGATTTTATTATATTTTAGAAACATTTTTAACTCAGAATAAGCTTTTTGTCTCACCACAAATAACTAATATTCACCAGGCTCCCAAGAATTAAGATATCTATGCAATGCCTGTCTTCAAATTCTGTATGAAATAAGAGAAACAAGCCAACCAAATATTGTGCTATTATTAATATATCCAGTGAAAGAAGCCATGAGGAGCTGAATGAGTTGTTGTCATAGCTTTAAGTGTTTTCTTTGTGAGTTCATTTTACTTTAATTGCATTTCTGTGTGGCATCTAAGTTTACAGTAGGAGATAAAACTATGGAAGAAAATAATATAGTGTTATGACTATTTTTATAGCCATCCTTTTTTGGTTATTCACAAAAAAAAAGCATAGCATATTCAGGGCACATTAATAACAATGGAGACCATAAAAAGCTATTAAAATAGAACATGTATTATGTTCACTGAGAACACTACAGGATTGAGATGCCATTTCCCTCACCCCCATAAGATGTAAAAGCATGTTTAGAACCAAGAACAAAAATTCAGGTCATACTCCCTTTTTTTAAATATAACTTAATGACCACATACTTTAGAAAGAAATCTCACCTACCTTACACTTTTAAAATATTAATTTGTACGGGCAAATGATAAAGGTTTATTTTATTTAGCAAGTCTTAATTTATGCTAAGTGTATGTAACCAGAGAAACTCAAGGATTTATCAAAGCTATTTCTTTCCTTTCCAAAATATATAATACCATGGAATTTCTCTCTACCTCCAATGAACAACAAATATATAATAATCAAAATTGTGAAGCTCCTGATAGAAATCCAAGAAACTTGTTCCTAGAAACTGACACTGACACAAGTAACAGTCAATTCTTTTTCTTGTAAACAAGTATGCAACATTGCCTTTTTGAAGATATTCCAACGGGCTTCATGTTTGGAATTTGACCTTCATGACCAAGGATGGTCCCATTTTAAAAACAAGAGTGAAATCAAACCAATATAGTTTGTCTTGATATGTTTGGGAATCCTTATATCCCTTACCTGATTTGTTGAGAAAAGAAAATTTGGAAGCAAGTTTATCTAAGGTTTTCTTTGCAATGTAAAGGCAGTTTCATGGTTACTTTAGATTAACTCTTGAAACTCTATGACTGATTGTAAAACTTTCTTAGGTAAAGAGTTCCAGGCTAGAAGATAATTCATTTGAAAAGCTTCACTGTTTCTCTGCCTGTCAGCGAGGCTGCAAAAAGGCCATTGAAATAATCAGCCTTTTTATTACGAAACTTTGGTTGAACTAGAGGTGGGGTGAGCTGGGTTAATCAACTAGAGAGCTTCTCAAGGCAGAAAACAGCCCCAGACTTCAGAAAGGCCACTTAGCACAGACAGCCTCCCACCCCAACTAAAGTCATCATTCTACCCTGAGTGGCAATGCAAATTTGCTTACAATTAAGACATTGTTAATGTTTGGGTACCCCCCAAAGATTAGGCAATGTATTGATAAGATAAACTAAACACAAGTACTGTGCTCAGCTGTATTCATAACCAGATGAATCACAAAATTTTTGGATCACCATGGTTCCTGAATTGTTGCCTAATGGCAAACACACTATGGGAATTCAAAGACATTATATGTTTAGACCCCTTTGTTACTTTTTAAATTTTTTGATTAAATGACAAACTTACAAAAAAGTTGCAAAAATAGTAAAAGGAACTCCCATATACCTATCATCTAGAGTTACCAATTATCAAAATTCTCTACATTTGCTTTATTGTACTAGGTATCTTTGGAATCATCATTCCAGGCTTTATTAATTAGCTAAAGTCATACATTATTGTACCATATTACTTAATTGTTAGGTACAGATCTGATTTATATAGAATGATAATAATGATAATAATAGTCATTTTCACATTAAGTAATTATAAAAACCTTACAGGGTAAGGTTTGACTCAGATTATGCTTATTATGCATAATCTCATTATGCTCAGATTATAGAAAAAGAAGGTGAAGTCACACAGCTACAAGGTAGCATAACCAAGGTTCAAATTCCTTTCTTTCTTACCCTACAGTTAGTGCTCAAGAACATTACTGAATTGGGGCACCTGGGTGGCTCAGTTGGTTCAGCATCTGCCTTCAGCTCAGGTCAGAACCCCAGGGTCCTGGGATAGCCCTGCATCAGGCCCCCTGCTTCTCCCTCCTCCTCTCCCTCTTCAGCTTCCCCTGCTTGGCTCTCATACTCTCTCTTTCTTTCAAATAAATAAATAAAATCATTAAAAAATTTACTGAATCCCTTCCCTTATCAAATGTATCAAAGATATTTGTTATCCTTAGTCTATCTAATCCACAATGAGTTATCCCTTCACTTGGGAATCCCATCCATATTCTAAAAGGTTGTGCAATCTAATATGGGAACATGAATCAATAGCAAAAATCCAGCTGTAGCTGAGGAAAATTTCAGTCTTTTATCCTTAAGGATGATGTTCTCTTTAATCTGCAAAATTAAAGCATTCACATATTACTATTTGGGAGTAACCAGTACAATTTTGAGCCTTTTTTGATGTTCAATTTCCTATTCCTTGTCTAGGCTTATTTGAATGAGCAATTCTTTGAGAGTGGCTCCTATCCATTTACTACCACACCATTTCCTGTGATAATAGCCCCTCAGAGTTTGTTACTTCACAAGACATTATTAAGGAACAGCCAGAGTAATGAGGTTGAAATAAAACTTTTCAGTGACTCAACCAGGAAGTTCAAGCCACCAAAACATTGGAATATTCTAAGTCCCTGCCACATTGCTTAAAGCTTACTAAAAATATTAATGAATTCCAGCATGTGTCAGCCTGGGCGATTGTGTGTGTGAAGTGTGTTTGTGTGTGTCTTTTTAATGATGTGCATGTATATGTTGAGTATAGTATATCTGTTTTCAATAACATCTCAACTTTGATACTAAGCTGTATTCTCTTAGCAAGAGTTTATCTCTTAAAAAAACAGTCTTTGTGAAGTTGGACAATTGATTTCTTTTTTTTTTTCCATCTTGAATCTTTTGGCTTTAACTAGATGTTTTCTAGCAGGTGACCAAATAACCTTCTTTATTTCCATTAGACAATAAGAAATGATCAAGAACTACACATGCTCCTGAACACATACTAACACTATAGTAGGCCCATGGAATTGAATTTTTTAGTTACTTTCTCTGTAGAAGTAAGTTCAAAAAATATTTCTTGACGTTTTATTTTTTATTTTTTTTAATTTTTTTTAAATTTTTTCAGCATAACAGTATTCATTATTTTTGCACCACACCCAGTGCTCCATGCAATCCGTGCCCTCTCCAATACCCACCACCTGGATCCCCCAACCTCCCACCCCCGCCCCTTCAAAACCCTCAGATTATTTTTCAGAGTCCATAGTCTCTCATGGTTCACCTCCCCTTCCAATTTCCCTCAACTCCCTTCTCCTCTCCATCTCCCCTTGTCCTCCATGCTATTTGTTATGCTCCACAAATAAGTGAAACCATATGATAATTGACTTTCTCTGCTTGACTTATTTCCCTCAGCATAATCTCTTACAGTCCTGTCCATGTTGCTACAAAAGTTGGGTACTCACCCTTTCTGATGGAGGCATAATACTCCATAGTGTATATGGACACATCTTCCTTATCCATTCATCCATTGAAGGGCATCTTGTTCTTTCCACAGTTTGGCGACTGTGGCCTTTGCTGCTATAAACATTGGGGTACAGATGGCCCTTCTTTTCACTACATCTGTATCTTTGGGGTAAATACCCAGTAGTGCAATGGCAGGGTCATAGGGAAGCATCCTCTTACACTGTTGGTGGGAATGCAAGTTGTTGCAGCTACTTTGGAGAACACTGTGGAGATTCCTCAAGAAATTTCTTGACGTTTTAGAGAAATAATAGAACCTATGATGAATTTTCTAAGCTTTAAGCCAACACTGTTCAATTTAAATGCTTAGCAGTAATAATTCTAAAGTTTCCATTTTCTGGAAAGTTTAAAAGCTTGAGCAAGTTTATACATTATCTTATTTGGTGAACCTTGATTAATTAATTCAATAAAATATATTAAAATCCTGTTATGCTAGGCATAAACAATACAAATATAAAAAGAATATTGTTTTATTAATATTAACAATAATAAAAGATACTATTTATGGAATCTTTATTACTGATAGTCAATATACTAAATCTTTTTTAAGAGTTTATTTATTTATTTGAGAGAGAGTGTGTGTGTGAGAGAGAACACAAGTAGGGATGAGGGACAGGGAGAATCAGATTCCCTGCTGAGCAGGGAGCTGGAAGCAGGACTTCATTCCAGGACTCTGGGATCATGACCTCAGCTAAAGACAGATGTTTAACTGACTGAGCCACCCAAGCACCCCTGTGCTAAGTTTTATATACATTTACAAATATTTTCTCCTGTACTTCTTACAAAAACACTATAAAGTAGTTGTTTTTACTATCCTCATTTTAAACATGAGCAGTATTTAGAGAGATTAAAGAACTTTCCTTGTGGCAGATCTGGGATAAGAACCTAGGTCTGTTTGACTGAAAACCTTCTGCCTTTTTATGTTGTGTCATATAAAAAGAGACATATTTATTCTATAAATGCCCGAAATTTTGTGAGTGCTATAATACAAGTATGTTAAAGCAAGACATAAAAGAGGACATTTAAAAGATGGCTCTTGAGAGGAACTAGGAAAATGGCAGAGTAAGAGGAAACTGAGGTCACCCTGTCCTGCATTTTCAACTAGATATCATCCACTTCCAAGTTAGTAAACTGGAGAGGATCCATATACTGGCAGAACAAACTCCACAACTAAATGTTGAGAAGGTGCACCTGAAAGGTTAGGAATGTCAGGAAGGCAGAGGGAGGTTGCCTGAAGGAAGAAAGGAGTGGGAAATTTTCAGAGAGGACAGAGAAAGGGGCCCTTGCACCAGAGATCTCACATGGATAGGAGTAATCACCATAACATTTGGCTTTAAAAACCAGAGGGGCTGAATTCTATGGCTTTGTTGAGAATTGGGACTTGGAGCCTGGAACTTTCAAAGCCAGCTGTCTCAACACTGGGCTATCCTGAAATTGAGTGATATCTCACTTTCAGAGACACTTTTCAGAAACAGTAGCCTGTATGGAGAGGTGATGTAGAATCAGCAGTTTACACAATGCTGGGAGTAGAAAACAGGAGACAGATCTGTTCACAATGATTTTGGAGTATGTTGGGGAACTTCAAAACAAGGCAGCTGGCAGGTGCCAGTTTCCTCACTTTCCCCTAGCATAAACAGAGACACCTGGGTAGGATGGGCTGCACAGACACTTGCCACCTATAATTCTAGCAGTGTGCCCCACCCATAAGTTCTTCTGAGAACTTACCCATTCCAATACACCTGGCCTTGGCCCTGAGCTCAGTGCAGATTTTGTTAAAGTAACATGGGTCCCCTGCCCAACAGCCTGGTGCATAGCTGCCACACTTCATCATGCACATCCACCATGCCATGCCAACATTAGCCCAACCAGCCATCTACGCATGCTCATTTGGTCAGTTGTACACCCCCTGGCATCCTTAGCATACCATACCAAGCTACATATCTTCAGCCATTATCGCACACCATGCCCAACCAACAGGCAGACAGATGCAAGATTGCACCATGCCCAGCAGCCACACTGGCCCAACTGTCACAATACATGCAGCCACACCTCATTAGCTAATATCCCATGCTGTGCCAAGCCCCATGCCTCTGGCAAATCCAGTGCATTTCCCTGAGCTGCCTCAGTGCTTCTGGGGACTCAGCACAGGACTAGTGGCCCAGCACAAATTTGCTAACACTGCTGTCCTGTTCCCAAGTGCACCAGGTAGCACACCACAAGAGCTGGCCTCTCTGTGTCCCATGACCACCACAGAGAGCAAGCACAACCCACAACAGGCACAGAGTCAGTGCAGACATATGCACTGAAAGGAAAAGTGACTTAGAAAGAACAACGGGGCATAAGCAACCTCCATAGGATATAATCCTGAAGTGCCAGGTTCTCATAAACAGGGTACAGTTCACTGAAGGCACTCTAGGACATCTTTTTCATAAAATGACTACTTTCAAGAAGAGAAGACACAACTGACTTTCTTATCACAGAGAAACAGATCCAGAGAGGCAGACAAAATGAGGAGACAGATATTTATCCCAAATGAAAGGACAAGGCCACAGCCAGAGATCAAAATATCATACAAATGGATACTGAAAGAAACCTGATATATAAATACTTCTATCAAACAGAGTAGACTTTAAAACAAAGACTGTTAGAAAAGACAAAGAAGGACAATATATAATAATAAAGGGAACAATCCAATAAGAACACATAGTAATTGTAAACATTTATGAATGCAACATAGGAGCACCCAAATACATAAAACAGTTAATAGCAAACAAAAAGGAACTAATTCATAATACAATAATAATAGGTGACTTTAACACACTTACAACATTGAACAGATCATGTAAATAGAACATCAACAAGAAAACAATGGCTTTCAAAGACATACTCAAACAGATGGATTTAAGAGATGTATTCAGAAAATGGCATCCTAAAAATAGCAGAATACACATTCTTTTCACATGCACATGGAATATTTTCCAGAATAGATCACAGTCTAGGCAAAGAAAAAAATAATAAATAAATAAATAAGATAGAAAGCATACAATGCATCTTTTCTGACTACAATACTGTAAATGTCAACCACAAGAAAAATTCTGGGGTTGCCTGGGTGGCTTATTTGGTTAAGCATCTGCCTTCAGCTTAGGTCATGATCTCTGGGTCCTGGGATCCAGTCTCACATTGGGCTTCCTGCTCAGCAGAGAGTCTGCTTCTCTCTTTTTCCCTCTGCCCTTCCTCATTGCTTATTCTTTCTCTATCTCTCAGATAAATAAATATAAACTTAAAAAAAAGAAAGAAAGAAAAATTCTGGAAAAACCACACATAGATGGAGGTTAAATAACATGCTACTCAACAATAAATGAGTTAACCAGGAAATTAAGGAAGAAATAAGAAAAAGGATACTAATGAAAATGAAAACACAACAGTCCAAAACCTTTGGATACAGCAGAAACCTTTGGGATACAGCAACAGATTTCTGAGAGGAAAGTTTATAGCACCACAGGCCTACCTCAAGATGTAGGAAAAGCTCAAATAAACAACTGAACCTTAAACCTAAAGGATCTAGAAAAAGAACTACAAACAAAACATAAAACCAGCAGAACGAAGGAAATAATAAAGATTATAGCAGAAATAAATGACATTGAATCAAACAAACAAACAAAAAAAACAATAGAACAGATCAATAAATCCAGTAGCTGGTTCTTTGAAAAAATCAATAAAATTGATAAACCTCTAGCAAACTGATGAAGAAAAAAAAAAAGAGAAAGGATTCAAGTAAACAAAATCACAAATGAGAGAGGAGAAATAACAAGAAATACACAAAATCATTACGAAATATTATGAAAAACTATATGCCTACAAATGTGATAACCTAGAAGAAATGGTCAAATTCTTAGAAACATAAACTATCAAAACTAAAACAGGAGGAAATAAAAAAGTTGAACAGATCAACGACCAACAATGATATTGAGTGAGTAATTAAAAAATTTCCAACAAACAAAAGTCCAAGATCAGGTAGTTTCACAGGTGTATTCTATCAAACATTTAAAGAAGGTTTGATACCTATTCTAAAATTATTTCAAAATAAAGAAAAGGAAGGAAAACTTTATTTTTTTTTTTTGTTTTGTTTTTGTATTTCTTGGGTTTATTTCTCTTCGTTCCAAGCCCTAAGCATCATTCCACTTCATTCTACCTCCATGGCCTGAACGGTTTCCTCAAGCAGTTCCAGGGTCAGTGGCTTCACTGTCCTGGACAGGACAGCTGTGGTCCCAGGGGCAAAGCGGTACTGGCTGGGCCTCTCTATGGGCTTTGTGGGTGAGCTTAATGTTCTCAGAAGCTTGGCGCCGGTCTCCGTTATCACACATGCATCCACACTGCCTCCAGAGCCCAGGTCACCCAGGATCCCTGCAGTGATGGCTTCCACTAGCAGCTCCTGGGCGGCCTCCAGTTTCATGTTCACCTGGAACCGATCCTCCAGTACCACCAGAGCAGCATCCTGGCCGGAACCCAGGGCTGCGAAGGGCAGACGGCTGTAAGAGCCGTTGGGGGGCACGCTGTAGAGCTGCGGTCCGGTGAAGTCTACTCCGCCCACTATCAGCGACCTAGGAAGGAAAACTTTAAAATTCATTCTATGAGATCATTACCCTGATGACAAAACCAGATAAAGATACAACCCACACACACAAAAAGAGAACTACAGGTCAATATCTCTGATGAATATAGATTCAATAGTTCTCAATAAAATACTAGAAACTAAATCCAACAATACATTAAAAACATCATTAACCATGAAAAAGTAGGACTTATTTCTGAGTTGCAAGAGTGGTTGAATATCTTCAAATTGTTCAAATTGATAGGTCATAAGGAAAATAATAAGAACAATATGATCATTCCAATAGATAAGGAAAGCAATTGACAAAGTGCAACATCTATACATGACAAAAACCCTCAACAAAGTAGGTTTAGAGTGAATATACCACAACATATTAAAGCCACTGCTAACATCAACCTTAATGGAAGAAAAACTTTTCCCCTAAGGTCAATAACAAGACAAATATGTCTACTCTCACCACTTGCACTGTTCGATGTCCTAGTCACAGCAATCAGACAACAAAAAGAAACAAAAGGCATCCAAATTGGCAAGGAAGAAGCAAAACTCAGTATTGCAGATGACATGTTATTATATATAGAACACCATAAAAACTCCACATACACAAAATACTAGAACTGATCAATGAATTTAGTAAAGTTAGAGTATATAAAATTGATATGCAGAAATCTGTTCCATTTCTATAGACTAATAATGAAGCAGGAGACAGATAAATAAAGAAAAAAAAATCCCATTTACAAATGATCTCAAAATAATAAGATACCTAGGAATAAACCTATCCAAAGAGGTGAAAGACCTGTACTGTTAAACTGTAAAACACTGATGAAAGAAATTGAAGATGACACAAAAAATGCAAACATTCCATGCTCATGGATTAGAAGAACAAATATTGTTAAAATGTCTGTAACACCCAAAGCAATCTAGAGATTTAATGTAATACCTATTAAAATACCAACAGCATTTATCACAGGGATAGAACAGTCCTAAAATCATTTTGGAAACACAAAAGACCCCAAACAGCAAAAGAAGTTTTGAAAAATGAAAGCAAATCTGGAGATATCACAATTCCACAATTCAAGTTATATTACAAAACCATAGTAATTAAAACAGTATAATACTGACACATAAACAAACACATAAATCAAAGGAACAGAATAGAAAACCTGGAAATAAATCCATGATTATATAGCCAATTAATTTTCCACAGCAGGAAAGAATATCCAATGGGAAAAATATAGTCTTTTCAAAAAATGGTTTTGGGGAAACTACACAGCTACATGGAAAGGAATGAAACTGGACCACTTTCTTTCACTATACCCAAAAATAAATTCAAAATGGATTAAAGATCTAAATTTGAGACCTGAAACCATAAAAATCACAGCACAGGGCACAGTTAGTAATTTGTCTGACATCAACTACAGCAACAGTTTCTAGATATGTTTCCTAAAACAAGGAAAATAAAAGCAAAAATAAACTATTTGGACTGCAATTAAATAAAAAGCTTCTGCACAGTGAAGGAATCAATCAATAGAACTAAAATGCAATCTGTTGGGTGGAAGAAGATTATTTGAAGATGACATCTCTGTTAAATGGTGAGTATCAAGAACATTTAAAAAAATCATACAAATCAACACCCAAAAGCAAATAATGTATTTTAAAAATGGGCAGAAGAAATGAATAAACATTTCTCCAAAGAAGACATCCAGATGGATAAATATAGGCTTAATAAAACTCATCATCAGGGGAATGTAAATGAGAACTACAATGAGATGTCACCTCACAACTCTCTGAATGGCTAAAATCAGAAACTCAAAGAACAAGTGTTGACAAGGATGTGGAGGAAAAGGGACATTCCTTGCACTTCTGGTGGGAACACAACCTGGTTTAGCCACTGTGGAAAACAGTGTGAAGGTTCCTCAAAAAGTTAAAAATCAAAATACCTATGAGGGGCACCTCGGTAACTCACTCATTAAGCATCTGCCTTTGGCTCAGGTCATGATCCCAGGGTCCTGGGACTGAGCCATGCATCAAGCTCCATGCTTGGTGACAAGAAGCCTGCTTCTCCCTCTCCTACTCCCCTTGCTTGTGTTCTCTCTCTCACTGTGTCTCTCTCTGTCATAAAAATAAATAAAATCTTTTAAAAAATGAAGAAATACCTATGATGCAGTAATTGCACTACTCATTGTCTACCACCAAATTATTGAAACACTAACTCAAAGGGATATATGCATCCCCATGTTTATAGCAGCACTATCAACAATAATCAAATTATGGAAAGAGCCCAAATGTCCATTGACTGATGAATTGATAGAGAAGATATGGTATGTATGTATGTATGTATGTATGTATCAATCTATTGATCAATCTATCAATTGATTAATTAATAGATCAATAGATAGATACATACATACATACACACACATAGTGGAATATTTTCAACCATAAAAAGAATGAAATGTTATTTGCAAAGACATGAAAGGAGCTAGAGAGTATAACGCTAAGCAAAACAAGTTAGAGAAAGACAAATACCTTATGATTTTGTTCATATGTGGAATTTAAGAAACAAAACAGACAAAGAAAAAAGAAGAGAGAGAGAGAAAGAGACAAACTAAGAAAGAGACGTTAAACTGTAGAAAACAGAACAATAGTTTCCTGTTGGGAGGTGGGGGAGGCATGGGTGAAATAGTTGATGGGGATGAAGGACTGTACTTGTGTTTTTATTACATTTTAATTTAAATTCTAGTTAGTTAATGTATAATGTAATATTAGTTTCCTGTACACAAGATAGTGATTTTACACTTACTTACAATGGCCAGAGGTGTGCACTTACGATGAGCACTAGGTGATGTATAGAATTGTTGAACCACTATATTGTACACCAGAAGCTAATATAATACTGTATGTTAACTATGCTGGAATTAATACATTACAATATAATACAATGCAATGTAATACAATGCATTAATGAAATAAAGAATGATCATCATGCAAAGCTTTATATTTATATTATAATAAACAATACTTCTGTTTAAATTCATTTTGAATTTCCTTTTCTGGACATGTTTTCTCAATCTGTGGAGCCAGTTCTGACACTCTCAATCCAGCTTACTAGCACCACTTACGAAACCCTAGCATTTTTCCATGGACCTATCCCACATACCTAATTTGCCCACATAGGCAGGCACTCCCCCAGTGGAGTCCCCACCTCATCACATCCATCATGCTGCCTCAGCCAGGACAACCAGACCCACACAGTGACTAAAACCCACAAACTCCCAGTGGGCAGCCCCAGATAGGTCTGGCATTCCTCCAAGGTGATTCCAGCCCTAGGGGAGGGGGCATCCCTGCCCACTAGTATACCCATAGCAGTTGTGGTTGGGATACTCAGCTAGCAGCACCAATGGCTGACCCCACTTATCAGAATGTTTAAAGCATATACAGGCAGGCCTCTTGGCCAGCTACACTGAAGGCTGTCCAACCAGTAAACCTGTACCAGTTGCAGCCAGGCATTTCAGCTGGCTATGATGGGGGCTGACCTCACTCACAGAAATACCTGGCCTTTTAGCCAGTTGCTCCAGAAACCTTCCTTGCTCATCAGCAGGCCTGTAGCGATTGCAGCTCAACAACAACTGGAGGGCATATACAAACCACACAGCCTGGAACACCTGCTTCTGTTGACCAGGAGATATTGCACTGCTGGGCCCCATAGGACACTTCTGCACAGGGCCACTTCCTTCAGACCAGGAGATGCAACAGACCTACATAATACATAGAAGCAATAACAGAGAGTCAACCAAAATGAAGATGCAAAAGAATATGTTCTAAATGAAAGAGCAAAACAAAATCTCAGAGAAATAAGTAAAATGTACATAACAATCTATCTGATAAAGAGTTAAAAATAATGGTCACAAATTTGATTACTAACTGGGAGAATATGAACACATTGAGAACTTCAACAAAGAGAGAGAAAACATAATAAGGTGTCAAAAAGAAGTCAGAGAGCCCTATAAGACAGGGTAGTGGAAATCATATAAATTCAACAATAACAACAAAAACAAAAATTTAAAAACTGAGGATAAGTTAAGGAACCTCTGGGAAATCAAGTATAATAACATGTGCATTGTAGGGGTCCCAGAAGGAGAAGATAGAGAAAGGGGAAAAACAAAAACAAAAACAAAACAAAACAAAACAAAAACTTAGATGAAGGAATAATGCTTGGAAACTTCTCTAACCTGGGAAAAGAAACAAACATCCAAGTCAGGGAACCAAAGAAAGCACAAAACAACTTAAACCCAAAGAAGTCCACATCAAGACATATAATAATTATAATGTCAAAAATTAAAGATAAAGGGTCAATATTAAAAGTGGTAAGATAAAAATGACTAACTATATTCAATAGAACACCCATAACGCTTTTGGAAGATTTTTTAGCAGAAACTTTGCAGAACAGAAGAGTGTGGAATGATATATTCAAAGTGCTGAAATGAAAAAAAATACCAAAACAAACCCCACAACCAAAAGCACTCTATCTGGCTAGGTTATCATTCAGAATTAAAGGGAAGATAGATTTCCAGACAAATATTAAACAAGTTAATCACCCCTAAATTGCCCTTATAAGTAATGTTAAAGAGACTTTTTAGTAGAAAAGAAAAGCCTAACTAGGAGTAAGAACATTGTAAAAGGTCCAGAGCTTCTGAGGGCAGATAGGGGGAAGAGATTCCTTATGTACAGAGGAAAGTCCATCAGAATAACATCAGACCTGTCCACAGAAACCTGGCAAGCCGGAAAGGGCTGGCAAGACATATTCAGGGCACTAAATGAGAAGAACGGTCAGCCAAGAATACTTTATCCAGCAAGGTGGACATTCAAAATAGATGGAAAGATAAAGACCTTCCAAGACTGGCAAGGTTTAAAATAGTCTGTGACCACCAAACCAGCACTACAAGAAATATTAAGGGGTTTCTATAAAAGAAGAAAGAACCCAAGAGTAACATGGACCAGAAATTTACAGAGAATCTATAGAAACATGAACTTCACAGAAAACATGATGTCAATAAAAACATATCTTTCAGTAATCACTCTCAGTGTGAATGACCTAAATGCTCCCATACTATGGTACAGGGTTGCAGACTGAATGAAATGACAGGACCTGTCCATATCCTGTCTACCAGAGACTCATTTGGAACCTAAGGATACATCCAGGCTGAAAGTGAAGGGATGGAGAAGCATCTTTCATGCCAACTAGCCTCAAAAGAAAGCTGGCGTAATGATTCTCAAATCAGATAAATTAGATTTTAAAGACTGTAGTCAGAGATAAAGAAGGATGCTACATCACTCTTAAAGGTCTATCCACCAAGAAGTTCTAATAATTGTAAATATTTATGCCCCCAATATGGGAACAGCCAACTACATAAGCCAACTGTTAATCAAAATAAAAAGTCATATTGATATGAATACATTAATAGTAGGGGATCTTAATGTGCCACTCTCAGTAATAGACAGATTACCCAAGCAGAAAATCAATGAAGAAACAAGAGCTTTGAATGACACATTGGACCAGATGGATCTCATAGATATATACAAAACATTCCACCCTAAAACAACAGAATACTCATTCTTCTTGAGTGCAAATGGAACTTTCTCCAGAATAGACCACATACTGGGTCAGAAATCAGGACTCAACTGATACCAAAAGATTGAGATTATTCCCTGTATATTCTCAGACCACAATTCCTTGAAATCAGAGCTCAACCACAAGGAAAAGTTTCGAAGGAATTCAAACATTCTGAAGCTAAAGACCACCCTGCTTAAGCATGTTTGATTTGGGGGACCTGGATGGCTCAATGGGTTAAGCCTCTGCCTTCGGCTCAGATCAGAGTTTCAGGGTCCTGGGTTAGAGACCTGCATGAGCAGGGAGCCTGCTTCCCCCTCTCCCTCTGCCTGCCTCTCTGCCTACTTGTGGTCTCTCTCTCTGAGTCAAATAAATAAATGAATTAAAAAAAAAAAAAAGAATGTTTGGATCAACCAGGAAATCAAGAAGAACTTAAACAATTCATGGAAACTAACGAGAATGAAGACATATATTTCCAAATCCTATGGGATATGGCAACGGCGATCCTAAGGGGTAAATACATAGCCATCCAAGCCTCACTCAAAAAACTTGAAAAAATCCCTAATACACTAGCTTTCTTTACACATTAAAGAACTGGAAAACCAACAACAAATTAAGCCAACCCCACACATAAGAAGGGAAATAATCAAGAGCAGAGCAGAGATCAATGAATTAGAAACCAGATACAGTAGAACACATCAACAAAATTACAAGCTGTCTCACTGATAGAAGCAATAAGATCGATTACTGTCTCACACTGAGGTCTCTCATCCATTTCTGAGTCTGTTTTTGCATTCAGTGTAAGGAAATCGTCCAGTTTCATTCTTCTGCACATGGCTGTCCAATTTTCCCAACACCATTTGTTGAAGAGATTATCTTTTTTCCTTTGGACATTCTTTCTTGCTTGGCCGAAGATTAGTTGACCATGGAGTTGAGGGTCTATTTCTGGACTCTCTATTCTGTTCCATTGAACTATGTGTCTGTTTTTATGCCAGTACCATACTGTCTTGATGATGACAGCTTTGTAATAGAGCTTGATGTCTGGAATTGTGATGTCACCAACACTGGCTTTCCTTTTCAACATTCTTCTGGCTATTCGAGGTCTTTTCTGGTTCCATATAAATTTTAGGATTGTTTGTTCCATTTCCTTGAAAAAACTGGATGGGATTTTGATAGGGATTGCATTAAACATGTAGGTTGCTCTAGGTAGCATAGACATTTTCACAATATTTGTTCTTCCAATCCATGAGCATGGAACATTTTTCCATTTCTTTGTGTCTTCCTCAATTTCTTTTATGAGTACTCTATAGTTTTCTGAGTACAGATTCTTTGCCTCTTTACTTATGTTTATTCCTAGGTATCTTGTGTTTTGGGGAGCAATTTAAATGGTATTGACTCTTTAATTTATCTTTCTTCTGTCCTGCTTTTGGTATATAGAAATGCAACTGATTTCTGTGCATTGATTTTATATCCTGACACTTTACTGAATTTCTGTATGAGTTCTAGCAGTTTTGGAGTGGAGTCTTTTGGGTTTTCCACATAAAGTATCATATCATCTGCAGGGTGAGAATTTGAATTCTTCTTTGCTGCTTCGGATGTCTTTTATTTCTTTTTGTTGTCTGATTGCCAAGGCTAGGACTTCTAGTACTATGCTGAATAGCAGTGGTGATAGTGAACACCCCTGCTGTGTTCCTGACCTTAGGTGAAAAGCTCAGATTTTTTTCCCCATTGAAAATGATATTCGCTGTGGGTTTTTCATAGATGGATTTGGTTATATTGAGGTATCTATCCTCTATCCTTACACTTTGAAGTGTTTTGATCAAGAAAGGATGCTATACTTTGTCAAATGCTTTTTCAGCATCTATTGAGAGTATCATATGGTTCTTTTTTCTTTCTTTTACTAATGTATTGTATCACACTGATTGATTCGCGGATGTTGAACCAAACTTGCAGCCCTGGAATTAATCCCACTTGATTGTGGTGAATAATCCTATTAATGTACTGTTGGATCCTATTGACTCGTATTTTGGTGAGAATTTTTGCATCCGTGTTCATCAAGGATATTGGTCAGTAATTCACTTTTTTGGTGGTGTCTTTGATTTTGGGATCAAGGTGATGCTGGCCTCATAAAATGAGTTTGAAAGTTTTCCTTCCATTTCTATTTTTTGGGAACAGTTTCTGAAAAATAGGTATTAATTCTTCTCTAAATGTTTTCTAGAATTCCGCTGGGAAGTCATCTGGCCCTGGGCTCTTGTTTGTTGGGAGATTTTTGATGACTGCTTCAATCTCATTACTTGTTATGGGTCTGTTCACAGTTTCTATTTCTTCCTGGCTCAGTTTTGGTAGTTTATATGTCTCTAGGAATGCATCCATTTCTTTCAGATTGTCAAATTTTCTAGCAGATAGTTGCTCCTTGAGGAGAACACAGGCAGAAACCTCTTTGACCTCAGCCACAGCAACGTCTTCCTAGAAACATCACCAAAGGCAAGGGAAGCAAGTGCAAAAATGAACTATTGGGACTTCATCAAGATCAAAAGATTTTGCAGTGCAAAGAAAACAGTCAACAAAACCAAAAGACAACTGACATAATGGGTGAAGATATTCACAAATGACATATTAGATACAGGGTTAGTATCCAAAACCTATAAAGAACTTATCAAACTTAACACCCGAAGAATAATCCAATCAAGGAATGGGAAGAAGACATGAACAGATATTTCTACAAAGAAGACATCCACATGGCCAACTGACACATGAAAAAGTGTTCAACATCACTTGCATCAGGGAAATACAAATCAAAACAACAATGAAATACCATCTCACATTAGTCAGAATGGTTAAAATCAACAAGTCATGAAATGATAGATTTTGGCGAGGATGCAGAGAAAGGGGAATCCTCCTACAATGCTGGTGGGAATGCAAGCTGTTGTAGCCACTCTGGAAAACAGCATGGAGTTTCTCAAAAAGTTGCCTATGACCCAGCAAATGCACTACTAAGTATTTGCCCCAAAGATACAAATGTAGGGATCCGAAGGAGCACATGCAGCCAAATGTTTATAGCAGCAATGTCCACAAGCTCCAAACTATGGAAAGAGCTTAGATGCCCATCAACAAATGAATGAATAAAGAAGATGTGAGATATATATATATATATATATATATATATATATATATATATATGAGAATACTATGCAGCCATGAAAAGAAATGAAATCTTGCCATTTGCAACAACATGGATGGAACCAGAGAGTACCATATTGAGCAAAATAAGTCAATCAGATAAAGACAATTACTATTTGATCTCTCTGATATGAAGAATTTGAGAGGCAGGGCGGGATGTTGTGGATATGGAAGGAAGGAAAAAGTGAAACAAGATGGTATCGGGAGGGAGACAAACCTTAAGAGACTCTAATCACACAAAACAAACTGAGGGTTGCTGCGGGGTGGGGGGTGTAGGGAGAGGGTGGTTGGGTTACGGACATGGGGGCGGTATGAGCTATCAGGAGTGCTGTGAAGTGTGTAAGCCTGATGATTCACAGACCAGTACCCCAGGGGCAAATAATACATTATATGTTAATAAAAATTTTAAAATAAGAATAATTAAGATTGATAAACCACTGGCTAAACTAATCCAAAAGAAGAGAGAGAGAACTCAAATTCATAAACTTATTAATGAAAGGGGAGAGATCATGACTAACACAAAGGATATAGAAACAGTTATCAGAAATTAAATTCAACCATTATATGACAATAAATTAAGCAACCTAGAAGAAATGGATGCATTCTTGGAAACCTATAAACTTCTAAGACTGAATCAGGAAGAAACTGACAACCTGAACAGACCAATATCTAGTAACGAGATTGAAGCAGTGATCAAAAACCTCGCAAAAAACAAGAGCCCAGGACCTGACGGATTCCCTGGGGAATTCTATCAAAAATTCAAAGAAGAAATAATACCCATTATCCTGAAGCAGTTTGAAAAAATAGAAACAGGTAAAAAAAACCTTCCAGACTCTTTCTACAAAGCCAGCATTACATTAATCCCCAAACCAGGCAAAGAACCCATTCAAGAGGAGAATTTCAGCCCAATATCCCTGATGAATATGGATACCAAGATTTTCAACAAGATCCTAGCTAATAGGATCCAACACTACCTTAAAAAGATTATCCAACATGACCAGGTGGGACTTATCCCTGGGATGCAAGGGTGGTTCACCATTCACAAACCAATCAATCTGATAGGACAAATCAATAAGAGAAGAGAGAAGACCCACATGGTCCTCTCAATTGATGCAAAAAAAAAAAAAAAAAAAAAGCAATTGACAAGATACAGCATCCATTCCTGATTAAAACACTTCAAAGTATAGGGATAGAGGGAACATTCCTCAACTTCATAAAATCTAACTGTGAAAAACCCATAGGGAATATCATTCTCAATGGGGAAAAGATGACAACATTCCCTTTGAGATAAGAACATGACAAGGATGCCCACTCTCGCCACTTGTGTTCAACATAGTACTAGAAGTCCCAGCTACAGCAATCAGACAACAAGAAAGAAATAAAAGCTATTCAAATTGGTAAAGAAGAAATCAAACTCTCTCTTCGTACATGGTATGATACTATATATGGGAAACCCGAAGACTCCACCCACAATCTGCTAGAACTCATACAGTGATTCAGAAACATGGCAGGATACAAAACAAATGTACAGATTAGTTGCTTTCTTATACATTAACAATGAAACTATAGAAAGGGAAATTAGAGAATCAATTCCCTTTACAATAACACTGAGAACCATAAGATACCTGGGATAAACCTAACCAAAGATGTAAAGGATCTGTACTCAAGGAACTACAGAACACTCATAAAAGAAATTGAACAAGACACAAAAAGATGTAAAAGCATTCCATGCTCATAGATCGGAAGAATAAACATTGTGAAAATGTTATACTGCCTAGAGCACTCTATATGTTCAATGCCATCCCAATCAAAATTCCACTGGCATTTTTCAACATGGTGGAACAAACAATCCTAAAATTTGTATGTAACAAGAAGAGACCTCGAATTGTTAAGGAAATACTGAATAAGAAAAACAAAACTGGAGGCATCACGTTGCCCGATTTCAAGCTTTACTACAAACCTGTAATCAGCAAGACAGCAAGGTACTGGCACAAAAACAGACACATAGACTAGTGAAACAGAATAGATAGCCCAGATATGGACTTTCAACTTTATGGTCACATAATCTTTGGTAAAGCAGGAAAAAATAACCGGTGGAAAAAAGACAGTCTTGTCAATAAATGGCACTGGGAAAATTGGACAGCTATGTGTAGATGAATGAAACTCGACCATTCTCTTACACCATACACAAAGATAAACTCAAAATGAAGAAAAAACCTCAATGTGAAGTAGGAATCTATCAAAATCCTAGAGAAGAACATAGGGAGCAACCTCCTCAACAATGGCCACAGCAACTTCTTTCAAGACATGTCTCCAAAGGCAAAGGAAACAAAAGAGAAAATGAACTTTTGGGACTTCCTCAAGATCAAAATCTTCTGCACAGTAAAGGAAACAGTAAACAAAACAAAGAAGCAACCCACGGAATGGGAGAACGTATTCACAATTGACACTACAGAAAAGGGCTGATATCCAAGACCTATAAAGAATTCCTCAAACTCAACATTCTACAAACAGATAATCATATCAAAAAAGGGCAGAAGACATGAACAGACATTTCCCCAAAGAAGACATGCAAAAGGCTAACAGACACATGAATAAATGCTCATCATCATTAGCCATCAAGGAGATTCAAATCAAAACCACATTGAGATACCACCTTACACCAGTTAGAATGGACAAAATTAGCAAGACAGGAAACAACATGTGTTGGAGAGGATGTGAGGAAAGGGGAACCCTCTTACACAGTTGGTGGGAATGCAAGTTGGTGCAGCCACTTCGGAAAACAGTGTGGTGATTCCTTAAGAAATTAAAAACAGAGCTACACTATGACCCTGAAATTGCACTACTGGGTATTTACCCCAAAGATACAGATGTAGTGAAAAGAAGGGCCATCTGTACCCCAAAGTTCATAGTAGCAATGGCCACAGTCATCAAACTGTGGAAAGAGCCAAGATCCCCTTCAAAAGATGAATGGATAAAGAAGATATGGTCCATATACACAATGGAGTATTATGCCTCCATCAGAAAGGATGAATATTCAACTTTTATATCAACACAGTCGAGACTGGAGAGATTATGTTGAGTGAAATAACTCAAGCAGATAAAGTCAATTGCCATATGGTTTCAAGTACTTGTGGAGCATAAGGAATAACACAGAGGATATTTAGTGAAGGAGAGGAGAAGTGATTTGGGTGAAATCAGAGGGGGAGACGAACCATGAGAGACTGTGGACTCAGAGAAACAAACTGAGGGTTTTGGAAGGGAGGGGTGTTAGGGGCTGTGAGTACCTGGTGGTGGTATTAAGGAGGGCACATACTGCATGGAGCACTGGGTGTGTGCATAAACAATGAATCTTGGAAAACTGAAAAAAAATAAAATTTTAAAAATAAAATTACTTATAAAATGTTTAAAAAAGTAAATCAATAGAAGAATGATACACACACACAAAGAAAATTGTAAATGGGAAAAAACTCACTAGTTAAAGCAAATATATAGTAATAGTAGGTTAATCACTTAGAAAGCTAACATGAATGTTAACGACAAAAGGAGTAAAGTTAATTATATATAAAAATTTGCTAAAAGAGTCACAAAATAAAAAGATGTAAAATACAACTTCAAATATATAAAATGTGGGGGTGGAGAATTAAAAATGTCATGCTTTTAAAATGTGTTCAAAGTTAAGCACCCATCAACTTATAATAGACTGCTATATAGAAAGGATGTTAAAGGGGCGCCCGAGTGGCTCAGTTGGTTAAGCGACTGCCTTCGGCTCGGGTCATGATTCCAGGGTCCTGGGATCGAGCCCCACATTGGGCTCCCTGCTCAGCGGAGAGCCTGCTTCTCTCTCTCCCCCTCTCCCTGCTGCTCTGCTTACTTGTGTTCTCTCTCTAGCTCTCTGTCAAATAAACAAATAAAAAAAAAAAAAAGAAAGGATGTTAAATAAGAGCCTTATGGTAAACAAAACCTAAAAACCTATATAGGTACACAAAAAATAATGATTAAAAAATCCAAACATAACATGAAAGCAAGACATAAAATTGTAAGGGAAGAGACTGACTGAAGAAAGAAATATGGTTCTTTTTTTGTCTTGTTTACTTATTTTTACTTTTTTTATTTTATTTTTTCAGTGTTCAAAGATTCATTGTTTATGCACCACACCCAGTGCTCCATGCAATACGTGACCCTCCATAATACCACCACCAGGCTCACCCCACTCCCCATCTCCCTCCAAAACCTTCAGTTTGTTTCTCAGAGCCCACATTCTCTCATGGCTTTTCTCCACCTCCAATTTCCCCCCACTCACTTCTCCTTTCCATGATAAAATGATAAAATATTATTTGAATACACCATCTATGAAAAACTATGCCATTTTGGAACTGTAAGTTCATTTTTTAAAAATATTTTATTATTTTTCAGTGTTTCAAAATTCATTGTTTATGCACCACACCCAGTGCTCCATGCAGTAGGTACCCTCCTTAATACCCACCACCAGGCTAACCCATACCCCTACCTCCCTTCCCTCCAGAACCCTCAATTTGCTTCTCAGAGTTAATAGTCTCTCATGCTTCATCTCCCCTTTCGATTTACCCCAATTCACTTTTCCTCTCCTTCTCCCAATGTCCTCTGTGTTATTCCTTATGCTTCACAAGTAAGTGAAACCATATGATAATTGATTTTCTCTGCTTGACTTATTTCACTCAGCATAATCTCCTCCAGTGCCGTCCATGTTGATACAAAAGTTAGGTACTCATCCTTCTGATGGAGGTGTAATATTCCATTGTATATATAGACCATATCTTCTTTATCCATTCGTCTGTAGAAGGGCATCTTTGTTCTTTCCACAGTTTGGTGATTGTGGACATTGCTGCTAAGAACACTGGCGTAATATGGCCCTTCTTTTCACTACATCTGCATCTTTGGGGTAAATCCCCAGTAGTGCAATTGTGAGGTCCTAGGGTAGCTCTATATTTAATTTCTTAAGGAATCTCCACACTGTTTTCCAAAGTGGCTGCACCAACTTGCATACCCACTACAGTGTATGAGGGTTCCCCTTTCTCCACATCCTCTCCAACACTTGTTTCCTGTCATGTTAATTTTGGCCCTTCTAACTTGTGTAAGGTGGTATCTCAAAGAGGTTTTGATTTGATTTTCCCTAATGCCTAATGATGATTCTTAGCTTGAACTTGGTAAAAACTCTTGAATTTTAGCAGTCATTTGTGGAGGAAGTTTTTGTCCAAAAATCCTTCATCTTAATTAGTTTGAGACAGCATAAGAATATACCACAGACTGGGTGGCTTAAACACACACATTCATTTCCCATTTGGACTGGAAGTCCAAAATAGAAGAGTGCAGGTTTGTTTTCTAGTGGAACCTCTCTTCCAGGCTTGCAAATTGTGCCCGCCTTCTCATTGTATGCCCATATGACCTTTCGTTGTATGTGCACAAGGAGAGTGAGCAAGCTCTAGGGTCTCTTCCTCTTCTTATAATGACACCAATCCTACCATATTAAGGGCCCATTTCCTTGACCTCATTTAACCTTAATTACTTCCTTTAAGGCCCTACTTCCAAATACAGTCACATTAGGGTTAATGGGCAAGTATATGAAATTTGAGGGACACAATCCAGTTTCTAGTATCCTGGATGGGAGTAGCATTACTGGTGTAATACATGCTTTCTGGTGTTATGCTAAAATATCGACACACTGCTTTTCTTGATGTAATATTGCTCTTTTAATAGCCCTCTAAGGAATTCACCATATTAAATAGTTTAAAATTTTGGTATAAAATGAACTGTTTCTGTTTTGTAAGAAATACTTTTGTATTGAAGCATTACAATTATGTAACATTTTCTCAAAGGCAGAGCTTTCAACAGTAAACAATTGATATAAATAATGCACAAGTCTCATAATTTAAACAGAAACCTGTAGAGCGATATTACAAATGCTATCAAGATATGCATTTATAAAAAGTTTAATAAAACTCCAGTGGGACCAGATGACAAAATGAAAGTGTGTCAATATAGCATATCTCCATGATAATGAATTATAACAAACAAAACCATAAAATACTGTTAAACTTAATTTATACTTTCAACTAGAGTTCTGAAGCTACAAATTAAAGAGCTTTAAAAAATGCCATCTATGCTTTCATTTTCACAGAATTGCTGATCATTCAAAAATAAATGTAATAACTGTAGTTAAGCTTGATTTTACCATCATTGTTACATTTATTTACTGAGTGTTCTAATGCTCAAAGCACTATGTTTGATGCATTAGAGGACATTACCTATGACCCCTAAATATGTACTATGGCATAGTGAATCCTGTGTTTTTATTCATTTTAACAATCCAGTTGGATCAAAGCACATTTAATCTGATGGATTGCTACACAAGCAATCATTAAGATAGTCTAAACTACCAAACTGAATATGCTATGGACAACAGAGTAACTATATAGGTTTGGACACACAGAAGACATAACCCCTTCAAGAAATTACTTTCAATATCACTAAAATATTATTGTTATAATACCAAATATAATTGAAACATAATGGCATTCAATATTTCTGGTTTCAGTTAAATACTCTGTGATGCACGTTAAGTATAGTAATATCTTATAATAAAGTATGCCCATAAATGATCAAATATTGAAGGCCTGAACCTATACTATACAAGGGATAAAATAACACTACTTAGGAACTCTTAGACCTTAAATAGGTCACTTTACTTCCCAATTTCAAATGTTGCAATGACTTGATATTAGAGAAATTGTTGCCTATGATTTCTTTAAGGAATTTTACAGTTTCAGGTCTCACACTATGTATTCAAGACAATTTAATGTTTTCTTCTATGTGTATGGTGTAAGTGGTCATTTCATTCTTTTTTTAAAATTTATTTCTTTCTTTTCAGCGTAACAGAATTCAATGTTTATGTACCACACCCAGTGCTCCATGTAATACGTGACCTCCATAATACCCACCACCTGGCTCCTACAACCTCCCAACCCCTGCCCCTGCAAAACCCTCAGATTGTTTTTCAGAGTCCATAGTCTCTCATGGTTCATCTCCCCTTCCAATTTTCCTCAACTACCTTCTCCTCTCCATCTTCCCATGTTCTCCATATTATTTGTTATCCTCCACAAATAAGTGAAACCATATAATAATTGACTCTCTCTGCTTGACTTATTTCAGCATAATCTATTCCAGTCCCGTCCATGTTGATACAAAAGTTGGGTATTCATCCTTTCTGATGAAGCATAATACTCCATAGTGTATATATCCCACATCTTCCTTATCCATTCTTCCATTGAAGTGGATCTTAGTTCTTTCCACAGTTTGGCGATGGTGGCCATTGCTGCTATAAACATTGGGGTACAGATGGCCCTTCTTTCCACTACATCTGTATCTTTGGGGTAAATACCCAGTAGTGCAAATGCAGGGCTATAGAGAAGCTCTATTTTTATTTCTTGAGGAATCTCCACACTGTTCTCCAAAGTGGCTGCACCAACTTGCATTCCCACCAAAAATGTAAGAGGGTTCCCCTTTCTCCACATCCTCTACCAACACAGGTTGTTTCCTGTCTTGCTAATTTTGGCCATTCTTGTGTAAGGTGGTATCTCAATGTGGTTTTAATTTGAATCTCCCTGATGGCTAGTGATGATGAACATTTTTTCATGTGTCTGATAGCTATTTGTATGTCTTCATTGGAGAAGTCTGTTTGTGTCTTCTGCCCATTTTTTGACATGATTATCTGTTTTGTGTGTGTTGAGTTTGAGAAGTTCTTTATAGATCCTGGATATCAACCTTTTGTCAGTACTGTCATTTGCAAATATCTTCTCCCATTCCATGGGTTGCCTCTTTGTTTTGTTGACTGTTTTCTTTGCTGTGCAGAAGCTTTTGATCTTGATGAAATCCCAAAAGTTCATTTTCACTTTTGTTTCCTTTGCCTTTGGAGACATATCTTGAAAGAAGTTGTTGTGGCTGATATCGAAAAGGTTACTGCCTATGTTCTTCTCTAGGATTCTGAAGGATTCCTGTCTCACATTGAGGTATTTTATCCATTTTGAGTTTATCTTTGTGTATGGTGTAAGAGAATGGCTAAGTTTCATCCTTCTACATATAACTGTCTGATTTTCCCAGCACCATTTATTGAAGAGACTGTCTTTTTTCCACTGTATATTTTTTCCTATTTTGTCGAAGATTATTTGACCATAGAGTTGAGGGTCCATATCTGGGCTCTCTACTCTGTTTCACTGGTCTATGTGTCTGGTTTTATGCCAGTACCATGCTGTCTTGGTGATCACAGCTTTGTAGTAAAGCTTGAAATTAGGTAACGTGATGCCGCCAGTTTTGTTTTTCTTGTTCAACATTTCCTTAGCGATTCGGGGTCTCTTCTGATTCCATACAAATTTTAGGATTATTTGCTCCAGCTCTTTGAAAAATACTGGTGTAATTTTGATCAGAATAGCATTAAAGGTATAGATTGCTCTAGGCAGTATAGACATTTTAACAATGTTTATTCTTCTGACCAAAGAGCATGGAATGGTCTTCCATCTTTTTGTGTCTTCTTCAATTTCTTTCATGAGTGTTCTGTAGTTCCTCAAGTACAGATCCTTTACCTTTTTGGTTAGGTTTATTCCCAGGTATCTTATGATTCTTGGTGCTATAGTAAATGGAATCAATTCTTTAATTTCCTTTTCTGTTATTTCATTGTTAGTGTATAAGAAAGCCACTGATTTCTGTACATTGACTTTGTATCCTACTATATTACTGAATTGCTATATGAGTTCTAGTAGTTTGGGGGCGGAGTCTTTTGGGTTTTCCATATAAAGTATCATGTCATCTGCGAAGAGAGAGAGTTTGACTTCTTCATTGCCAATTTGGATACCTTTTATTTCTCTTTGTTGTCTGATTGCTGTTGCTAGGACTTCTAATACTATGTTGAACAAGAGTGGTGAGAGTGGGCATCCTTGTCGTGTTCCTGATCTCAACGGGAAGGCTGTGAGCTTTTTCCCATTAAGGATGATATTTGCTGTGGGGTTTTCATAGATAGATTTTATGAAGTTCAGGAATGTTCCGTCTATCCCTATACTTTGAAACGTTTTAATGAGGAACGGGTGCTGGATTTTGTCAAATGTTTTTTCTGCATCAAATGAGAGGACCATGTGGTTCTTCTCTCTTCTCTTATTGATTTGTTCTGTCACATTGATTGATTTGCAAATGTTGAACCATCCTTGTAACCTAGGGATAAATCCCACCTGGTCATGGTGGATAATCTTTTTAATGTGCTGTTGGATCCTGTTTGCTAGGATCTTGTTGAGAATCTTAGCATCCATATTCATCAGTGATATTGGTCTGAAATTCTCCTTTTTGGTGGGGTCTTTGCTGGATTGGGGATCAGGGTAATGCTGGCTTCATAAAAAGAGTCTGGAAGTTTTCCTTCTGCTTCAACTTTTTGAAACAGCTTCAGGAGAATAGGTGTTATTTCTTCTTTGAAAGTTTGGTAGAATTCCCCAGGGAATCCATCAGGTCCTGGGCTCTTTGTTTGTTGGGAGGTTTTTGATCACTGCTTCAATCTCATTACTAGATATCGGTCTATTCAGGTTTCCAATTTCTTCCTGGTTCAATTTTGGGAGTTTATCGTTTTCCAGGAATGCATCCGTTTCATCTAGGTTGCTTAGCTTATTGGCATATAACTGTTGATAATAAATTCTGATGATTGTTTCTATTTCCTTGGTTTTAGTTGTGATCTCTCCCTTTTCATTCATAATTTTATTAATTTGAGCTTTCTCTCTTTTCTTTTGGATTAGTGTGGCCAATGGTTTATCGATCTTATTGATTCTTTCAAAAAACCAGCTTCTAGTTTCATTGATACATTCTACTGTATCTCTAGTTTCTATCTCCTTGATATCTGCTCTAATCTTGATTTTTTCCCCTCTTCTGTGTGGACTTTGTTTAATTTATTTTTGATTCTCCAGTTCTTTAAGGTGTAGAGACAGCTGGTGTATTCTGGATTTTTCAATTTTTTTGAGAGGTTTGGATGTCTATGTATTTTCCCCTTAAGTCCACCTGTATCCCATAGGTTTTGGGCCAAAGTGTCTTCATTCTCATTGTTTTCCATGAATTCTTTAATTTCTTTCATCTCCTTGTTCATCCAAGTATTCTTAAGCATAGTGGTCTTTAGTTTCCAGGTGTTTGAGTTCCTTCCAAACTTTTCCTTGTGATTGAGCTCCAGTTTCAAAGCATTGTGATCTGAGAATATGCAGGGAATAATCTCAGTCTTTTGGTATTGGTTGAGCCCTGATTTGTGACTCAGTATGTGGTCTATTTTGGAGAAGGTTCCATGTGCATTTGAGAAGAATGAATATTCTGTTGTGTTAGGGTGGAATGTTCTGTATATATCTATGAGGTCCATCTGGTCTAATATGTCATTCAATGCTCTTGTTTCTTTGTTGATTTTCTGCTTGGATGATCTGATTATTATTGAGAGAGGTATGTTAAGATATCCTACTATTAATGTATTCATATCAATATGCCTTTTTATCTTGATTAATAGTTTTCTTATATAATTGGCTGCTCCCATATTGGGGGCATAGATATTTACAATTGTTAGATCATCTTGGATAGTCCGTTTAAGAAATATGTAGTGTCCTTCTGTATTTCTGACTACAGTGTTTGGTTTAAAATCTAATTTATCTGATATGAGAATTGCTATACCAGCCTTCTTTTGAGGCCCATTGGCATGAAAGAAGCTTCTCCATCCCTTCACTTTCAGTCTGGGCATATCCTTAGGTTCAAAATGGGTTTCTTGTAGACAATATATGGATGGGTCCTGTTGTTTTATCCAATCTGAAACCCTGTGTCATTTTATGGGTGCATTTAGGCCATTCACATTGAGAGTGATTGATACATATCTTTTTATTGACATCGTGTTACCTTTGAAGTCTTTCTTTCTGTAGATTGTCTCCATATTTCTGTTCAATGATATTCTTAGGATATTTCTTCTTTTATAGAACCCCCCTTAATATTTCCTGCAGTGTTACCTTGGTGGTCGCATAGTCTTTTAAGCCTTGCCGGTCTTGGAAACTCTTTATCTCTCCATCCATTTTGAATGTCAGTCTTGATGGATAAAGTATTCTTGGCTGCATGTTCTTCTCATTTAGTGCACTAAATACATCTTGCCAGCCCTTTCTGGCTTGCCAGGTTTCTGTGAACAGGTCTGACGTTATTCTGATGGGCTTTTCTCTGTACGTAAGGAGCTTCTTTGTCCTAGCTGCTTTCCAGAGTTTGTGTCTACAGTTATGATTTCTCAATATTACTATCAGGTGCCTTGGTGTTTTTTTTAGATTCTATAGTCTTGGGGGGAGACTGTTCTGCCTCTAGTACATGAACGCTGGTTCCATGTGCGAGATTGGGAAGATTTGCATGGGGAATTTGTTCCACTATATCTTCTAGACTTTTTTCTTTCTCTTCCCCTTCAGGGATTCCAATAATTCTGACATTGGAACATTTCATGTTGTCATTTATTTCCCTAATTCTGTTTTCGTGGCTTCTAAGCTGTTTGTTCCAGGCTTCCTCCTGATCCTTTCTCTCTATCTGTTTGTCCTCCAGATCACTAATTCTATCTTCTGTCTCAGTTTCCCTAGCTTTTAGAAAATTTAGAATAGATTGGAACTCATTGAGAACATTTTGAACATCACCCCTAGTGGCGTTCATTTCTGCCCTAACATTGTGAACATCATCCTTGGTGGCTTTCAGTTCTGCCCTAATCAATTCCATTTTGTCATCCATGGATTTCTCCAACCTAGCTATTGCCTGGATAATTGTTAGCCTGAATTCCCTTCCAGACATATTGTCTATGTCAATAGCCATTTGCTCTGTTGCAGAAGGCCCATCCTCTGAATTTTTCTTCTGTTGGGTATTCCTCCTCCTAGTCATTCTGGTGAGAGATGGCTGAATGGATGTAGCTGGATGTATCGACCATGTTGCAGTCAAGGTGCACCCTGGAATGCTTCTGAGCAATCAAGAGTCCCCACCCAAATGAAAGAAAAAAGAAAGAGAGAAAAAAGAAAGAGAGAGAGAGAGAGAGAGAGACAGGAAAAAAAGGAAAGATCAAATAAAAGTGAAGGCCCAGCCCAAATGGGCCTCAAGGTAAGATTTATGAAGTATACAAACAAAAACAAAAAGACTGATAAAAGTAGATGACAAGAGAAAAAAAATACATATATATTTATTTATAAAAGCAAAACAAAAACAGAACCTCGTCAAAAAGAACCCCAAGTATAAGATTTCTATATTAACAGTACAAACACAAATACACAGAAACACTATAGAAACACTGGCAGAAAAAAAAAAAAAAGGTGGGAGAGTGGTTATAAATTGTCAATGTGTGTGAGGAAGTTCATTTTGATCCTTTCTGGATGTATGTTGATATCTTTGTTAAAGGACCCAACTTTCCTAAGATAAAGGGGGATTAAAAATTGGTTTACCTATAGGGGTAGCATTGATTGGGGAAAGGGGATTACCTTGAAGTTTAACTCTATATGAATATTAAAAAATAAAAATAAAAATGAATAAACTAAACTAAAATTTAAAAAAAATTAAAAATAGAAAAGCAAAAGAAAAACACGGGTATGTGTATCAAAAAGTTCAGGTTAAAAGGTGATTGTGAAATTTGATGTACTGGACATTTCCCTGTGATGTTAAATAGGTTAAAAAATTATCTATTAAAAAAATGAACCTGAATAGTAAGAACGAATTAAAAATAAAAGTTGTATGTATGAAGTAGTGGTGGTTGTTCGCTTGTCTTTTTTTTTTTTTTTTCTTCTGGTTGGTTTTCTGGGGGAGGGGCCTGCCACGTGGGTTTTCAGGCAGTGTTTCCTGAGTTACATCCTCCTGCCCCTCTCAAGGCGGTGGGCTCTGAGTAAACCAGTTTTTCAGGCTTTTGTTCTCTGGAGGTTTTGTTTGTTTGTTTGTTCATTTGTTTTTTCTCACCTTGACAGCTTTTGATGGATTTTTAGAGGTTTAGACGAAAGCAAACTGCACCCCGACCTCCCTCTCAGAGAGAAGCCTCAGTCTGTCCCCTCTGGGTGTTCCAGAGCACATACGTTCCCCCTTGTCCACTGGCAGAGCACGTTCCCAGTCGCGGTCCCTTGGTACGCAGGAACTCCTGCTTGTACCCAAAACCACAACAGCAGCAGCTGTCTGGGCAGCTCCAGACCACCAGAGAGGTCCCAAGCAGTGATAGCACACTGATATTTCCCGCTGGCCCAGCCTGTGAATGCTCAGACTCTCCAGATCCGAGAGTGCCGGGCTGGCACCTGCACGCATCTCTCTCAGGGGAGTGTGTGGGACTCGACCTAGACTCTGATAGCA
Source organism: Enhydra lutris kenyoni (assembly GCF_002288905.1). NCBI lineage: Eukaryota > Metazoa > Chordata > Mammalia > Carnivora > Mustelidae > Enhydra > Enhydra lutris. The sequence continues at coordinate 2,437,633 of NW_019154151.1, forward strand.
CAGTGCGGTGCATGCATGGGGAGAGCAAAAAGGCTGTGGTTCTGCCAGCTGGTGGCTGGCGAGTCTCCCAGCCCCTCACGGGGAGCCCCCACCCAGGCTCTCTCAGGTGCGCTCACAGCTCAGGGACCAAGACCTGGTTTCTTTGCCACACTCACTCTGGCTCAGTGCCAGGGGTGGCTGTCCTTGGTCCGGGGACTTAAGACCCTGTCCCTAACCGCCCCGATTCCCATAATTTCTCCCCACAATCCTTTGCTCTTTTTGAGTGCTTTCAACCAGACTCCAAGTTAGTACTGGTCCCCAGTCGCAGGGCACTCTTGTATTGGGGTATTACTTTCCAGTGGGTCACTTCTGGTGGCTCCCTCCCCCTTTTCTTTATCTTCCAATATCAGTCTGACGTTCCCACTCTGCTTTACCTGCCCAATGGTGTCTTCTGCCCCGGTAGAGATCCAGATGTGTTTAATTCTGATCTCAGGCTGATTTCATGGGTGACCAGAGTTGTTTGGCAGGTAATCAGCTCACTTTAGGGTACAGGTTGAAATGGCGCCTCCTCCTAGTTCTCTGCCATCTTGTCTCCTCGTTTCATTCTTTTGCATGTATCTGTTTAATTTTCCCAGAACCATTTGTTGAAGATACCTTCTTTTCCTCATTGTATTTTCTTGCCTGCTTTGTCATAGATTGACCACATAATAATTGTGGGTTTATTTCCTGACTTTAAATTCCATTTCATTCATCTTTGTGTCTATTTTGGTGCCAGTTCCATACTGTGCTATTACAGCTTTGTAGTATATCTTGAAATCTGGGATTCTAGTACTTTCAGTCATGTTCTTTTTTTCTCAAGATTGTTTTGGTTATTCAGGGTCTTTTGTGGTTCCACACAAATTTTAGAATTATTTTTCCTATCTCTGTCAAAGTGTTGGCATTTTGATAGAGACTGCATTAAAAGTGTAGAATGATTTGGATAGTGTGGACATTTTCACAATATTTCTTTTTCCAATCCATGAACATGGGATATCTTTCTATTTGTTTGTGTAATATTCAATTTCTTTCATCAGTGTTCTGTATTTTTTGGAGTACAGGTCTTTTGCTTCTTTGGTTAAACTGATTCCTAGGTATTTTACACTTTTTGGTGCATTTGTCAATGGATTTTCTTAACTACCCTTTCTACTACTCCATTATTAGTGTATAGAAATGCAACAGATTTCTGTATATTTTGTATCCTGTGACATAACTGAATTAATTTATCAGTTCTAATAGTTTTTTTGTAGTCTTTATGTTTTTCTATATATAGTATCATATCATTTGCAATAGTAGTTCTACTTCCTTACTAATTTGTGTGTCTTTTATTTATTTTTTTTATCTGACTGCTGTGGCTAGGACTTCCAGTACTATGTTGAGTAAAATTGGTGTCCACTGACTGATGAAAGGATACTAAAGATGTGATATATATAAATAATGGGATATTATTCAGCCATCAAAAAGAATGAAATCTTGTCATTTGCAATGACATGGATGGAACTAGAGAGTATTATGTTAAGTGAAATAGTCAGAGAAAGACAAATACCATATGATCTCACTCGTATGTGGAATTTAAGAAAGAAAAAAAGATGAACAAAGGGGAAGAGGGGAAGAGAGGTAAACAAGACATAAGAGACTCTTGATAGAAAACAAACTGAGGATTGATGGAGGGATATGGGTGGGGAATGGGTTAGTGTGAGATGAGTATTGAGGTAGGCACTTATTATGATGAGCATGGGGTGTTGTATATGTGATGAATCACTAAATTCTACTCCAGAAACTAATATCACACTCTATGTTAAGTACGTAAAATTTAAATTTAAAAACAGTGATAAGAGTGGACATCCTTGTCTTGTTCCTGACCTTAGAGGAAAAGCTCTCAATTTTTTACTAATAAGTATGATGTTAGCTGTGGGTTTTTCATATATGACCTTTATTATGGTGCAGTATATTCCCTCTAAACCTACCTTCCTGAAACCTTTTATCATAAGTGAATGCTGTATTTTGTCAACTGTTTTTTTTCCTGCAGTTGAGGTGATAATAGTTTTTAATCCTTTCCTGTGTTAATGTTATTACATCACATCATATTGATTAATTTGAAACTATTGAACCACACTTGCATCTCTGAAAGAAATCCCACTTGATCATGGTGAATGTTTCCACTGTATTGTTAGATTCAGTTTGCTATTATTTTGTTGAGGAGTTTGGATCTATGTTCATCAGATATATTGGCCTGTAGATTTCATTTTTTATGGTGTCTTTATCTGATTTGGGTATCAGGATAATTCTGGCCTCTTTGAATGAATTTGGAAGGTTTTCTTTCTCCTCTAGTTTTAGGAATAGTTTGGAAAAGGTAGGTATTATCTCTTCTTTAAATATTTGGTAGAATTCACTTCTGATGTCATCTGGTCCTAAACTTTCATTTTTTGAAAAGTTATTTTTCCAGGAATTTATCCATTTATCCTAGGTTGTCCAATTTGTTAGTGTATAATATTTCATAATTGTCTCTTAAAATCCTTTGTATTTCTGTGATTTTTATTTCTCCTACTTCATTTCTGATTTTATTTGAGTTCTCCCTCTCCCTTACCCTCTTCTCTCCTTGTCTCCCCCTTTTTCTCCCTTTCTCTTTAACTGAATCTAGCTAAAGTTTTTTTTTCCATTTTGTTGATCATATTAAAGACCACTTCCTTGTTTGATCTGTTCTATTATTTCTTTACTATTTATTTCATTTATTTTTGCTCTAAATTTTATTATTTCATTCCTTTTGCTTGCTTTGGATTTTGTTTGTTATTCTTTGTCTAACTCTTTTAGGTGTAAGAATAAGTTGTTTGAGATTTTTCTTGTTCCTTGAAGTAGACCTGTATTACCATGCTTCCTTTTAGAACAACTTGTGGCATCTCAAGGATATTGGACCATTCTGTTTTCATTTTCATTTATCTCTGTGTATTTTTTTTTTAATTTCCTGTTTGGTTTATTGGTTCACCTAGTCATTATTTAGTAGCATGATTTTTAGCCTCCATGTAACTGTGTTCTTTTGAAATTTTTTCTTTTGGCTTATTTCAATTTCATACCATTGAAGTAAAAAAAAAAAGACATGATATGATTTCAATCTTTTGGAATTCATGAGACTTGTTTTGTGGCCTCAAGTTCTATCTATTCTGAAGAATGTTCCATGTGCACTTGAAAATAATGTGTATTTTGCTGTTTTTTAAATAGTATGCTCTGAATATATCTGTTAGAACCATCTTGTCCAATGAGGCATTCAAAGTCAACTATTGTCTTGTTGATTTATTGTCTGGGTGATCTATTCATTGATGTAACTAAGATATTAAAGTCCCCCAATATTACTGTATTACTATGAATTTCTTCATGTCTGTTAATAGTTGTTTGATGTCTTTAAGTCTTCCTATGTTGGGTGTATAAATACTTAAAATTATTATGTGCTATTGTTTGATTGCTCCCTTTATGATTGTATATTGTTCTACTTTGTTTCTTCTTACAGTCCTTATTTTATATCCTATTTCATCCACTATGAGCATTGCAACCTCAACTTTATTTTTGCTTCCATTTGCATGATAAATATTTTTCCAATCCTTCACTTTCAATCTGCATGTGTTAAGGTCTGAAGCAAGTCTTTTATAGGCAGCATATAGATGGGTCTTGCATATTTTTTTCCATTCCCTCACTCTGTCTTTTGACTAGAGCATTTAGTCCATATAAATTCAAATTTATTATGGATAGATTTGTATTTATTACCAAATTGTTGCTTGTTTTACATTGTTTTTGTAGTTCTTCTATGTTCCTTTCTCTTCTCTTGCTCTCTTCCCTTGTAGGGAATGCTAAAAAGCTGTGAAGTGTGTAAACCTGGCGAGTCACAGACCTGTACCCCTGGGGATAAAAAGATATTATATGTTTAAAAAAAAGTAAAATTAAAAAAAAAAAAGCTTCTATTCATTTTGTATTGACCTGTATGTAAGTAATTTTTAAACCATTATCTCTTTTGGAATCTCTTTAAGTAATATATGATGGAAGTGAAAATCTAATTGGATTTTTGGGCCAATTACAAGGACAAATTTCACTCCCAACTAATCTATACTGTTAGTTTATGATGCTCTTTTTATCATATATCAAATTCTTATCTGTATCAGAGTCTGTTAGAGGACAATTTATTGTATTCTACTTATCTGACTGTAAATCATAGTATCATCATGCTTTAATTTTAATTATTGTATTTTAAGAATGCATTATATTTTGTGCTGAAGTGAGTGCCTCCCTTTACAACTTACTTTTCAAAATTCCTTTTGGTAGGTATTCTTTCCCGTTTCTTTTTCAAGATCAAAATTAGAACAATTTTAGAGACTGCATTAATTCTATACAAACTCTAAGTTTCTGTATCATATTAAATATCTCCAGATATATTATCATATATTAATTATTGCATATTATATTTAATATGAACTATATGTACTTAATATTATATTGGTGATATTATATATCATTATATTCCTATATTATATATAATAAATTAATATTATATTAATAATATGTTATACTATGTTCCATGTAATAATATATAGTATATATAATATATGGGAAAATATATATATATAATGGCCCACTTTATTGCAATCACTTATTCTCAGTGCTACAGTTTATTTTCATGGCTTTCCAGGGATAGAATTATATTTTCTTCAAATAGTACTACTTTCTTTTCTTTCAGCAAGTTATACTCCTATCTTTGATAGAATTCTATTTTCAAGCAAATGGAAGACATTCATTACAAATGCCATATGCAGTTCCATAAGCACGGACTACCCTTCTGACTTTTTAACTGCCCCACCCAAAGACTAGTTCTGCTTCATTCATCAAAACAAAACCTTATCATCAAATGGCACTCACCTTCTCTCAACCCTTTAATTGTTCTACGATTGAATAGCCTGAGCACACAATTCAGTTACCTTTCCAATAGTAACTCCATTGTCTGAGCAATGGAGCTTTGGAAATCTGTGGAACCTTCACTGAATTACTTTAGGTAATAAAGATACACTCTTTTACAACCTAGTGTGCAGAGGAAGAAGTAAGCAATGTGTGTGTGTGTGTGTGTGTGTGTGTGTGTGTGTGTGTGTTGGGAGAGTAGGGATTGAAAGATTCAGGGAATAAGTGATGTTTTGTCTTATCTATAACAAGGTCATTTTTCTCAGTTTCTCAAAGTATACATCAACTTCTATTTCCTTTAGCTCTACAAATTCACCTCTACCTATTATGTCCCTGTACAGAACACTACTCCACACAGAAATTAGATTAACAAATGTTGCTTCAAAATCTTCCTAGACTGTTGTTTCCATAAAGTCACAAATCTCACTTCTTATGCTTATCACCAAATACAAAATATTTAGCAAAATCCATGGTACACACTAAGTATCATTTATTCAATATTTACTAGATAAATTAAATTCTTCCACTCCTCTTACAACCACTATTCAGTAACTACTAATGATGGCATAAATTATTTTCTGACCCCATAATTTTAAGATATATCTAAGAAGTAATACTGAAACACATGATAAATTCAATGAGGAATCACTCCATTTATTTACTCATTCAATATACTTATTGTGCACCTATTATGTGTGAAAAAGTATGCTAAGTACCAAGGATACAGTATTAAACAAGGGATATAGAGTGTGTGGTTCTTTGGAATTTTTCTTATAGTGGAGAAATACAAAGACAAGAAAATATTATTAAAGTATATAATTAAAATAACAAAGTGGTGAAAGAAAATTTGAAAAAGCACATAAGGGGGAAAAGTTAGTTGAAATTAGTGGTACAGAAAACCATGTGAACAGAATGGGTAGAAGATTTGGGGCAGATGATAGCATGCAGCAAGAGGAGTTAGTAAAACATTCTAAGGCATGTAAAAGCTTGACAGCTTTCAGGAACAGAAAGAAGGCTGTTGTGACCAGAGCACAGAAAGTGAGGAGTGTCAAGGTGGACAGAGCAAGAAAGATAAACATGGGCCATAATGTGAAAAATCTTTTAGGCCACATTAAAGACCACAACATTGTATTTAAGTCCAATGTGCAGCCATTGGAGGGTTTTAAAGCAGAGATGTTCTTCAATATTATTAATTTTTTTAAAAAAGAGTTTCCTGATTTCTCTGCATAGAATAAACTATAGGTTTATAAAAGTTGAAGTAGAAAGACCAGTTAAATGGCTGTTGTAATCATCCAGGGAAGAGATACTCTTGTTATGAACTGGTGTTGTGAAGTATAAATATAGATGATTGAATGGCTTTAAAATATATTCTGAGGTTGGAAGATGGTGATAGAAGAGAAAGACCCTAGGCTCACTTCAGTCCAGAAATACAACTAGATAACAATCAACTCATCCTGAATACTCCAGAAATTGAACTGAAGACTGGCAGAACAAGCTCCACAGGTAAAAGTAGAGAAGAGGCCACAATGAGGAATCTAAGAAGCACAAAGACAGGATTTGGGAGAGAAATGGATTGTGGCCACTGTGTTGGGGAAGGAGTCATGTTCATGGAGAAGGGTAAGAGACAGACCTACAAATAGGGAAGCACAAGGGGAAAACAAACCCTTTAGCAATTGACTTGGAAGGTGAAAGAGACCAACACTTGTGATTTCTGGCAAGCAGTAGGGATTAAAGCCTGAAGTTTTAAGGGTTATCAGGCTTGGCTAGGATAGAATCTAGAAGGCACTGTGTTTCTTCTGGAGGGAAGGAAGGTAAACAAATGCAGACATACAGAATGGAAAGAGTGATCTTGAAGAGCACCTGAAGCACACAGTTATTGTGTTATTTGCTCATTTCAGAGCACATTACAAAGAGGCAACATTCACAGACAGACCCTTCAGGGAACCAAGGAACTAGCAGATACCATTTCTCTCCCCAGCCCTTCAGCATAAGCATAGGGGCACCTGAAGGAACTAGTGCAGGGCAGACAGTCATTATGTAACTTGCTAACACCAAGCCCCTTCTCCCCACACTAAGGTGGACCCTCCTTTCCCAGTCTCACTTGCCTCACTTTTAATGCAGTGGGCTCCCTCCCCCAGAAGACCAGCCCAAACCTCTTCTCACACTGTGTCCATCAACTTTGGAGTTTTTCAGAGTCTCAGTTTCAGTGGAAGTGGTGACAGGATTCATTTCACAATCATATCAGAGCATGGCTAGTTTAAAAAACAAAAAGTGCCTCATTCAGGAAAAGGACCAAACATTACCAATATAGGGGGAATAAAGACTTTGCAGATGACATCTTTGAAGAATAAAGCAGCCAGGACACAACTGCAGAGCACATGAAACACACATTGGAGACAATCAAAAGTGCCAGGTCATGGGGAACAGGGGACACTACCTGGCAAGGCACTACAGAAACTTTTCTTCATAAGGCTAATGCCCTCAAGAACAGGAGACATAGCTGACTTTCCTACCACAGAGGGGGAAAAAAGCACATACACATAGGCAAAATGAGAACAGAAAATTTTAACCCAAATGAAAGAATAAGACAAGGCCATAACCAGAAATCTAAGTGAAAAAAATATCAGTAACATGCCTGATAGTGTACATAAAGCAATGATCATAAGGACACTCACTGGACTTGAGAAAAGAGCGGAAGACATGAGTAAGACCATGAACACAGAGATAAAGAACAACATAGCAGAGATAAAGAGCTCAATAAGTGAAATTAAAAATATGCTTGATGTAATGAACAGCAGGCTGGAAGAAGCAGAGGAACAAATTAGTGACGTAGAAGACAGTGATGTAGAGTAATCAAGATGAAACAAGGAGAGAAAATCAAATATAAAAAATGAGAATAGATTTTGGGAACTCAGTGACTCCATGAAATGTAATAACATTCATGTTGTAGAGACCCTAAAGAAACGTGAGAAAAGATGGCAGAAAAGTCAGTTGAAGAAATAATATCTGAAAGTGTCCCTAATTTGGGGAAGGAAATAAATATCCAGATCCAGGAGACAGAGAACCCTCAACAAAATCAGCAAAAGCAGATTCACACCAAGACATATTGTAATTAAATTGGCAAAATATAGTTATAAAGAAAAATATTTTGAAAGAAGCAAGGCAAAAAAATACAGTAATATATAAGGGAAACCACAAGTTTTTTTTTGTTTTTTTTTGTTTTTTTTTCTTAAGATTTTATTTATTTATTAGAGAGAGAGAGAGAGAGAGAGAGAGCATGAGCACAGGCAGACAGAGTGGTAGGCAGAGGCAGAGAGAGAAGCAAGCTCCCCGCTGAGCAAGGAGCCCGATGTGGGACTCGATCCCAGGACGCTGGGATCATGACCTGAGCCGAAGGCAGCCACTTAACCAACTGAGCCACCCAGGCGTCCCGGGAAACCACAAGTTTTAAGCAGAAACATGGAAAGAAAGGAATGGCATGATATAGTCAAAGGTCTGACTGGGAAAAATCTGCAGCTACAAATACTCTATCCAGTAAAGCTAACATTCAGAATACAATGAGAGATAGTTTCCCACACAAACAAAAACGAAAGGAGTTTGTGAGCACTAAAGTAACTGTGCAAAAAATATTAAAGTGTCTCTTTGAGTGGAATGGAGAGACCAAAAGTTACAGTATGAAGGGAGGAAACACAAAAGCAGTAAAAAATGAACATTTCTATAAAAAATCAGTCAAGGAGCACCTGGGGGGCTCAGTCACTTAAGAGTTTGACTTCAATTTAGGGCATGATCCCAGGGTTCTGGGATCAAGCTCTGCATCAGGCTCCCTGCTCAGTGGGGAGTTGGCTTCTCCCTCTTTCCTTCTCCCTCGACTGATGCTCTTTCTATCTCTTAAATAAATAAATACATAAATAAATAAATAAAATCTTTTTGAAAAATCAGTCAAGAGGGGTACCTGGGTGGCTCAGTCATTTAAGCATCTGCCTTCGGTTCAGGCCATAATCCCAGGGTTCTGGGATCAAGCCCCATGTTGGGCTCCTTGCTCAGTAGGGAGCCTGTTTCTTTTTCTGCCCCTCTCCTAGCTCATTTTATATATCTATCTAATAAATAAATTAAATGTTTTTTTTTTAAATCGTCAAAGAACTCACAAAATAAACAAATGAACAATATGACATCATATGCCTAAAACTCGAAAAGGATGGGAATAAAGAATGTGTTCAAACTTAAATGACCATCAACTTAATATAGACTGCTACATGCAGAAGATGTTATACACAAACCTAATGGTAACTACATATCAAAAAAACACTAATCGGGGCACCTGGGTGGCTCAGTGGGTTAAAGTCTCTGCCTTCAGCTCAGGTCATGAACTCAGGGTCCCAGGATTGAGCCCCACATCGGGCTTTCTGCTCAGTAGGGAGAATGTTTCCTCCCTTTCTCTCTGCCTGCCTCTCTGCCTGCTTGTGATCTCTGTATGTCAAATAAATAAATAAAATCTTATAAAAACACTAATAAATATGCAAATAATAAAGAGAAAGTACTCAAAATACATCACTAAAGAAATAAGGGGAGCCTGAGTGGCTCAGTGAGCTAAAGCCTCTGCCTTCAGCTCAGGTCATGATCCCAGGTCCTGCGATCAAGCCTCGCATTGGGCTCTTTGCTTAGCAGGGAGTCTGCTTCCCCTTCTCTCTCCCTGCCTCTGCCTATTTGTGATCTCTGTCTGTCAAATAAATGAATAAAATCTTTAAAAAAAATAAAAAAAGAAATAAGCAAAACATGAAAGACAAAAAAAAATCAGAGAAAATCTTCAGAAACATCCAAAAACAAATAATAAAATGGCAATAAGTACATATCTATCAATGTTAATTTGAATGAAAATGGAATAAATGCTCCAATTAAAAGACATAGGGTGACAGAGTAAATTAAGAAAATAATGCTCATTTTATGCTGCCTACAAAAGACTCATTTTAGACCTAAAGACACCTGCCAATTTAAAATGAATAAACATTAATCATGCAAAAGAATCCCAAGAGGAAGCTGGAGTAGCTTATAAGTATATGGTATCTACTTATACCAGATATAGTAAACATTAAAACAAAGTCTAGAACAAGGGATAAAGAAGGACAGTATACAACAATAAAGTGAACAATCCAACAAAAAGATATAACAATTATAAATATTTATGCACCCAACATGGGAGCAGCCAAATACATAAGATATATAATAACAAACATGAAGGAAATAATTGATAATAATACCAAGGGACTTTAACATTACATTTACATCAATGGACCAATAATTTAAACAGAACATCAACAAAGAAACAATGGCTTTGAATGAAACACTGGAATAGATGGATTTAACAGATTTATTCAGAATATTGCATCCTAAAACAGCAAAATACACATTCTTTTCAACTATACACAAAACATTCTGTAGAATAGATCACATAAACAAGTCTCTCAACAAATTGGAGGTTGAAGTCATACTATGCATCATTTCTTTCTTTTTTTTTCTTTGTTGTTGCTGTTGTTGTTTCTTCTATGCATCATTTCTGACAACAACATTATGAAACTAGAAGTGAACCATAATAAAAAATCTGGAAATGGGCTGTGTGAGTGGCACAGTTGGTTGAATATCCAACTATTGGTTTATAGCTCAGGTTATGATCTCCAGGATGTAGGATGGAGCCCTGCACTGGGCTGCATGCTCAGTGCAGAGTCTGTTAAATTCCTCTCTTCCTCTGCCCCTCCCCCTCCTCCCTTTCTCACAAAAATAAATAAATAAATAAATAAACCTTTTTCTTTTTTTTTTTTTAATCTGGAAAGACCCAAATACATGGAGGTTAAATAATATGCTACCAAACAATGAATGGACTGAACAAGCAATAAAAAAAGATATCAAAAAGTACAGAGAATCAAATGAAAATGAAAACACAATGGTCTAAAACCTTTGGGATATAGTAAAAGCAGTTCTAAGAGGGATACATATAGCAGTCCAAGCCACCCACAAGAAGAAGAACGCTAAATACAAAATATAAAATACAATAACCTTTACACTTAAAGGAGCTAGAAAAAGAACAACAAATGAAGTCTAAATCCAGCAAAAGGAAGGAAATAATAATTTTAGAGAAGAAATAAATGATAAAGAAACTAAATAAGACAATAGGGCAGACCAATGAAACCAGGAGCTGGTAGTTTGAAAAAAATTAATAAATTGATAAACCTCTAGTCAGACATACCAAAAGAAAACAGAAAGGACCTAAATAAATAAAGTGACAAACGAGAGAAGAGACATAACAACCAACAGCACAGAAATACAATTATAAGAGAATATTATGATAAAGAGTATGCCTACAAATTGGGCAGACTGGAAGAAATGCAATAATTCCTACAAACATGTAAACTACCAAAATTGAAACAGGAAGAAATAGAAAACATAAAGAGTAAAAAAACTGAATCGGGATTTATTCCTAAGCTGTGAGGGTGCCTCAATATTCACAAATCAATTAATGTGATACATCAAATTTACATGTGATCATTTCAGTATACACAGAGAAATCATATGTCAAAATACAACATACATTCATGATAATAACTCTGAACAAACTAGGTTTAGAGGAAACATACTTGAACATGTTCAAGTCCAAATATGAAAAACACTGCTATTATCATTCTTCATGAGAAAGAAGCTTTTCCCATACAGTCAGAAAGAGGACAAAATGTCCACTCTCACCACTATCATTGAACATAGTACTGAAAGTCCTAACCACAGCAGAGAACAAAAAGAAACCAAAACATCAAAATCAGCAAGGAAGAAGTAAAGCTTTCACAATTTGCAGATGATATAACACTATATATAGAAAACCTGAAAAACTCTACCAAAAAACTGTTAGAACTGATAAATGAATTCAATACAATTGCAGAGTACTACAAAATAAATGTGCAGAAATCTGTTGCATTTCTATACATCAATACTGAAGACACAGAAAGAGAATTTTTTAAAAAATTCCCATTTACAATTCCACCAAAATAATTAGATATCTAGGAATAAACCACCAAAAGTGATGAAGAACCTGTACTCTGAAAACAAGAAAACACTGTTAAAAAATATTGAAGATGACACAATGAAATGGAAAGACATTGTATTTTCATGGATTGGAAGAACAAATATTGTTAAAAAGTCTATACTACCCAATTAATTTACACATTTAATACAATCCCTATCAAAACAACAACATTTTTCATAGAACTAGAATAAGCAATCCTAAAATTTGCATGGAAACACAAGACTCCAAATTGCCAAGAAATCTTGTAAAAGAAACAAACCTGGAAATATCATAATCTAAGACTTTGGCTATATTATAAAGCTATAGTAATCAAAACAGTATGGTACTTCCACAAAAGTAGACACATAAATCAACAGAACAGAACAGAAAATCCAGTAATAAATTCACAACTATATTGTCAATTAACATTTGAAAAAGTAGGAACAAATATCCAATGGGAAAGACAGTCTCTTCAACAAATGGTGTCAGGAAAACCAGACAGCAACATGCAAAAGAATGAAACTGGGCCACTCTCTTACACAATACACAAAAAAGAATTAAAAAATGGGTTAAAGACCTAAATATGAGACAAGAAACCACCAAAATCCTAGAAGAGAACACAGGCAGTAATTTCTTTGACATGGACCATAGCAACTTTTTTCTAGATGTCTTCTGAGGCAAGGGAAACAAAAGGAAAACAAACAAAACATCAACAAGCAAAACAAACAAAACAACAACAACAAAAACAACAACAAAAACTGTTGGGACTTCATCAAAACCAAAATATTTCTGCACAGTGAAGGAAAAATTAAACAAGACCAAAAGGCAACCTACTAGATGGGAGAAGATATTTGAAAATGACATATCTGATAAAAGGTTACTATCCAAAATATATAAAGACAATTTAAAATTCAATACCTTAGAATGAATAATCCAATTTTTAAAAAATTGGAAAAAGACATGAGTAGACATTTCTCTAAAGAGTCAACTAGATGGCCAACAGACACACGAAGTTAATCACTTACCAATGGCCAAAAAACACATGAAAAGATGGTCGTAATCTCTTATTATAGAAGTAGGCAGAGAGGCAGGCAGACAGAGAGGGAGAAGCAGGCTCCCCGCTGGGCAGAGAGCCCGATGTGGGGTTCGATCCCAGGACCCTGGGATCATGACCTGAGCTGAAGGCAGAGGCTTAACCCACTGAGCCACCCAGGAGCCCCAATCCTCTTGTTTCTTTATTGATTTTCTGCTTGGATGATCTATTACTGAGAGTGGCATGTTAAGATCTCCTACTATTAATGTATTCATATCAATATGACTCTTTATCTTGATTAACAGTTTTCTTATGTAATTGGCTGCTCCCACACTATGGAGTATTATGCCTCCATCAGAAAGGATGAATACCCAACTTTTGTATCAACATGGGCAGGACTGGAAGAGATTATGCTGCATGAAGTAAGTCAAGCAGAGAGAGTCAATTATCATATGGTTTCACTTATTTGTGGAGCATAAGATATAACACGGAGGACATGGGGAGATGGAGTGGAGAAGAGGGTTGGGGGAAATTGGAGGGGGAGATGAACTATGAGAGACTATGGACTCTGAAAAACAATCTGAGGGTTTTGAAGGGGTCGGGGGTGGGAAGTTGGGTGAGCCTGGTGGTGGGTATTATGGAGGGCATGTATTGCATGGAGCACTGAGTGTGGTGCATGTTAGGGTCCATAATCAAAGGAGCGAGACTGATACAAAGTGAAGGTAAAGCAAAGCTTTATTTCGCACCAAGCATCGAGAATCAAACTGACCGGTCAGGGCCATCTCTTACAAAGAGGCGACCACTCTCAGCCTCACAGACTAACTTTTATAGAGTAAAGGTCATGTGGTTGAGCCTAGCTACACACAGGTGGCCAATGAGATTATAATACACAGAGAAAACTGCACAGTCATGCTAGGTCACACACGGGTGGCCAATTGAATTACAATTCACCCTAGTAGATATTTGAACTTGCCTATCACCTTGGTCAGAACTGGCATAAGGCAGGGCTCACTCTCCTTGGTAGCTAGGGAGACAGTATGCATGCCCCACTGATTTGATATCTCCACCTGGCCTGACCTGCCCTTGTATCTGGGCTTTGCAAGTAAGTTCCTCTGGGTGGGCAGGGTCAATCTAAGTTTACTGCATAGGGTCAATCTAACTTTACTGCATAAACAACAAAATGGCTCCCTCTGGCTAAGTAGGCCCTTACAGTGCATAAAAAAATGAATTCTGGTACACTGAAAAGAAATTTAAAAAATAAAAAATATTATTTAAAAAACTTAAAAAAATGAAATATATTTTGAATGAGGACTGAATCACACTTAATGAAGAATTAAATATGTATGAAAGGAAAGGCACAATCAAGAATACTCTAGTGTCTGGGTAGCAAGGTAGACACAAATTTATTGACTATGGACATAATCTTAAATGGGAAAAGTAAGAAGTCTATTTTGGACATGGTACATTTGAGAGGTTTTCAGAAATATGAGTGGAAGCATCCAGTAGGCAGTTGAATATATGTCTGAAGCTCAAGAATGAGATATAGGTAGAGATATACATCCAGTGCAACATTTAAATAATTAGTAATTGATAAGACTGACTTAAGGGAGAATATGGATTTGAAAATTACTTGGGACAGTGTCGTAAGTTATTCTAATACTTGAAGGTTGTGTTGGGAAGTAAAATCCAGCTATAAAGACTGAATGTAAGATCTTGCATGTAATCATAGCAAAGAGTGACTTTGATAGAGTGTAGGAAATAATGATCGGAGGTAAGGGCAGATGAAAGAACAGAGTTACCAAGCCATTGATTTACTCAGAAAGGTATTTAAATCCCTTTTAATGGTAGAAATTTAGGGATAGATAGGTGCTTTGTGGCTCAGTCAGTTATGATACAATGCCCTTCTTTAACTCTTGTAACAGATTTTGTTTCAAAATCTAGTTTGACGGCTACCTGGGTGATGCAGTCAGTTAGGCATCTGACTCTTGGTTTTAGCAAGTTGTGATCTCATGGTTGTGCAAGCAGGCCCCCACATTGGGGTCTCCACTTAGCTCAGTGTTCCCTTCAGATTTTCTCTCCCTCTCCCTCTGACTCTTCCATCCATTCTCTCTCGAAAATAAATAAATGATTTTTTAAAAAATTTTATTTATCTATTTGACAGACAGAGATCTCAGGTAGCAGAGAGGTAGGCAGAGAGAGAGGAAGGGAAGCAGGCTCCCTGCTGAGCAGAGAGCCTGATGCGGGGCTTGATCCCAGGACCCTGGGATCATGACCTGAGTCGAAGGCAGAGGCTTTAACCCACTGAGCCACCCAGGTGCCCCAATAAATGATTTTTTAAGTCTAGTTTGGTAGTGCCTGGGTATCTCAGTCAGTTAAGAGTCCAACTTTTGATTTTAGTTCAGGTCATGGTCTCAGGGTTTTGAGATCGAGCCCCACATCATGTTCTGTGCTGGGAATGGATCCTGCTTAAGATTCACTCTCTCCCTCTGCATCTCCCACCCTCTCCCCTCTCAAATAAATAAATAAATAAATACAGGTTAGGGATGGAGATCAAGAAATGGCAATTTCTATGGGTATGCATGAATCAGGAAGTTTGACATGGATGTCAGCAGATGATGACAATAAGAAGCATTAGTGGTAACTGTACTATGGGTATGAAAATCAAAGCTACAAAGAGTATTAAACAAGAAGAAGGAGGAATGATGTTCTAAAAAGAACAAAAGAACAGTGGAAACCAAGGGATACACTTACTCCATGTCCTGTGCCTAAGACTCAGGTGGTATAAGAAAAGTTTCTTGTCATTTGAGAAAACTTCAAGGAAGAACCCAATTTTAATTAAAGCAAGAAAGTAAAGAAAACATTCTAAGAAAAGAAAAATGTTTTGCTCATAGGAGAGTATTAGCTTTCACCATTGTATAACAAAACACTCCAAAATTTAATAGCTTAAAAATATTATTTTATATATTATGATTACATAGGATGGGTTCAATTAGGCAATTCATTTGCTGGTATCAACTAAAATCATTCATGTGATACAGTTGCATTTTGACTCAAAATGAATCATTTAATATGGTCTTACTCACATGTCTAGTAGTTGATATAAGATATAAAATGGACAATGTGGTCTCTCATCCTCAGAGAAAACATCCAGACATTATTCAATGAAGGTCTCAGGGCACAACTATAGTGATAACAGAAGCTCATGAGGCTTAAGCTTAGAACTCCATATAATCACTTCCACAACATTCTGGAGATAAAATCAAGTCAAAAGCTCAGCCCATATTCATAATGAAATGAAAATAGAGACTATCTTTTGATGGAAAGGGCAGCAGAGTAAAACTGCCAAAGTGTATACATATAGGGATAGATGAATTTATAGCAGCCAATTTTGAAAACCATCTACAATGGTCTATCTTGTGGACAAAATAGTCCACATCCATTTATAGGTCACTTTAGTAATCTTGTATTCTAACCAAATAGACTAAGAATAAAGGAATAAAGAAATTTATATCATGCTAACAATAACCAAATTAAAAAAAAAGAGCAGCTATATTAGATTCACACAAAGCAGACTTCAGAGCTGGGGGGAAATAATCAAGAATAAATGGGAGCAGTGGTTACAGGAATGGGGGCAAGATGGTGGAGAAGTAGGAGACACTGTTTCAACTGGTCCCCTAAAATGAGCTGATTATCTACCAGAACACTGAACACCCATGAAATCAGCCTGAGATGTAGGATTATACACTCTAGGTCTCTGCAGGGGCAGAAGACACCAGTGGTGAGTTAAAGCAGTGGAGTTTGAATGATCAGACTGATATCAGAGGATAAACAGAAGGGAGAAGGAGCCACCAGAAGCGACCTATTGGAAAGTAATACCCCAATATGAGAGTGCCCTGTGATTGGGGACCAGCATTAACTTGGAGTCTGGTTAAAAGCACTCAAAAAGAGCAAAAGATCTTAAGGGGCAACTGGTGGAATCAGGTGGTCAGGGGCACAGGCTTAAGCCCACGGA
This sequence comes from Enhydra lutris kenyoni, assembly GCF_002288905.1. Classification (NCBI taxonomy): domain Eukaryota; kingdom Metazoa; phylum Chordata; class Mammalia; order Carnivora; family Mustelidae; genus Enhydra; species Enhydra lutris. The sequence continues at coordinate 2,454,673 of NW_019154151.1, forward strand.
CCTAGGACAGCCTCTTTCTGAAACAAATTGTGTCAGGGAGAGTGCGGTGAAGCCTCCAGACCATGGTCCCTGAGCCACCAGCACAACTGAGTGAGTCTGAGTGGATGCCAGTCAGTGCTCTCTAGAACCACGGCCTTTTGCACTCTATATGCACCCTGAATGACTGGGCCTGAGCCACGCTCCACACCCTCCCTTGAGAGAGGTCCATGCAGGCCCTAGCTGGTGGTCTCTAGGACCTGCCCAGAGTCTAAACACTCCCAGCCCAGGGCCAATGTGAAAATCTCAGCGTGCTGTCTCTGGTTGGGATCTCTCTAGCTGTCTGGACCTGCCTAGACAGCAGCCCAGCAAAGGTGGTTACTGGAAGCGGGCTCCCTGGACAAACATTGCTCATGGTTTTATTAGCACCAGGGTGCAGAGGCAAGCGGGAGCTCCTGCAGCCTCTGAGATGGTGGCTGTGGACGTGCTCTGCCAGAGGGAGGTGGCAGAGGGTTAGTCCGTGTGCTCTGGACCACCCAGAGGGGAACAGACTGGGGCTTCTCTCTAAGACAGAGGTCCGGATGCTGTTTGCTTTCCTCTAAATCTCCAAAGATCTGCCAAAAGCTGCCAAGAAAAAGAAAAACAAAAATCCAGAGAACAAAAGCCTGAAAAACCAGTTTCTGGCCCCTTGATAGGGGGCAGGAGGACTCAACCCAAGCAAAACTGCCTGAAAAACAATGCGACAGGCCCCTACCCCAGAAAACCAGACCAAAAAAAAAAAAAGGGGGGGGGGGGGAAAACCATCACAGGGTCCCTATAAAACTATAAAACCCCCTTGGGGTGCCTGGGTGGCTCAGTGGGTTAAGCCGCTGCCTTCGGCTCAGGTCATGATCTCAGAGTCCTGGGATCGAGCCCCGCATCGGGCTCTCTGCTCTCTCGGGGAGCCTGCTTCCTCCTCTCTCTCTGCCTGCCTCTCTGCTTGTGATCTCTCTGTCAAATAAATAAATAAAATCTTTAAAAAAAAAAAAAACTATAAAACCCCAATATCAGGGGAAAAGAAGATATTAATCTCCCAGTATTGCCCTAAAACCTGTATATTTTTTCATAGATACAACTTTTATTAATTCATTCCCACTATTCTTGTTCTTTTTTTTAATTTTTAACCTATTTACCATCACAACGAGAGGTTCAATACAACAAATTCCATAATAACCTTTTAACTTGAACTTTTATGATACATGTACCTGTGTTTTTCTTTTGCTGTTCTATATTTTTTAATATTCATATAGAGATAAGCTTCAAGGTAATCCTCTTTCCTGAATCAATACTATCCCTATATATAAACCAGTTTTAATCCCCATTATCTCTGGAAAGATGAGTCCTTTAACAAAGACATCAAGATACACCCTGGGGGCGCCTGAGTGGCTCAGTGGGTTAAAGCCTCTGCCTTCAGCTCAGGTCGTGATCCCAGGGTCCTGGGATCGAGCCCCACATCGGGCTCTCTGCTCGGTGGGAGGCCTGCCTCCTTCTCTCTCTCTCTCTCTCTCTCTGCTTGTGATCTTTGTCTGTCAAAAAAAAAAAAAAAAGATACACCCTGGAATAATGAAAATAACCTTCCTTGCCCACACTGAGGATATATAACCACTCTCCCATCTTTTTCTTCTGTCAGGGTTTCTGTGTATTTGTTTCTGTTCTGGTATTGTATAAGTCTTATACTTGCGGTTCATTTAGGCTGGGTTGTTTTTTTCTTATCATTTACTTTTGTTGGTCATTTTGTTTGTCCGTTTTTGTTTGTATACCTTATAAATCTTACTTTGGGGCCAATTTGGGCTGGGTCTTCACTTTTTCCTCTTTTTTCCTGTCTCTCTCCTTCTCTCTTTTTTTTTCTTTTTTCTTTCTTTTTGGTGGGGACTCCTGATTGCTCATAAGTGTTCCAGGGTGCACCTTGCCTAGATCACGGTTGATACATTCAGCTACACATCCCATCAGCCATCTCTCACCAAAATGACTAGGAGGAGGAATGCTCAATAGAGGAAAAATTCAGAGACTGTGCCCTCTCCATTAGAGCTATTGTATATGGACATAAACAGTATGTCAGAAAGGGAATTCAGGGTAACAATTATCCAGGCAATGGCTAGATTGGAGAAAACCATTAATGACAACATGGAATCAATTAAGCAAAAGTGAAAGCCACCAGGAAATAAGTTAAAAATGCTATAATGAGTTCGAATCTAATCTAAATTCTCTAACAGCTAGGGTAACTGAGGCAGAAGATAGAATCAGTGATCTAAAGGACAAACTGATAGAGAAAAAGGATCAGGAGAAGGCCTGGAACAAACTGTGTAGAAGCCATGAAAACAGAATTAGGGAAATAAATGACACCATGAAATGTTCCAAAGTCAGAGTTATTGGAATCCCTGAGGGAGAGGAGAAACAAGACTAAAGGATATAGTTGACCAAATTCTGGGTGAAAATTTTCCCAATCTGGGGAATGGAACCAGTGCTCATGTCCTAGAGGCAGAAAGGTCACTCCTCAAGATCATAGAATCTAGAAAGACCTCAAGACACCTGATTGTGAAACTGAAGAATCCTAATTTTAGATAGGAGCTCTTGAGAGCAGCTAGGGGAAGAGATTCCTTAAGTACAGAGGAAGGCCCCTCAAAATAAAGTCAGACTTGTCCACAGAAACCTAGCAAGCCACAAAGGTCTGGCAAGACATATTCAGGACACTAAATGAAAATAACATGCAGCCAAGAATACTTTTTCCAGCAAGGCTGACATTCAAAATGCATGGAGAGATAGTTTCCAAGACCAGCAAGGTTTAAAAGAGTCTGTGACTACCAAGTCAGCACTACAAGAAATACTAAGGGGGTTCTATTAAAGAAGAAAGAACTCAAGAGTGTCATAGAACAGAAATTTATGGAGACATTCCATAGGAAAAAGGACTTCAGAGGCAACAAGATGTTAATAAAAGCTTATCTATCACTTATTTGTAGAGCATAACAAATAGCATGGAGGACAAGGGGAGATGGAGAGGAGAAGGGAGTTGAGGGAAATTGGAAGGGGAGGTGAACCATGAGAGACTATGGACTCTGAAAAACAATCTGAGGGTTTTGAAGGGGCGGGGGGTGGGAGGTTGGGGGAACCAGGTGGTGGGTATTAGAGAGGGCACGGATTGCATGGAGCACTGGGTGTGGTGCAAAAACAATGAATACTGTTACACTGAAAATAAATTAAAAAAGGAAAAAAAAAGCTTATCTATCAATAATCACTCTCAACATGAACAGCCTAAATGCTCCCATAAAATGACACAAGGTTGCAGATTGGCTAAAATGACAGGACCCATCCATATGTTGTCTACAAAGGACCCATTTTGAACCTAAAGATGCATCCAGACTGAAAGTGAAGGGATGGAGAAGGATCTTTCATGCCAATGGGCCTCAAAAGAAGGCTCGGGTAGCGATTCTCATATCAGATAAATTAGATTTTAAACTAAAGACTGTAGTCAGAAATACAGATGGACACTACATTATTCTTAAAGGGTCTATCCACGAAGAAGATCTAACAATTGTAAATATTTATGCCCCCAGAACCAAAGCAACCAACTACATAAGACAACTGTTAATCAAGATAAAGAGTCATATTGATATGAATACATGAATAGTATGGGATTTTGACACGCAACTCTCAGTAATAGATCGACCATCCAAGCAGAAAATCAATATGGAAACAAGAGCATTGAATGACACATTGGGCCAGACGTACCTCATAGATAGATTTAGAACATTCCATCCTAAAATAACAGAATACTCATTCTTTCCAAGCACACATGGAACTTTCTCTAAAACAAACCACATACTGGGTCACAAATCAAGGCTCAACCAGTAACAAAAGATTTAGATTATTCCCTGTGTATTCTCAGACCACAACACTTTGAAACTGGAACTCGACCAGAGAAAAAGTTTGGAAGGAATTGAAACACTTGGAGGCTAAAGACCACCCTGCTTAAGACTGTTTGGATCAACCAGAAAATCAGAGAAGAACTTCAACAATTCATGGCATCCAATTAGAATGAAGACACTTTGGTCCAAAACCTATGGGATACAGTAAAGCCTGTCCTAAGGGGGAAATACATAGCTATCCAAGCCTCCCTCAAAAAAAAATGAAAATTCAAGAATACACCAGCTGTGTTTACACTTTAAAGAACTGGAGAATCAACAACAAGTTAAGCCAACCCCATGCACAAGAAGGAAAATAAAAAGGATTAGAGCAGAGATGAATGAGTTAGAAACTAGACATACAGTAGAACACATCAATGAAACTAAAAGCTGGTTCTTTGAAAGAATCAATAAGATCGAAAAACCACTGGCCAAAACAATCCAAAAGAAAAGAGAGAGGACCCAAATTAATAAAATTATGAATGAAAAGGGAGAGATCATGACTAACACCAAGGAAATAGAAAAAAAATCATTGGAAGTTATTATCAACCATTATATGCCAATAAGTTGAGCAACCTAGAAGAAATGGATGTTTTCCTGGAAACCTATAAACTTCCAATACTGAATCAGGAAGAAACTGACAACCTGAATAGACAAATATCTAATAATGAGATTGAAGCAATGATCAACACCTCGAAAGAAACAAGAGACCAGGACCTGGTGGATTCCATGGAGAATTCTACCAAACATTGAAAGGTATTGAAACAGGTATTGAAATACCTGTTCTCCTGAAGCTGATTCAAAAAATAAAAACAGAAGGAAAACTTCCAGACTCTCTCAAAGAAGCAAACATTACCGTGATACCCAAACCAGGGAAAGACCCCACCCAAAAGGAGAAATTCAGACCAATATCCTTGATGAATATGGATGCCAAGATTCTCAACAAGATCCTAGCTAATAGAATCCAACAGTACATTAAAAAGGTTATCCAACATAACTAGGTGGGATTTATCCCCGGGATGCAAGGGTGTTTTGACATTTGCAGATCAATCAACGTGATCAAACAAATTAATAAGTGAAGAGAGAAGAACCGCATGATCCTCTCAATTGATGCAGAAAAAACATTGAACAAGATACAGCATACGTTCCTAATTAAAATACTTCAAAGTATAGGGATAGAGGGAACATTCCTCAACTTCATAAAATCCAACAATGAAAAACCCACAGGGAATATCATTCTCAATGGGGAAAAGCTGACAGCTTTCGCTTTGACACCAGGAACACAACGGGGATGCCCACTCTCGCCACTGGTGTTCAACATAGTACTAGATGTCCTAGCAACAGCAATCAGACAACAAAAAGAAATAAAAGGTATTCAAATTGGCAAAGAATAAGTCAAACTCTCTCTCTTCAAAGATGGTATGATACTATATATGGAAAACCCAAAAGAATCCAGCCCCAATCTGCTAGAACTCATACAACAATTCAGTAATGTGGCAAGATACAAAATCAATGCACAGAAATCAGTTGCTTTCTTATACACTAACAATGAAACTGTAGAAAGGGTAATTAGAGAATCAATGCCATTTGCTATAGAACCAAGAACCATAAGATACCTGGGAATAAACCTAACCAAAGATGTAAAGGATCTGTACTCGAGGAACTACAGAACACTGATGAAAGAAATTGAACAAGACACAAAAAGATGGAAGATCATTCCATACTCATGGATTGGAAGAATAAACCTTGTTAAAATGTATATACTGCCTGGAGGAATCTATACTTTCAATGCCATTCCGATCAAAATTCCACCAGCATTTTTCCAAGAGCTGGAAGAAACAATCCTAAAATTTGTATGGAACCAGAAGTGACCCTGAAATGCTAAGGAAATGTTGAATAAGAAAAACAAAACTGGGGGCATCACGATGCCTGATTTCAAGCTTTACTACAAAGCTCTGATCACCAAGACAACGTGGTACTTTCTCAAAAACAGACACATAGACCAGCTGAACAGACTAGAGAGCCCAGATATGGACCCACAACTCTATGGTCAAATAACCTTCAGTAAAGCAGTAAAAAAATATACAGTGGAAAATAGACAGTCTGTTCAATAAATGGTGCTAAGAAAATTGTACAGCTATCTACAGGAGAAGGAAACTTGACCATTCTCTTACACCATACACAAAGATAAACTTGAAAAGGAGAAAAGACCTCAATGTGATGCAGGAATCTATCAAAATCCTAGAGGAGAACATAGGGAGTAACCTCTCCGGTGGCCACAGCAAGTTCTTTCAAGATATGTCTCCAAAGGCAAAGGAAACAAAAGAAAAAATGAACTTTTGGTCTTCATCAAGAACAAAAGCTTCTGCACAGAAAGGAAACTGTCAGCAAAACAAAGAGGCAACCAACAGAATGACAGAAGATATTCGCAAATGGCACTACAGATAAAGAGCTGATATCCAATATCTATAAAGAACTCCTCGAAGTCAACACACACAAAACAGATAATCACATCAAAAAAAAAAAAAAAAGGGCAGAAGACATGAACAGACACTTTTCCAAAGAAGACATATAAATGTCTGACAGACACATCAAAAAATGTTAATCATCATTATCCTCAGGGAGATTCAAATCAAAACCACCTTACACCAGTTAGAATGGCCAAAATTAACAAGACAGGAAACAGTAAGTGTTAGAGAGGATGTGCAGAAAGGGGAACCCTCTTACACTGTAGGTGGGAATGCAAGTTGGTGCAGCCACTTTGGAAAACAGTGTGCAGATTCCTTAAGAAATTAAAAATAGGGGCACCTGAGTGGCTCAGTGGGTTAAAGTCTCTGCCTTTGGCTCAGGTCCTGATCCCTGGATCCTGGGATCAAGCCCCACATCAGGCTTTCTGCTCAGCAGGGAGCCTTCTTTCCTTCCTCTCTCTCTGCCTGCCTCTCTGCCTACTTGTGATCTCTATCTGTCAAATACACAAATAAAATCTTAATAAAAAAGAAGAAATTAAAAATAGAGCTTTCCTACGACCCTGCAATTGCACTACTGGGTATTTACACCAAAGATATACATGTAGTGAACAGAAGGGCCATCTGTACCCCAATGTTCATAGCAGCAATGGCTACAGTCGCAAAACTGGAAAGAGCCAAGATGCCCTTCAACAGACGAATGGATAAAGAAGATATGGTCCATATACACAATGGAATATTACACCTCCATCAGAAAGAATGAATACCTAACTTTTTTATCAACATGGATGGGACTGGAAGAGATTATCTTGAGTGCAGTAAGTCAAGCAGAGAAAATCAATTATCATGGTTTCACTTACTTGTGGGGCATAAGGAATAACACAGAGTACATTGGGAGAAGGAGAGGAGATGTGATTTCGGAGAAATTGCATGGGGAGATGAACCATGAGATACTGTGGACTCTGAGAAACAAACTGAGGGTTTTGGAAGGGAGGGGTTGGGGGTTGCGTGAGCCTGGTGGTGGGTATTAAGGAGGGCACGTATTGCATGGTTCACTTGGTGTAGTGCATAGGGAATGAATTTTAGAACACTGAAAAATAAAATAAAATTTAAAAAAAAATAAATGGAGGGATAACATGATGTTCAAGGAGTCAGTTCTCCAAGATTTCTGAAATATACAAGTGGCTAACTACAGAGCACAAATATATGCAGGCAAAAACTGAAAGAACTGCAAGGAAATATAAACAAGTCCATTGTTACAGTTGGAGACATCCACACATCTCAGTCAGTTAATTGACAGATTCAGCAAGTGGAAAATAAGTGAGAAGATAGCTGAACAAAAAGCATAATCAATGCACTGTTTCTAATTTTTAGAATACATCATTCAAGAACAACAGAATATATGTTCTTCTCAAGTCACATGGAGCACTCATCAAAATAGAATACATTTTGATCTATGAAACACACACCTTAATAAGTTTAAAAGAACAATCATCATACAAATTATGCCATCATACTACAAAGGAAATAAACTAAAAATCAACAACAGAAAGATAGCTGAAAGTCCCAAAATGTTGGGATAGCAATTAACATGCTTCGAAATAAGACATGGACCAAAGTTGAAATCTCAAGAGAAATTAAAAAAATATTTTGAACTAAGTTAAAATAAAAATATAATTTTTCAGAATATGTAGGTAAAGTCATTCTTAAAGAGAAGTTTATAGCATTAAATATTTATATAAAGAAAGAAGAAAGATCTGAAATGAATAATTACATAGCTTAGAAACTAGAAAAGAGGAGAGAGGAGTCAAGATGGCGGAGAAGTAGCAGGCTGAGACTACTTCAGGTAGCGGGAGATCAGCTAGATAGCTTATCAAAAGATTGCAAACACCTACAAATCCAACGGGAGATCGAAGAGAAGAAGAACAGCAACTCTAGAAACAGAAAATCAACCACTTTCTGAAAGGTAGGACTGGCGGAGAAGTGAATCCAAAGTG
>NW_019154151.1:2468048-2525868 GCF_002288905.1 Enhydra lutris kenyoni
AATGGGGGGAGGGGGTTGGGGGGGTGGGATTATGGACATTGGGGAGGGTATGTGCTATGGTGAGTGCTGTGAAGTGTGTAAACCTGGCGATTTAGAGACCTGTACCCCTGGGGATAAAAAGATATTATATGTTTAAAAAAATAAAATTAAAAAAAAATTAATTAATTAAAAAAATAGATTATAATTAAAAAAAAGAAACTAGAAAAGAAATGCTAAATAAATATAAGGCAAGGAAAAGAAAACAAATAATAAAAATTGGAAAATAATTTAATAAAAGTGAAATGAGAAAAGCAATAGACAAAAATGAATAAAACCAAAAGTTGGTTCTTTGACAAGATCAATAAAATTGATGAATCTTTAGCCAAATCAACCAACAAAAAAGGAGTGATTGCACTAGTTACTAAATCAAAAATGAAAAAAGACCATCACTACTGATCACACAGTCATTAAGGAATGCTGTGTGTACAAATTTGACAACTTAGATGAAATGGCCCAATTACTTGAAAGACAATGTCTCAGTCCATTTGGATTGCTATAACAAACTGCCATAGACTGGGTGTCTTAAAAAGAAAAAAGCCCAGAAATTTGTTTCTCACATTTCTGGAAGTTTGAGGACTATGATCAGGGTGTCAGCAGATTTAGTCTGGTGAGGAACAATTTTGTGGTTCATAGATAAATGGCTGTTTTCTCGCTGTGTCCTTACATTGCAGAAAAAGCAAGAGAACTTCCTGAAGCCTCTTTATAAGGTCATTAATCCCATTTATCAGGGCCTTGTCCTCATACCCTAATTACCTCCCAAAGCCCCAATCTTGAAATGCCAACATGTGGAGGAATAAGTTCTGTTTAAATTTGGGAGGGAAACAAGCATTCAGTCAATAGCAGACACATTCTACCAAAACCCACACAAAGATAAATATATGATATGGCTTGCCCATATCTAGTAAAGAAATTCAGTCAATAACTACTAACTTTCCATACACACAACACTAAGATCAGATAGTTTTTCAGACTCCTACAAAACATTAAAGGGAAAGAAATGATACCAATTCTGTACAATATCTTCCAAAAAATAGAAGCACAGGATTCACTTCCTGATTCATGATATGTGGCCTGAATAATACTGATAAAGACATTAAAGAGAGGAAAACTCCATACTGATACCTCTCATGAACATAGTTTCAGAACTTTTCAACAAATATTAGCAAATCAAATCCAGCAATTGATAAAAAAATAAAATACACAGCATGACAAAATGAGATTTATTCCAGGAGTGCAAGGCTGGTTCAACATTTGAATTTTAATTAATATAATCCATCATATCAACATGCTATAATCATATGATTCTATCATTATATGAAAAAAAAAAAAAAAACATTGACAAGGGGAGCCTGGGTGGCTCAGTTGGTTAAGTGTACAACTCTTGATTTCAGCTCAGGTCATGATTTCTGGTTGTGAGGTTGAGCCCCCCACATAGGGCTCTGTGCTGGGCATTGTGACTGAGTCTCTCTCTCTCTCTCTCCCCCCCCCCACCTCTCTCTCTCTCTCTCTCTCTCTCTCTCTCTCTCTCTCTCTCCCTCTCAAAAGAAAGGAAGGAAGGAAGGAAGGAAGGAAGAAAGAAAAGAACTTGATTAAACCCAACATCCATTCATGATAAAACTCCTCAACAAACTAAAAACAGAGGTGATTTTCCTCAACTTGATTTTTAAAATTTTACAAAACCCTACAACTGGCATTATACTAATGGTGGAAAACTAGATGCTTTCTCATTTACGTCAGGAATGAGGCAGGAAAGTGCCATTTCAACAGTTCTATTCTATATTGTTATGATTAAGTATGAGCTAATGGAATACATCAGGACAAGGAATAAAAGAGGAAATAAATAGAATAAGGAATAATAGAAAAATAAAACTGTTTACAGATGACCTGAGTAGGTAGAAAATCCCAAAGAAGTAACAACAACAAAAATTCTCAGAATAAGCAATTATAGCAAGGTAACAGGATTTATGGCTAATAAACAAAAGTGAACTCCTTTCCATGTGCTGGCAATAAACAGTGAAATTTGAAATTTGAAACATAATATTGTAAATATTATGTGTCTCCATGACACTCAAATTTAAAAAAAAATATGATATCATTTTGTTAGCACTCCAAGAAATGAAGTATTTAGGAGTAAATCTAACAAACTATATACAAGATCTATATGAGGAAACTAAAATTCTACTGAAAGAAGTTGTAGAAGATATAAATAAATACAAATAGTCAATGTTCATGGGTGGAAAGACTCAATTTTATTAAAGATGTTAATTCTTCCTAACATATTCTATAGTTTCAATAGGAGCTTAAAAGCACTGACATTTATTTTGTGAATACTGACAAACATTATTAGGCTTATTTGGAAAGACACAAAATGCAAATAGCTAACACAATACCAAAGAACAAAGTCTGAAAATTGGCAATATCCAATGTGTGGTATTGCTGAAATAATGACAAATATATTAATAGAACAAAATAGAAATAAAAAAGACCATCACAAGATGTAGACAACCAATTCTTACCAAAGAAGCAAAAACATTTTAATGGAGAAAAAAAATGGTCTTTTCAAGAAATTGTGCTGGAACAATACAACATTCATATGTAAAAAAAAAAATAATAATGAATCTATACACAGACCATAAACCTCTTAGAAAAAAAAAAAAACTCAAAAATTATATAAACCTAAATGTAAAATATAAAACTATAAAACTCCTAGAAGATAATTGTGATATTGTGATTTATAATAAGAAATATATATTTGGTCTTCATCTCTGTTTCTGGCATAGAAATCCTAAAGCTCTTTGATTTTCCTAAGTGATGATAAAGGTACACTTTTTTTTCCTGTTAATGATGTGACTTTTGGGCCCCATGGAATAACTACAGCTGGTCGTCAGGAGAATCAACCATGTGATTAGAGAGCTGGAAATTTCAGTCCCCCCCCACCCCAATCTCAGGGGGTTTGGGGGCTGGAGTTTAATCAATATGTAATGCCCAATGATTTAATCAATCCTGCCTACAAAAAACACAACACAACAAAACAAAACAAAAACTTCCATTAAAAACAACAACAACAAAACAACAACAACAACACTAAATAATGGAGTTTGGAGAGCTTGGGGTTGGTGAGAACATAGAGGTACTAGAAGAATGGTGTGCCTGGTCTGGACATGGAAATTCCTCAAACCTTCCCATATTCCTTATGCTGCATAACTCTTTTTTCTGGCTATTTCTGAGCTATATCATTTCATAATAAATCACTGATATAGGAAATAAAATGTTTCTGAATTCTGTGAGCCACTCTGACAGATTAATCAAACCCAAGGAGAAGGTTGTGGGGACTTCCAATCAACAACTGATTGTTTAGAAACACAGGTAACTTCTAGTACTCTTTTGAAAAACTATGGTGAGATTGGACATCCCTGTCTTGTTCCTGACCTTAGGGGAAAAGCTCCCAGTTTTTCCCCATTGAGGATGATATTCACTGTAGGTCTTTTGTACATGGCCTTTATGATTTTGAGGTATACTCCCTCTATCCTTACATGGTGGAGGGTTTTTATCAAGAAAGGATGCTGTATTTTGTTAAATGCTTTTTCTGCATCTACTGAGAGGATGATATGGTTCTTATCCTTTCTTTGCATGGTAAATCACGTTGATTTGTTTATGGATATTGAATGACCCTGTAAACACAGTAATAAGTCCCACTTGGTCATGGTGAATAATCCTTTTAATATTCTGTTGGATCCTATTAGCTAGTATTTTACATTCTTACATCAATGTTCATCAGGAATATTGATCCGTAATTCTCTTTTTTGGTGGGGTCTTCATTTGGTTTTGGGATCAAGGTAATGCTGGATTATGGAATGAGTTTGAAAGTTTTTGTTCCATTTCTATTTTTTTTGTAAAAGTTTCAGTGAAATAAGTATTAATTCCTTTTTAAATGTTTGGTGAAATTACCCTGGGAACCCATCCAGAAGTCCTAGCTTCATCAATCAGACAACACAAAGAGATAAAAGACATTCAAATCAGCAAAGGAGTCAAATTTTCACTCTTTACTCGCTCTCTCAATCTTTACAGATGATATGATACACTATGTAGAAAAACAGAATGAATCCACCAACAAATTGCTAGAGCTAATAAAGGAATTCAGCAAAGTCACAGGATATAAAATCAATGCACAGAAGTCTGTGGCATTTCTATACACTAACAATGAAGCAAAAGAGAAATCAAGGAATTGCATTCACAACTGCACCAAAAAGCATAAGATACCCAGGAGTAAATTTAAACAAAGAGATAAAAGATCTGTACTGTGGAAACTATAGAATACATATGAATGATGTTGAGGAAGATACACCAAAAAATTTTTTTAAAAATCTAGGCTCATGGATTGGAAGAATAATTATTGTTAAAATGTCTATGCTACCCAAAGCAGTCTACAATTCCTATAAAATATCTATCAATTCCTATCAAAATACCATCAACATTTTTCACAGAGCTGGAAGAAATAATCCTAAAATTTGTATGGAAATGCAAAAGATCCTACATAGCCAAATTAATGTTGAAAAAGAAAACCAAAGCTGGAAGTATCACAATTCCGGACTTTAAACTGTATTATAAGGCTATAATCATTAAGACAGTATGGTACTGGCACAAAAACTGACAAGTAGATCAATGGAACAGGATAGATAACCCAGAAATGGACCCTCAACTCTGTGGTCAACTAAGCTTTGACAAAGTAGTAAAGAATATCCAACAGAAAAAAGTCGCTTTAACAAATGGTGTTGGTAAAATTGGACACCCACATGCAGAATCAAACTAGACCACTTTGAGGGCACCTGGGTAGCTCACTTGTTAAGCAACTGTCTTTGGATCAGGTCATGATTCCAGGGTCCTGGAATCAAGTCCCATGTTAGGCTTTTAGCTCAGTGGGGATCTGCTACTCCCTCTCCCTCTGCCTCTCTTGTCCCACTTGTGCTTTTTATCTAGCTCTGCTCTCCCTCTCAAATAAATAAACACAATCTTTTAAAAAAACTGGAGCAATTTCTTATACCATACACAAAAATAAATTCACAATGGATGAAAGGCCTAAATGTAAGAAAGGAATCTACCAAAATCCTACAGAAGAACACACGCAGCAATCTCTTTGACCTCAGTCACAACAACTTCTTGCTAAACACATCTTCAGAGGCAAGGAAAACAAAATTAAAAATGAACCACTGGGACTTCATCAGGATAAAAAGCTTTTGCACATTAAAGGAAAAGTTCAATAAAGCTGAGAGACAACCTACAGAATGGGAGAAGATATTTGCAAATGACAGATAAGGGGCTAGCATCCAAAATCTATAGAAAACTTAGCACCCAAGAAACAAAAATATCCAGTCAAGAATTGGGCAGAGATATGAACAGACATTTCTCCAAAGAAGACATACAAATGGCTAACAGACACATGAAAAGATGTTCATCACTTATTACCAGGGAAAAACAAATCAAAACCACAATGAGATCCTACCTCACACTGGCCAGAATGGCTAAAATTAACAATATAAGAAACAAGAGAGGTTGGTGAGGATGCATAGAAAGGGGAACCCTCTTACACCTTTGGTAGGAATGCAAACTGGAGTAGCCACTCTGGAAAACAGTATGAAGGTCGATCAATATGTTAAGAATAGAGCTACCCTATGACCCAGCAATTATACTACTAGTTATTTATCCAAATAGTGATTCAAAGGGACACATTCACCCCAATGTCTATAGCAGCAATGTGCACAATTGCCAAAATACGGAAAGAGCCCAGATGTACATGGACAAATGAATGGATAAAGAATATGTAGTATATATACACAATGGAATATTACTCATTCATCAAAAATAATGAAATCTTGCCATTTGCAATGACATGGATGGTTCTAGAGTATATTACACTAACTGAAATAAGTCAGTCAAAGAAAGACAAATACCACTTGATTTCACTCATACGTGGAATTTAAGAAACAAAATAAATGAACATCAGAAAAGGGAGGGAAAAATAAAATAAGATAAAAACAGAGAGGGAGGTAATCCTTTAGAGAGTCTTAACTTTAGGAAACAAAATGAAGGCTGCTGAAGGGAAGGTGGGTATAGGATGGGGTAATTAGGTGATGGGCATTAATAAGGATGTTGATTTAATGAGCACTCGGTGTTTTATGCAATTGATGAATCACTAAATTTTACCCTGAAACATATATTATATGTTAACTAAATAGAATTTAAATTTAAAAACAGAAGCACAAGTGACAATCTGGACTCTTAATTGGCATCTGAAGTGGGCAGTGGATAGGCTTTTAAAAGTGACCTCTTAAACTGTGGGTTTTGGCGATATCTCCAGGTAGATAGTGTAAGAATCAAGTTGAATTGTAGGACACCAAGCTAGTGTTGAAGAATTGCTTGATAGTATGTGGGAAACCCATGACCATTGGAATTAGTGTCAGAACAATAATAATATAATAGAAAAACTAGCTGGCCTTTGGTTTGGCTATAACTTTTTAGATTTAAAGAAAAAAAACTATGACTCATGAAAGGAAACACTAAGGTACAGTCTTCAGTTTTCTCACACATCTATAGGCTATGGGGTTGCTCCCAAGGGAACTTAGGAAAGGCAACACTATCATTGTTCACTCATTGGCCTCATTACAGCTTGACATGACTTCCCAGAAAGAAGCTAGTACACTCACCTGAATCCCCAGTTTTTCAAACTGTTGCCCAGGAAACACCTCCAGAACTCTTGGTGTAGAGGCCAATAGAGATTACAATTGTGGTCCCATAGAACTCTGAATTTTGGCATGCTCTGAAAGGAGTTGCCTAAAGATCTGGCTTTCAAGCAGCCTGAAACTAGGGGCTAAAATAAAATCCCTCCTTGGATCACATATCCCTCCTTGGGTATTGACATACCTTCAATATTGGGAACATATTAAGAATACATCAAGCAGTTTAAACAACTACAAAGGTTCAAGAGAAAAACCAAGAGTTAGGGTAAAGAAAAATGAGAAGAATCAACACCTAGACAAAGCCACCTCTTCAAGATTGAGAGAGTAGCTTTTTTTTGCCTAATATATAGAAATAAAAACAGACAAGCAAAATGAGGAAAAGAGAAATATATTCCAAATGAGAGAATAAGATAAAACCTCAGAAAAAGACCTTAATAATACAGAGATAAGGGATTTTCCTGATAAATAATTCAAAATAATGATTATAGTAATGGTCACCAAACTCAGAAGAATGGATGAACACAGGAAGAACTTCAAAAAATGAGATTTAAAATAAAAAAAAGTATATAAAACAGAAATCACAGAGTTGGATAATACAATAGCAACTGAAAAATACACAAGAAGGGTCGAAAAGCAGACTAGATGCAGTAAAAGAACAAATCAGTGAGCTGGAAGATAAAACAATGGGACCCACCCAGATACAGTAGCAAAAAGAAAAAAAATAATAAAATTAAAATGAAGATAAATTAAAGGACCTCTGAGACAAAATCAAGAAAAATAACTTTTGATTTATAGAAGTTCCAGAAGGGGAAGACAAAAAAAAAGTGCAGAAAATGCATTTAAAGGGAAAAAAGTGGCTAAAAACTTCCCTTGTGTAGCAAAGAAAACCAACATCCAGGTCCAGGAACTCCCAGAGAGTTCCAAACTGGAAAAACCCAAAGGAAAATACACCAAGACACATTATAATTAAAGTGTCAAAAATTAAATATAAATAAAGAATCTTAAAGGCAGCAAGAGAAAAACAAATTGTTGTGTACAAGGGAAACCCCATAAGGCTATCAGATTTCTAAGCAAAACCTTTGCAAGCCAGAAAAAAAGTGGCAGGACATATTCGAAGTGCTGAAAGAAGAACCAGAAATAAGAATACTTTACCTGCAAGGTGAGCATACAGATTTGGAGAGAGAAAAAGCTTTCCAAATAAGCAAAAGCTAAAGGAGTTCATCACTACTAAACTCAACTTGAAAGAAATATTAAAGGAACTTCTCAAAGCTAAAACTTCTTAATGGCTTTAATTAATAAAAATGAAAGTAAAAATCTCATCAGGAAAGGTAAATAGTCAAAGTAGAGCTTCAATCACTTATAAAGCAAGTAGGGACAAAAGACAAAAGAAATAAACTTAATTAAAAGTATAAGAATTAGTTAAGAGACACAAAGTTTTTGTTTTTGTTTTTAAACCACAAAGTGACATAAAACATGTGGGGAAGAGTAAAAATGTAGAATTTTAAAATGCATTCACATTTAAGTTCCTATCTACTTAAAATAGACCGCTGTACATATAAGATGATATATGTAAACTTCACAGTGAATACAAAGTAGAAACTTAAAGTAAATAAAACAAAAGAAAAAGAAAAAGGAATCTAAATCTTTTTAAAAATTTTTAAATCTTTTAAATCTTTTTAAAGATTTAAAAAAATCTTTTTAAAGAAAGCCATCAAACTACTTAGAAAGAAAGAGAAGAAGAAAGGAACAGAAAGAAGCTACAAAAAATAGCCAGAAAACAATTAACAAAATGTCAATAAGTACATATCTATGAATAATTATTTTAAATGTAAATGGACTAAATTTTTCAATCAAAAGTGACTGAATGAATTAAAAAACAAAGCACATCTATACATTGTCTACAAGAGTCTCACTTCAGAAATAAGGACACACACAGACTGAAAATTAAGGGATGGAAAAAGATATTCCAAGCAAATAAAAATAAAAATAAAGTTGGCATAGCTATACTGATATCACACAAAGTAGATGTTAAAACATAGATTGCATTAAGAAAATAATGAGGATTACATAATGACAAAGGTGTCAGTTCTGCCAGAAGATGTAACATTTATAAATATCTTTGCACCCAAGATAGGAGCACCAAAATATATAAAGCAAATATCAACGGAACTAAAGGGATAAAATTACAGCAATACAAGAATATTAGGGGATTTTAACATTCCAATTACACCAATGGATAGACCATACAGACAGAAAACCAATAAGGAATTATCATCCTTAAATGACATATTAGACCAATGAACTTAGTAGACATATACAAAATATTCCACCCAAAAGCAGCAGACTACACATTGTTCTTAAGTGCATATGGAGCATTCTCCAGGATTGACAATATTGGGCCACAAACCAGGTCTCAGTAACTTCAAGAAGACTACAACCATATCAAACATCTTTTCAAACTAGTATGGTATGACACTAGAAATCAATTATTTAAAGAAAACTGGAAAAACCACATATATGTGGAGATGGAACAGCATATTACTAAACAACCACTGGATCATAGAAAAAAAATCAAAATAGAAAAAAAATACCTAGAGACAAATGGAAACCAAAATATGTCATACCAAAATATATGGGATGCAGCAGAAGTGGTTCTAAGAGAAAATTTCATAGTGTTATAGGGGTATTAAAAAAAAGAGAGAGAGAAATCTCAAATAATTTAACTTTACACCTAAAGGAAACTAGTGAATCACTGAACACTATATAAAAAGCTAATGATGTACTATATGTTGGTTAATTGAATTTAAATTAAAAAAAAGAAAAAAAAACAAGTAAAACCTAAAGTTATTAGAATGAAGAAAATGACAAAGATCAAAATGGAAATAAATAAATATAAAGAGGACAATAGAAAAGATTAATGAAACTAAAGACTTGTTCTTCCTAAAGATAAACAAAATTGAAAAGCCCTCAGCAAGTCTCACCAAGAAAAAGATAGGTCTTAAATAAATACAATCAGAAATGAAAGAGAAGTTACAACTGACACCAAAGATACAGAATATTATGAGACTAATATGAACAATTATATGTGGACAAATGAGACAACTTATAAGAAATGTATAAATATTTAAAAAAATGTGTTGAGCACTGGGTGTTATTTGTAAGTGATGAATCACTAATTTCTATTCCTGAAACCAATATTACATCATATGTTAGCTAACTAGAATTTAAATAAAGGTTTGAAAAAAAAATAACCTTCCAAGACTGAATCATGAATAAAGTCTAAGTAGACTGATTACTAGTAAGGAGATTGAATTAGTAATCTAAAACCTCCCCAAAACAAAGGTTCAGGACCAACATCTTCACAGGTGAATCCTACATTCAAATAAGATTTAATACTTATCCTCTAACTTTTCCAAAAATTGAACAGGAGGGAAAATTTCCAATCTAATTTCACCAGGTCAGCATTCCCTGATACCAAAAACAGACAAGAATACTGCAAAAAGACAATATCCCTGATGAACACAAATGTAAAAACACTCAAGAATATATTAGGAAACCAAATTAAATAATATATCAAAAATATCTGGGGCATCTGGGTGGCTCAGTGGGTTAAAGCCACTACCTTTGGCTCAGAGCAGGATCCTAGGGTCCTGGGATTGAGCCCCACATCAGGCTCTCTGCCTGCCTCTCTGCCTACTTGTGGTATCTGTCTATCAAATAAATAAATAAAATCTTGAAAAAATAAAAATAAAATAAAATATGTCACATCATAATCAGTGGATTTATTCTAGGCATGTAAGAATGATTCAATATCAACATATCAATGTGATATGCTACTCAAACAAAAGGAAAGATAAAAAATCATGTGCTTATCTCAAAAGATGTATAAAAAGCATTTGACAAAATTCAATATTTCTTTATGATAAAAACGCTCAACAAAGTGGGTATAGAGAGAATGTACTTCAACAAAATAAAGGGCATATATACCAAACCCATAGCTAACATCACACTCAATGGGGAAAAGCTAAAATCTTTTCTTCTAAGATCAGGAACATAGCAGATGGCTCACTATCTCCACTATTATTTAACATAGCATTGGGAGTACAAACGACAGCAATTAGTCAAGAAAAATAAATAAAATGCATACAAATTGGAAAGAAAGAAATAAAACTAACTTTTAGCAGATGGCAAAATATTATATATAAAAAACCCTAAAGACTGCAACAAAAATCAGTTAGAGCCAATCAATAAACTCAGTAAAGTTGAAGAATAAAAAATTAATGTGCAAAAGTATGTTGTGTTTCTATATAATAATAATCAGAAATAGAAATCAAGAAAGCAATCTCTTTTACAATTACAATAAAAAAGAGTAAAATATCTAGGAATACATTTAACCAAAAAGGTACTAAAACAAGGAATTCTAAAATTTATATTGAACCACAAAAGATCCTGATAGCTAAACTATTTTGAAAAAGAAAAACAAAGCCAGAGTTATCACACTTCCTGGTTTCAAACTATACTACAAAAATATAGTAATAATTATAGTGTGTTATTATCATAAAAAGATACACATTGGAGGACATGGATGGCTCAGGTGGTTAAGCATTTGCCTTCAGCTCAGGGTATGATCCCAGAGTCCTAGGATTGAGACCCACATTTTGCTCTCTGCTCAGAGGGAAGTCTGCTTCTCTTTCGCACTCTACCTTTGTGCTCTCTCTCTTTCTCTCTCTCTCTTTTTCTCAAATAAATAAAAATAAAATCTAAAAGAAAAGATACATTGATCAATGGGACAGAATAGAGAACCTAAAAATAAACTCACATATATAGGATCAATTAGTTTGTAACAATAGAGGTAAGAATACACAGTGGGAAGTAAAATTGGGTAAAAACACTAAAAAAAAAAAAAAAGAAAAGAAAACTCTAGGACATTTGTGATGAACACAGATGCAAAATTCCTTAATAAAATATTAGTAAATCAAATCCAACTATGCATTTAAAAAATCATTCATGACAACCAAGTAGGGTATATTCCAAGGATGCAAGATCAGTTCAATATTGACAAATCAAACAGTGTGATACATCACATTAATAAGAAGAAGGATAAAAACCATATGATCACCTCAGAAGATACAGAAAAAAGCACTTGACAAAGCATGGCATCCATTCATGATAAAAATTCTCAACAAAGTAAATTTAGAGGAAATATACATCAATATAATAAAGGCCATATATTAAAAAACCCACAGCTAACATCATACTCAATGATGAAAAACTAAGAGATTTCTTCTAAGATCAGGAACCAGACAGGTATGTCTACTATAACCATTTTTATTCAGCATAGTATGGGAAGTCCTAACCACATTAATCAAACAAGAAAAAGAAATAAAAGGCATTGAAAATGGTAAGGAAGAAGTAAAACTTTCACTATTTGCAGGTGACATATATGTAGAAAATTCTAAAGACTCCACCAAAAAACTACTATAACTGATTAGTGAGTTCAGTAAAGTCACAGGATACAAAACTAATATATAGAAATCTGTTGCATTTCTATACACTAATGAAGTAATAAAGTAAGGAAACAATCACATTTATAATTGCACCAAAAATAATAAAATACCTAGGAATAAAAGGAGATAAAAGACCTGCACTCTGAAAACTATAAAACACTGATGAAAGAAACTAGATCACACACACACACACACACACACACACACACACACACACACACTCCATGCTCATGATTTGGAAGAACCAATATTGTTTAAAATGTCCGTACACCCAAAGCATTCTGCAGATGTAATGCAACCAACAACACTTTCCACAGAACTAAAATAAATAATCCTAAAATTTGTATAGAACCACAAAAGACCCTGAAATAGCCATAGCAATCTTGAGAATGAAGAACAAATGTGAAAGTTTCACAATCCCAATCTCAGGTTTCAATATATACTACAAAACTGTAGTAATTAAAATTGTATGGTAAAGGTACAGGATTGACACATAGATCAATAGAATAGAAAATCCAGAAATAAACGCACAATTATATGATCAATAACTCTACAACAATCAGGCAAAGATATGCAATGGGAAAAATTCTCTTTGGGGCACCTGGGTGGCTCAGTGGGTTAAGCCTCTGCCTTTGGCTCAGGTCATGATCTCAGGTCCCTGGGATCGAGCCCTGCATTGGGCTCCCTGCTTGGCGGGGAGTCTGCTCCTCCCTCTCTCTCTGCCTGCCTACTTGTGATCTCTCTCTGTCAAATAAATAAATAATATCTTAAAAAAAGAAAGTCTCTTCAACAAATGATGCTGAGAAAACTGGACAGCTATATGCAAAAGAATGAAATTGAACCACTTTCTTACACAATACACAAAAATAAACTCAAAATGGATTAAACACCTAAATGTGAGGCCAGAACCATAAAAATCCTAGAAGACAGCACAGACAGTAGTTTCTTTGATATTGGTCATAGCAACGTCTTCCTATATATATCCTGAGGCAAGAGAAACAAAAACAAAAATAAACTATTAGGACTACTTCAAAATTAAAAGCTTCTGCACAGCAAAGGAAACAGCCAACAAAACTAAAAGACAGCCTACTGAAAGGGGAAGGAGATACTTGCAAATGGCATGCCCAATAAATGGTTAGTATCCAAAATATATAAAGAACTTAGAGAACTCAACAACAACAACACAAATAATCCAAATAAAAATGGGTAGAAGACATGAACATGCATTTCTCCAAAGACATATAATGTTCTGTATTTTGACTGTGGTAATGGGTTCACAGATATAAATATCTTTCAAAGTCCATCAAATTTCAAATTTTAAATAGGTCACCTAAATTTAGATAAATCACCCTAATAATATTGATAGAAATTGAAATGCAGAAGCAGCATATATTCCAAATACAATGTAAATCTTTGATTTGTGTCCAAGGTGAATCCATTGGTAAAATTTATGTAGAATATGTATTAAGGGGCACTAAGAGACCTACTTTGCAACAAAAAGCTCTCCTGCAGGCCTGCATTAGATTTCTGGCAAATCTATCCAAAGAGTTTTTAAGAAGTATTGAGTAATGTGTAACCTAAAATTATCACCTCTAATGAAGAGTCACTGTTTTGGCTTCTTGTGCCATGGCAGTAGGCAGAACACAGAATATAAATTATCAACAGACAAATGAAGTAAGCCATCATGTCTCTGCAAGATCCCTTCTGAAATTCAAATACATTACTTGAAAAAAATGAATGTAATATATTTTTGTCACCTTGTAATTCTTATATCATGACCATAAAGATGCATCATAGGTACATTTCTGAAGCAGGCTGAATAGATAAGAATAACTCTGAAAGTATAAACATTCATAAGCATGCTCAGCAGTAAAAAGGCACTGAAAAAAGGTAACAGCAAAGAAAAGGAGGAACATCAAAGTCAAATAGAATCATTTACTTAGTCGCTAAAACTCCTGATTGAGGAAATATCATGGAATCATATTTACAAAAGATTTTACTGTGGGAAAATTGCCATCACTCATTTGAAATCTCAGAGTTCTTGTTGAAAGAGAAATTTCCTTATGCTATCTTTCTATTTCCTTCTGCTATTTTCCCTCCTTTGTTTTACATTTTAATTTATCATTCATTGAATACTTACACCAGACACTATACCAGGCTATATAGAGTTTTTCATTCAATACTCACAAAAAAATACTGTCATTTTCCTCATTTCAAAATAAGAAAACAGAAGCACCATGAGATTTTGTAGCTTGCTCACATTCACACCCTTTAGGGAACAAAATTGAGATTCAAATCTAGGTCTGGATGGTGCTAGACACCAGATGATGTTCATAAAATTATTTGAAAGGAGAGGTTACCTATTTATTTTTTCATACCTACCTCAATCATCAGACTCTTGCAATCTGCTGTTTGCCCTCACTGAACCTGTTTTCTAAAGTAAACAAGGACTGGTAACTAAATCTTAATGGCCTCCTATCCATCCTTTAAGGTCCACCTCAAGTGTCACCTCATCCCCAATGTCTTTCCTGTTATTTCTACCATTCCCTTCTTCAGTTTGGAAATAATATTTCCTTCTTCTACTTCCCATACCCATTACTATACGGTCAACCAGATTTTTTTCATTCATGTGTTTCTGCCTTTATTCACATACTAACATATTCACCATTTATTTATTGAGCACTTACATGTCATTTAGTATCTTAAGTAAGGGAGGTTCAGAGGTGATTAGGGCATAATCTTTTTTCTCCTAAAGGACATAGTCTAGTCAGGGGAATACATTGGTAAGTAATAATTATAATTCAGGGTGATGAGCTATAAAAAACTGGAACATTTTAGACATTTAAAATATATGTGTGGTTGACTAAATGCATTATTTTTGTTTTCAAAAAAAGAAAACACAGGGAAACCATATATGTGTGGGTGAGTTACTCAGATAGGCATGCTAATACTTACATTGTGGGCTCTAAAAGACTATGAGTAGGTTATTTTTAGCCAAATATTATACAATAAATACTTTAAAAACTTTTAGGCAAGTATAGACACATAATGGAAAGTTCAGATTTTTGGCTATGAGCATATAACTTAGAACATTCCATATATCTGCCCTCTGCCCCAAATCTATTTCCAAATCTACTCCTTGGCACATAGAAATATACCATCTCTTCTAGTTAGAGTACACACAGATATAGGCATTAATAAAATATTTGTACATGAATGTTATTTAGCTTTGAGAGAGGTATGATATCAATGTCATAAATTCTTTAGGTAGTTCTGATTTTAGTATATGTGCTGCTGAAGCGAGCACTCTTTAGGTAGTTCTGAATCAAAATAATTCAGGTTTTTTAGTATAGCTATCTTTCAGGATGAAACAGTTGATGATACACACTTTGGCTGATTTTGTTTACAGAGTATATACTACTAAAAATTGCAATTTTGTCCAATTTTTCATTTACTAATAAACTTTGAGAAAATTTAAGAACTGCTTGCTATTTAATAATATCTAAAATTTTCTATGTTCTTTAATCTGTAATCTGGATTCTCAGGTCCTGACTTCTGAAACTTAAGTTCTTAGATATCTAGACTTAGGTGATACAGTGAAAAATTGAATGCAGAGTCTTGAAAGATCTATCAAAACAAGACATGTTGAAATAGACAGTTATGGCTTGGCAGATAGGTATATCATCAACTTTTGCCTCTGTAATCTTGGCATGAAGTAATATACTTAAAGTGTTGAACTACCAAATTCACTTCCTTCACTCTTTAGAAGTAGTATTTTTGTAGAAAATATCACATAACTAATGTTTATCAGACAATTATGTGATCATCAAATGCCATATATTCGTCAAATATCTGCCTTTGTGAAGTAAAACTGTGTCACTTTCATGGATAACTGACCATTTTAGACTTCACTTGACAGATTACAAAGTGTTTCATGCTTAACAGGCAAATAAATAAATAAATAAATAAATAAGACAGCAAGCTACATAGGCCTACAATGCACTTATCCTTTCAGTTTAAATAGCTTTGCGCAGTGGCAGTATTGTAGTCAATGAGGTTTATCTGAGGCGCGATTATTGCTAATTAAATAGCTTTAAACTTTCCTTTTTAAAGAAACAAATGTGTGAGCAAGAGGAAAAAGTGAGATAGAAAGACACATAACTGCACCATCTGAAATTCAATTTTCACACATTGATCTTCTCCTCAAAGATTTTATTCTAGGAATATTCTTGTTCAAATTTGAACAAAGATTCCATCAAGACAAACAATAGTTTTATAGAAATGATCTTTACTAGTTGACTTGATGTACCAAAGATGTTTAGCTCATATACAAAAGAATTTTAATTTGCTTCACTTGAACTTCACCATAAACAAAAACAGAACTAAAATATTGAGACCTGGACTTCAGTTTAAATATTTCATTTATTTTAACATACGAATTTGTATAAAGGTAACATTCCTTACAACAACAATATGGCTGAATCTGAGTAAAGTAAGAATATGAATATAAATATGTAACTCTATATATACAAACATTTTGTTTTTGAGTCTGAATGTCTGTATGGCTAACTAATGGTAGTAACAATGTCATTTTATTTGACATTATATATTACAGACATCATCCTTAGCAATCCATATCTCTCTTCTCCTTTCTTGTTCTCTTTGTCCATCCAATTTCATTCTACACTCAGTGACATCCATATACAGCTGTTTGCATCTCACATATGATTACCAACCTTCATGAGGTTTTTCCAGAAGACCCAAGAAAAGCAAAGGACCTTATATTTAGCTAAATTAATGGCATTCCTACCATCAATCAAGGAAATTATGGCATAGGCAATGTGTTGGGATTTTCCAAAATGAAAAAAAAGTAAGTGTACAATATTTTAGCTCTATACACAAAGCTGGACAGTGTTCATAAGTTGAATGGTATTAGCAATGATTACTGCAATTACAAAGCCTTTATCAACATCGGTCATAATAACAAACCATCACAGTTGCTGCATCCACTGTCTCTCCAGTGCCATCACCTAGTGAGTAGTTCCATTTGCTGTGGTTGCTGAAGCACAGAATTCATCAAATAACCAAGAAGCTGAGTCACAAACTTCAATTTTCTCTATATTTTTAAATCACATGCTCCCAAGTGTTCCTGACTGGTGACAGAGTTAGACATGTAGCTGTAGGATATCTATTCTGACTAAATACCTTAGAAGATCTTGAGAGCTAAATATTAAAAGGGTATTTACTGTTTATGAGTTTTAAACTGCCGTCTATCGACCACAGTTAGACAACCATTTCAGAGAGAACTACTGACAAGTTTTCAACATATTAAATATTTATTTATTTACTTATTTATTTGAGAGAGAGAGAGAGAATACGAGCAGGAGGGGCAGAAGGAGAGGGAGAGAGAATTTCAAGCAGACTCTACGTAAAATGGAGCCTAACACAGGGCTTGATTTCACAACCCTGTGAAATCATGACCCGAGCTGAAAACAAGAGTGAGTTGCTTAACTGACTGTACCACCCAGGTGCCCCAGTCATCAACATTTTAATAGAGCATATATTTAGAGATATAAAATGTGTTCTTCTGTCAGAACAGTAAAGCCAAATTAATTTTGTTTACTGATTCATCACTTTGCAGTCAGATCCTAAGCCACAAAAAATGCATTCCTATCATCACACAAGTGTAATAACAAAGGGAAAGAATTAATACTGCATTGGTTAAAAATACCATTTTGAATTTAGTCCTAGCTCTTCCCCTCTATAAGTTTGGGCAATCTATTTAATGTCTTTGAGCCTCATTTTTGTCATATTTTTAATGGGTACAATGGTGTTTATCTCATATCTATTTGGTAGGGATTAAATGATTTAATGCAGTATTATATCTGGTATGTACTTAGTACTCAAAAAATGTCAGCTAATATTAATGGTGATAGTGGTGGTGCTAATATCTGTGGTGGTCTGCAAATTCTTTGACATTCTTTTTTTTAAAGATTTTATTTATTTGAGAGAGATAGTGAGATAGAGCAAAAACGGGGAGGAGAGTGAGAAGCAGGCTGCCTGGGCATCAATCCCAGGAACCCTGGATTATGACCTGAGCAGAAGGAAGATGCTTAACAAACTGAGCCACACAGGTGCCCTTATTCTTTGGCATTCTTCTCATCAAAGCATGGAACTAATCCTTCCTTGAATATGAGTAAGCATTAGTGACTCAGTTTTTTTAATAGAATATGGTGGCAATGATGCTGTGTGATTTGTAAATTGCAACATAAGAAGCAAATACATCTTTCTGGTGCATCCATTCTGTAATGCTCTCTCTCTCTTTCACTTTCTCTATCTCAATGCATATCTTTGAAACCTAGTCATCACGTCATGTAGGTATTCCATTTGGCAACCCCATCAAAAGTACTGACCTAGGTGTAGAGACAGCTGGTGCTTTCTGGATTTTTCAATTTTTTTCAGAGAGGCTTGGATGGCTATGTATTTCCCCCTTAGGACCACCTTTGCTGTATCCCATAGGTTTTGGACTGAAGTGTCTTCATTCTCATTGGTATCCATGAATTGTTTCAGTTCTTCTTTGATCTCCTGGTTGATCCAAGCATTCTTAAATAAGGTGGTCTTTAGCTTCCAGGTGTTTGAGTTCCTTCCAAACTTTTCCTTGTGATTGAGCTCCAGTTTCAAAGCATTGTGATTTGAAAATATGCAGGGAATAATTTCAGTCTTTTGGTATCAGTTGAGTCCTGATTTGTGACCCAGTATGTGGTCTGTTCTTGAGAAGGTTCCATGTGCACTTGAGAAGAATGAGTATTCTGTTGTTTTAGGGTGGAATGTTCTGTATATATCTATGAGGTCCATCTGGTCCAATGTGTCATTCAATTTTCTGGTTTCTTTATTGATTTTCTGCTTTGATGATCTGTCTATTTCTGAGAGAGGCATGTTAAGATCTCCTACTATTAATGTATTCATATCAATATGACTCTTTACCTTGATTAACAGTTTTCTTATGTAATTGGCTGTTCCCATATTGGGGGCATAGATATTTACAATTGTTAGATCATCTTGGTGGATAGTCCCTTTAAGAATGATGTAGTGTCCTTCTGTATCTCTGACTACAGTCTTTAGTTTAAAATCTAATTTATCTGATATGGGAATCACAACCCTGGCCTTCTTTGGAGGCCCATTGGCATGAAATATGCTTCTCCATCCCTTCACTTTCAGTCTGGGTGTATCTTTAGGTTCAAAATGGGTCTCTTGTAGACAACATATGGATGGGTCCTGTCGTTTTATCCAATCTGCAACCCTGTGCCAATTTATGGGCGCATTTAGGCCATTCACATTGAGAGTGATTATGGATAGATATGTTTTTATTGACATCGTGTTACCTTTGAAGTCTTTCTGGATTTTTCCTCTTTTATAGAACCCCCCTTCATATTTCCTGCAGTGTCGGCTAGGTGGTTGCATAGTCTTTTAAGCCTTGCCGGTCTTGGAAACTCTTTATCTCTCCATCCATTTTGAATGTCAGTCTTGCTGGATAAAGTATTCTTGACTGCATGTTCTCTCATTAAGTGCCCTGAATATATCTTGCCAGCCCTTTCTGGCTTGCCAGGTATCTGTGGAAAGGTCTGACATTATTCTGATGGGCTTTCCTCTGTAAGTAAGGAGCCTCTTTCTCCTAGCAGCTTTGAAGAGATTATATCTACAATTATGATTCCTCAATTTGACTATCAGGTGCCTTGATGTTTTTCTGGAATCTATAATCTTGGGTGGAGACCGTTCTGCCTCTAGTACATGAATGCTGATTCCATTCACGAGATTTGGAAAATTTTCATAAAGAACTTGTTCCACTATATCTTCTAGACTTCTTTCTTTCTCCTCCTTTTCAGGGACTCCAATAATTCTGATGTTGGAACATTTCATGGCATCATTTATTTCCCTGATTCTGTTTTCGTGGCTTCTAAGCTGTTTGTTCCAGGCTTCCTCCTGATCCTTTCTCTCTATCTGTTTGTCTCTACACCTTAAAGAACTGGAGAATCAACAACAAATCAAACCAACTCCACACATAAGAAGGGAAATAATCAAGATTAGAGCTGAGATCAATGAGGTAAAAACCAGAGATACAGTAGAACGTATCAATAAAACTAGAAGCTGGTTTTCTGAAAAAATCAATAAGATCGATAAACCATTGGCCACACTAATCCAAAAGAAAAGAGAGAAAGCCCAAATTCATAAAATTATGAATGAA
Source organism: Enhydra lutris kenyoni (assembly GCF_002288905.1). NCBI lineage: Eukaryota > Metazoa > Chordata > Mammalia > Carnivora > Mustelidae > Enhydra > Enhydra lutris. Next base: position 2,488,571 of record NW_019154151.1, read on the forward strand.
AAGGGAGAGTTCACAACTAACACCAAAGAAGTAGAAACAATCATCAGAAGTTATTATCAACAGTTATATGCCAATAAGCTAAGCAACCTAGATGAAACGGATGCATTCCTGGAAAACTATAAACTCCCAAAATTGAACCAGGAAGAAATTGGAAACCTGAATAGACTGATATCTAGTAACGAGATTGAAGCAGTGATCAAAAACCTCCTAAAAAACAAGAGCCCAGGACCTGATGGATTCCCTGGGGAATTCCACCAATCTTTCAAAGAAGAAATAACATATATTCTCCTGAAGCTGTTTCAAAAAATTGAAGCAGAAAGAAAATTTCCAGACTTTTCTATGAAGCCAGCATTACCTTGATCCCCAAACCAGGCAAAGACCCTACCCAAAAGGAGAATTTCAGACCAATATCACTGATGAATATGGGTGCTAAGATTCTCAACAAGATCCTAGCAAATAGGATCCAACAGCACTTTAAAAAGATTACCCACCATGACCAGGTGGGATTCATTCCTGGGATACAAGGATGGTTCAACATTCACAAATCAATCAATGTGATAGAACAAATTAATAAGAGAAGTGAGAAGAACCACATGGTCCTCTCAATTGATGCAGAAAAAGCATTTGACAAAATCCAGCACCCATTCCTGATTAAAACGCTTCAAAGTATAGGGATAGAGGGAACATTCCTGAACTTCATAAAATCTATCTATGAAAGACCCACAGCAAATATCATCCTCAATGGGAAAAAGCTTGCAGCCTTCACGTTGAGATCAGGAACACGACAAGGATGCCCACTCTCACCACTTTTGTTCAACATAGTATTAGAAGTCCTAGCAAGAGCAATCAGACAACAAAGAGAAATAAAATGTATCCAAATTGGCAATGAAGAAGTCAAACTCTTTCTCTTCGCAGATGACATGATTCTTATATGGAAAACCCAAAAGACTTCACCCCCAAACTACTAGAACTCATATAGCAATTCAGTAATATAGTAGGATACAAAGTCAATGTACAGAAATCAGTGGCTTTCTTATACATTAACAATGAAAATACAGAAAGGGAAACTAGAGAATCGATTCCATTTACTATAGCACCAAGAATCATAAGATACCTGGGAATAAACCTAACCAAAGAGGTAAAGGATCTGTACTTGAGGAACTACAGAACACTCATGAAAGAAATTGAAGAAGACACAAAAAGATGGAAGACCATTCCATGCTCTTGGATCGGAAGAATAAACATTGTTAAAATGTCTATACTTCCTAGAGCAATCTATACTTTTAATGCCATTCCGATCAAAATTCCACCAGTATTTTTCAAAGAGCTGGAGCAAATAATCCAGAAATTTCTATGGAACCAGTAGAGACCCCAAATCGCTAAGGAAATGTTGAAAAACAAAAATAAAACTGGGGGCATCACATTACCTGATTTCAAGCTTTACTACAAAGCTGTGATCACCAAGACAGCATGGTACTGGCATAAAAAGAGATACATAGACCAGTGGAACAGAGTAGAGAGCCCAGATATGGACCCTCAATTCTATGGGCAAATACTCTTCAACATAACAGGAAAAAATATACAGTGGAAAAAAAGACAGTCTCTTCAATAAATGGTGCTGGGAAAACAGGACAGCTATATGTAGAAGAATGAAACTCAACCATTCTCCTACACCATACACAAAGATAAACTCAAAATGGATAAAATACCTCAACGTGAGATAGGAATCCATCAGAATCATAGAGGAGAATATAGGCAGTAACCTCTTCAATATCAGGCACAGCAACTTCTTTGAATATATGTCTCCAAAGGCAAAGGAAACAAAAGCAAAAATGAACTTTTGGGACTTCATCAAAATCAAAAGCTTCTGCACAGCAAAGGAAACAGTCAACAAAACAAAGAGGCAACCCACGGAATGGGAGAAGATATTTGCAAATGACAGTACAGACAAAAGGTTGCTATCCAGGATCTATAAAGAACTCCTCAAACTCAACACACACAAAACAGAGAATCATATCAAAAAATGGACAGAAGATATGAACAGACACTTCTCCAATAAAGACACACAAATGGCTATCAGACACATGAAAAAATATTCATCATCACTAGCCATCAGGGAGATTCAAATTAAAACCACATTGAGATACCACCTTACACCAGTTAGAATGGCCAAAATTAGCAAGACAGGAAACAACATGTGTTGGATGGGATGTGGAGAAAGGGGAACCCTCTTAACTGTTGGTGAGAAGGCAAGTTGGTTCAGCCACTTTGGAGAGCAGTGTGGAGATTCCTCAAGAAATTAAAAATAGAGCTTCCCTATGACCCTGCAATTGCACTACTGGGTATTTACCCCAAAGATACAGAGGTAGTGAAAAGAAGGGCCATCTGTACCCCAATGTTTATAGCAGCAATGGCCATGGTCGTCAAATTGTGGAAAGAACCAAGATGCCCTTCAATGGACGAATGGATAAGGAAGATGTGGTCCATATACACTATGGAGTATTATGCCTCCATCAGAAAGGATGAATACCTAACTTTTGTAGCAACATGGACGGGACTGGAAGAGATTATGCTGAGTGAAATAAGTCAAGCAGAGAGAGTCAATTATCATATGGTTTCACTTATTTGTGGAGCATAACAAATAGCATGGAGGACAAGGGGAGATGGAGAGGAGAAGGGAGTTGAGGGAAATTGGAAGGGGAGGTGAACCATGAGAGACTATGGACTCTGAAAAACAATCTGAGGGTTTTGAAGGGGCAGGGTGTGGGAGGTTGGGGGTACCAGGTGGTTTTCATTTGAGAGGGCACAGATTGCATGGAGCACTGGGTGTGGTGCAAAAACAATGAATACTGCTAAGCTGAAAATAAATTAAAAAAATAAAATAAAAAGTACTGACCTACAGCCAGTATTATCTATCCAACAAGTGAGTGAACCTTCAGATGATTCCAGCCTTCATCCTTTAAACCTCTCCAGGCTAATACCAAGTACAACAGAGATGAGCTATTCTCACCAAGCCCTTACCAAATCATGGATTCATGAGCAAATGAATATTGTCGTTGCTGTTGTTTTTAAGCCACTCTGTTTGGGAACTGCCTATTATATTGCAATAGAGAAATGGAACATCATCTAAATGATATATGGATTAGTCACCAAAATCTGACAGAAATATCACTTTCATTGCAGGTTAAGCAATAAACCACCATCACCACAAGAACAAATGTTTGTCCAGAAATGTACAGGTTACAACGTAGTTTATTAAACATTATCTCACTTGATGTCTATAACGACTCTAAAAGTCAGATATGTTCTCTAGCCAGTTTTATAGAATAGACAATCAAGATTCAGAGCAATTAGCTAATTTGTATGAAGTAACTAACAAGTGATGGAGTCAAATTTGGACCCTACATATTGATCTTTAGCCTGTGTGACAATACATAGGATTTCCTTAGGTTTTATTTCTTCCTTAGGACTGGTTGTTGTCATATCTGGTGGTTACTTCTATGAGACACCCTTAAATTTTATTCCCAAAACATTTATTGACACTTTGGAATTTGTTTTACATACAGGAAATGAATATTTTCCAACAGTAAATAATCTAATAAAAAAGGAAGCTAGGAATATGTGACACTATATGAAGGCCAAAGTTAGAAAAAATGACAATGGTGCAACAACAACAGCAAATATCATCCTTGATGAATCATTCAAGAACTAGCAATAATAGTACAATTTTATGGTTGAAATGTCTGTCAGGCATAAGTAGATTTTCTTGGAGAAGATTTTAGGTCAAAGGATGAGATGCTAAGGATGCCTGGGTGGCTCAGTTGGTTAAGCATCTGGCTTAAGCTCAGGTCATGATCCCAGGGTCCTGGGATTGAGTCCTGCATTGGGTTCCCTGCTTAGCGGGGAGTCTGCTTCCCCCTCTGCCTGCTTCTCCTTCTACCTGCCACTCCCCCTGCTTGTGTTCTGTCTCCCTGACAAATGGATAAATAAAATCTTTTTAAAAATATGAGATTCTAGAAAAAGGTGTGTTTTTGTTTTGTTTTGTTTTGTTTGTTTGTTTTTTTAACAATGGGAATAGTGTGGAATGAACCATTCTGAACTCAACAATGGAAAATAAATGGACATATATTGAAACAAACTGTTATTATAAGGTTAGGGTAGTAAATAAAATAATGATTTGAGAAACAATGGGCAGTGGGAAAGACATAGAAAGAAAAGATCAGAAGTTTTTCTAAAAATCTATTAGTATACTGAACATATACATAGCAGCTTAATATTTTTGAATTATGAAATACTGTTTGTCTTCTTTGCCTCTCCCTCCTCCCACCAGTTTTTCAAACATGGGCCAATTTTTACCCAATTTAAAAAATAACAGTTAATAAAAATATATATCAGTTTTTTAACACAAACTGTGGACCAGGCACTTCCCTGAGGATTGAACAGGTATTATTTTATTTATTTAACTCACATAATAACCCTCTGATAGAAGTAGATCTATTGTATTCCTTTTATAGCTAAAAGAACTGGGGCCCAAAGAGGTTAGAATGTTGCACAAGGTCAAACACATTGGTACTTGGTGGAGGTGGTATTGAAACCCAATAGTCTGTCTCTAAAAGTTATCCTCTTAATCTTTATACTGCATTAGTATGAAGTATGCATCCTTGTGTTAGTATCATTAGAGGGCATTATGAAAGAAAAAGATTCTTTAATTTTCCTTTCTAGATGACATTTTATGCAAATAATATCAGAAATTATTTAGATCCATTTTCAATGTAAGCTCAGATTAATTCCATGCCATTTTCTCTGTACTTTGCCTATAATATAATCTCAGACTCTTGGTGCTTGAAAAAATACAATTTTATGATTATAAGTACATGATAGCTATAATCAATAGTATTAATTTACGGTATTTTTCATTGTGCAATTAGCAATCTTTTTACTTGTGAAAACAGTTTTTTTTTTTTTAAATGTCTCTACTTGGGGCGCCTGGGTGGCTCAGTGGTTAAGCCTCTGCCTTCGGCTCAGGTCATGATCCCAGGGTCCTGGGATCGAGCCCCACGTTGGGCTCTCTGCTCAGCAGGGAGCCTGCTTCCCCCCCCATTCTCTCTCTGCCTGCCTCTCTGCTTACTTGTGATCTCTCTCTGTCAAATAAATAAATAAAATCTAAAAAAATAAAAATAAAATAAAAAAAAATAAAATGTCTCTACTGTTCAGATACATAAATATGTAAATGACAAGCAAGAGGCAATTTTAAGTCATACTACATAAAACCCAGAAATATAGGTCCACATATTTCCTTTGGATAAATGTTATATTTTGTCCACTGAAAGCTACATGACTTTGTGCTGTCAGTACAATACAAAGAGTTATTCTTCTTTTGTATTTTTCTCAATGTGTTATCAAGAATAAGAATGTTTATAAAGCAAAGATTTACAGAGGTCATAGTCATCCATATTTCAGCTTGTATGTCAACTAGACATATTGTTATCACTCTAGTGTCTATATAGTTGATAGCTGTAGAGATAATAATGGAAAAGTAATAGTGCTGGCAGGTATAAGATCAAGCCAGCAAGACATATCTCTCTAAAGGGTAAGAATTGCCCCTGTGGAGAATTTAAAATATTAGACCAAAAACAAAGTTTTATTAGTTTGGCAACCCAGTCAACACCATATAGCAGAGTGGCTTCACAGAAACAACCCAGACAATGGTCTCATATTTTGAACCTCCTAAAAACCACACCCCACCTCCACTGTTATGGGGATAACTAGGATGATTTAAGGCAAAAAGGACAGTCCCCTTACACTTTGTGGCATACTACTGCCACTTGGCTCCACCTCAACAATTATCATGAATAGGTGAGGGAGTACAGTGTGACACACTTATACATCTGAACTTGAGAAACAGTCTTCTTGCCCATTATGGTGATACAGGGAAGGGACAAGAGTGAGGAAGGCAGGCACAGTTGACTTCTGAGTTTTCTCTCCACTACCTTATATTGACTATAAAAAGTTCCTTTGCCAAGGAATAATAAAGATCACCTTGAAAAGAATGGAGTTAAGGATGTCTGAGGGGCTCAGTAAGGTATGCATTTGCCATCAGCTCAGGTCATGATCCCAGGATCCTGGGATCAAGTCTCACATCAGGCTCCTTGTTCAGTGGGGAACCTGCTTCTCCCTATGCCTGTTCTGCCTGTTTCTCCCCCTGCTTGTGCTCTGTCACTCTACTTCTTTCTAACAAATAAATAAAATCTTGAAGAAGAAGAAGAAGAAAAGAATGGCATTCAAGCTCCACTCCTAGATATTCAGCAGTCTCTTGGTTAACTGTGCTGAGATTTTTCTGGTTGTTATTAGTACCTCCAATATTTTTTTCCTCCATTAAAACATAGAAATGGTATATCTTTTCTTCTTTCCAAGCCCATACAATTAAGAATTTCACTCCTCTCTGACAGGATAGATTAGAATTCAGCAAGCAAATGACTGCTTATTCTTTGCCAAAGATAATAATACCACAGAAGAAAGCAAGATGGCAGAGGAGTAGGGTACTCCATTTCAACTGGTCCACTGAATTTAGCTGGATACATAACAAACTATTTTGAACACCCATGAAATCATCCTAAAATATAAGAATATATATCTAAATCTCTACAAGAATAAAGGACCCCTTTTTACAATGTAGGATGTGTGAAGTCAGGAATCTGTGGAGAGATACAGAAAGTTAAACAGAAGGGGGAGGGAGCCTCCATAAGCTGGCTACTAGAAAGTGCTATAACATCAGAATACAGAATCAGAACCCTTAGAAATCTACTCTAGTAAGAGACACCCTTCTCTCAAAAGGGTTCTGGAAAAGAAAAGGCAGAATTCTAGGGAGGGCACATTGGTCTCGAGATATGAGGAACCACAGAGCAAAAGGGGGTGCCTGAGGTAGTAGAGTGCCCAAGCAGTAGAGCCAGGAAGCAAGTTATGGTCAACAAGCCCAAGAAGTTTCTCTCAGTTCACATCACTATAAACTGTGATCTGGACCAGTTCGTAATTGCCCTTCCCTTGAGCACCCTGAAAAAAAATCTGGAACCTGCACCTGAACCCGGGCAAAAACTCACAGGATGATAGCAGCCTGGAAAGGATATTAGAGCTGCAGGCAGACATGATACAGGAGCTTTGGGTGTACATGCGAGCCCACACCCACTCACAGTTTTAAAATCACAAAAGGCAGTGGCACTCCCAGGTCCCTGAGACTGCCCCTGAGAGAGTTGTTGTGGGCGTGCCTCATGAGAGGCTGCCGTGTTTCGGTGGTGCATAAAGAAATGGGGACGGTTTGTCGTTTGTCCCGGAGGGTTTATTAAAGAGAGCAGACTGCAATTTTTTCTGCTCTGGGCCAGAGGTTTGGGTGTGGACATTTTTGCCCTAATCCTCTAAAGAGGCTTGGAAAGCCCCCAAGGGAAAAAAGCCACACAGAGGACTGGGCAACTCCACCTAGGCAGGGTTACCTGAGAAACAGCATGGCAAGCCCCTCCCACAGAAGACAGGCTGGATCCCATAATACTGTAAAACCCAATGCCAGAGGGGTGCCTGGCTAGCTCAGTTGGTTAAGTGTCTGCCTTTGCTTCAGGTTATGATCCCAGGGTCCTGGGATCGAGCCCCATATCAGGCTTCCTGCTCAGTAGGGAGCCTGCTTCTCCCTCCCTTTCTGCCTACTGCTCTGCATGTTTGTGCTCTCTGTCTTTCTATCAAGTAAGTCTTAAAACAAGCAACCAATGCCAGAGAATTTAGTATATTGAGTTCCAGGTTTGGCTGCACAACTTATTTATTTTTCAGATACAATTCTCCTTTTTTTATTCTTTTTCGTATGCTTTTCCTCTTTTTTTTTCTTATTACCTATTCCTCCTTTCAACTAGATGTGTACTATATCAACTAATATTTCATAGACACTTTTAAATGTATACTTTTTCACACCCATATTTTTATCAATGTATGGTTTATTTTAGTCCTTTTACCACTCTGTGCAATTTTACCTTCATATATATACAAATTTTATTTTCCTTGTAATTTTTGGACATAGTGGTCTCTAAAACAGATGCCAAAATGCACCCAGGCACAACTAGACACCCTGCTTTTCCACACTGAGAAATTATAGCTCCCCTTCCCCTTCCTCTTTTTTTAAAATTTTTAATTTTTAAAATTTTATTCTTGTGTTTCAATTTGGCTTTGTTTTTCTGTGGTGTCCTCTGACCACTCCGGAATTTGCTATGGTGCATCTTGCTTGGGTCATGGTTGATATTTTGGACTCTGGTCATTCACTCAACCATCCCTTGACAGAATGACTAGGAGGAAGAAATCTCAACAAAGAAAGGAAAGAGAGACAACATCTTCTGCAACAGAACTAATGCATATGGATAGAAGTAAGATTTCAGAGGCAGAATTCAGGATAGCAATCGTAAAGTCAATAGCTAGGCTTGAAAAAAGCATTAGTGACAATATAGAATCTCTAAGAACAGAAATGAGATATAATCAGGCCAAACTAAAAAAAAAAAAAAAAATGCGATGAATGAGTTGCAGTCTAAACTGGATACTCTAGCAGCCAGGGTAAATGAAGCAGAAGAGAGAATCAGTGATCTATAAGATAAGCTAATCAAAGAAAGGCAGTTGAGGACAACAGAGATAGACTGCTAGTAATACATGGCAAAAGGATTGGGGGAGATTAATGATGCCATGAAATGTTCCAGTGTCAGAATTATTGGGATCCTTGAGGGGGCTGGAGAGAGAAAGAGTGCTAGAAGATATAGTTGAGCAAATAATACCTGAGAACTTTCTTAATCTGGAGAAGGAAACAAGCATTCATGTCCAAGAGGCAGAGAAGATCCCTTGCAAAATCAATAAAAATAGATCAACACCCTGATATATAATAGTGAAACTAGCAAATCTTACAGCTAAAGAAACTATCTTCAGAGTGTCCAGGGAGAGGTGGTTCCTTATGTATGGAGGAAGGAACATTAGAATAATGTCAGACCTGTCCAGAGAAACCTGGCAAGCCAGAAAGGACTGGCAGGACATATTCAGGGTACTAAATGAAAAGAACATGCAGCCAAGAATACTTTATCCAGCAATAATGTCATTCAGAACAGATGGAGAGATAAAGAACTTTCAGGACAGGCATAAACTAAAAGAATATGTGCCCACCAAGCCAGCCCTGCAAGAAATATTAAGGGGGATTCTGTAAGTGAAGAGACACCCCAAAGGTCACATAGACCAGAAAGAAACAAGGAAAATCTACAGAAACAGGGACTTTACAGGCAATAAAATGGCACTAAATTCGTATCTTTCAATAGTTACTCTGAATGTAGATGGACTGAAGGCTCCCATAAAAGACACAGAGTTTCAGATTGGATAAAACACAGGATCCATCCATATGCAGTCTGCGAGAGACTCATTTTGAACTTAAAGACACCTCCAGACTGAAAGTGAGGGGATGAAGAACAATTTACTATGCCAATGGACCTCTAAAGAAAGTTGGGGTAGCAATCCGCATATTAGGCAAATTAGACTTTAAACCAAAGTCTATAATAAGAGATGTAGAGGGACACTATATCATACTTAAAGGGTCTATTCAACAAAAAAGATCTAACAATTGTAAATATCTATGCCCCCCAACATGGGAGAAGCCAATTATATAAACCAATTAACAAACAAAATAAAGAAACATATTGATAATAATATAGGAATAGTAGGAGACTTCAATACTCCACTCACAGCAATGGACAGATCATCTAAGTAGAAGACGAACAAAGAAACTAGAGCTTTGGCAAACCATAAGAGACTCTTAATCTCATGAAACAAGCTGAGGTTTGCTGGGGTTGGGGGTAGGGATAGGGTGGCTGGGTTATGGATATTGGGGAGGGTATGTGTTGTGGTGTGTGCTGTGAAATGCACAAGCCTGATGATTCACAGAACTGTACCCTTGGGACAAATAATACATTATATGTTAATTTTTAAAAAAAGAAAGAAACAAGAGCTTTGAATGACACATTGGACCAAATGGACTTTATATATATATATATATATATATATATATATATATATATATATAAAACATTCCATCTTAAAACAACAGAATATTCATTTTTCCCCAGTGCATATGGAAATTTCTCCAGAATAGACCACATACTGGGTCACAAATCAGGTCTCAACTGACACCAAAATATTGAGATTATTCCCTGCATATTCTCAGCCTACAATGCTTTTTTTAAAGATTTTATTTATTTATTTATTTATTTATTTATTTATTTGATAGACAGAGATCACAATTAGGCAGAGAGGCAGGCAGGCTCCCTGCTGAGCAGAGAGCCTGATGTGGGGCTCGATCCCAGGACCCTGGGATCATGACCTGAGCCGAAGGCAGAGGCTTTAACCAACTGAGCCACCCAGGCACCCCTCAGCCCACAATGCTTTGAAACTGTAATTCAACCACAAGAAGAAGCTTAGAAGGAACTCAAACAATTGGAAATTAAAGAGCACCCTGCTAGAGAATGATTGTGTCAACCAGGAAATTAAAGTAGAGATTAAACAATTCATTGATACTAATGAGAATGAAAACACATTGGTTCAAAACCTATGGGATACTGCAAAGGTGGTCCTGAGAGGGAAATACATAGCCATCCAAGACTCTCTCAAAAAATTAGAAAAGTCCAAAATGCACAAGCTAACCTTTTACCTAAAGGACCTGGAGAAAGAACAACAAACAAAGCCTAAACAAAGCAGGAGAAGAGAAATAATAAAGATTAGAGCAGAAATTAATGAAATATAAACCTGAAAAAAGTAGAAGAGATCAACGAAACTAGAAGCTTGGTCTTTGAAAGAATTAATAAGATTGATAAGTCTCTAGCCAGACTTATCCAAAAGAAAAAAGAAAGGACCCAAATTAATAAAGTCATGAAAGATTGAGGTGAGATCACCAACAACAGTAAGGAAATGCAAGCAATTTTAAAAACCTGTTATGGGCAACTATATGCCAACAAATTGGGCAACTTGGAAGATATGGATGCATTCCTAGAAACACATAAACTTCCAAATCTGAAACAGGAAGAAAAGAAAACCTGAACAGATCTATAACCACAACGAAATTGAAGGAATAATCACAATTCTCCCATTAAACAAGAGTCCAGGGTCAGATGTCTTCCCAAGGGAATTCTACCAAACATTAAGGAAGTACAAATACCTATTCCACTGAAGATGTTTCTAAAAATAGAAATGGAAGGTTAACTTCCACACTCTTACTATGAGGCCAGCATTACCTTGATCCCAAAACCAGACAAAGATCTCACTGAAAAAGAAAATTACAGACCAATATCCCTGATAAACATTGATTCCAAAATCTTTACCAATAAATTGGCCAATAAAATTCAACAGTATATTAAAAGGATTATTCATCACAGGAAGTGAGATTTATTCCTGGACTGCAAGGATGGTTCAACATTCACAAATCAATCAACATGATGCATAACATTAATGACACAAAAGAGAAGAATGACATGATCCTCTCAATATATCCTGAAAAAGCATTTGACAAAATACAGCATGCTTTTTTGATTAAAACTCTTCACAGCGTAGGGAAAGAAGGAACATAGCTCAATATCACAAAAGCTTCTTACAAAAAGGCCACAGAGAATATTATTCTCAATGCAGAAAAACTGAGAGATTTTCCCCTAAGGTCAGGAACACAACAGGGATATCCATTCTTACCACTTTGGTCAACGTGGTACTAGAAGTCCTAGCCTCAGCAATAAGACAATGAAAATAAATAGAAACCATTCAAACGGTCAAAGAAGAAGTCGAACTTCCTCTCTTCACAGATTCCATGATAACTTGTGTGGAGAAACCCAAAATTCTCTACTCCCAAATTCCTCATACTGGAATTCAGTAAAGTGTTGGATATAAAATCAATGCACAGAAATCAGTTGCATTTCTATACACTAACAATGAGACAGAAGAAAAATATATTAAGGAATTGATCCCATTTATAATTGCACCGAAAACCATAAGATACCTAGGAATAAGCCTGACCAAAGAAGTAAAAGACCTATACCCTAGAAACTACAGAACACTTATGAAAGAAATTGAGGAAGACAGAAAGAGATGGAAAAGCATCCCATGCTCATGGATTGGAAGAATAAACATTGTTAAAATGTCTATGCCGCCCAGAGCAATTTTTACTTTCAATGCAATAAATACCATTTATCAAAATACCATTGACATTTTTCACAAAGCTGGAATAAACAATCCTAAAATTTGTATGGAACCAGAAAAGACCCAGAATCACCAGAAGAATGTTGAAAAAGAAAAGAAAACTGGGGCCATCACAGTGCCTGACTTCAAGCTATGTTACAAAGCTGTGATCATCAAGACAGCAAAAACATGCACATAGATCTGTGGAACAGAATAGAGACCCCAGAAATGGACCCTCAACTCTATAGTCAGCTAATCATTGACAAAACAGGAAAGAATATCCAATGGAAAACAAAACAAACAAACAAAGCAAACAAACAAACAAAAACAGTCCTTTCAATAAATCGTGCTGGGATAGACAGCCACATGAAAAAGAATGAAACTGGACCACTCTTTTTTACCATACACAAAAAATACTCAAAATGGATGAAAGACCTAAATGTGAGACAGGAATCCATCAAAATCCTAGATGAAAACACAAGCAGTAACTTCTTCAACCTTGGCCACAGCAACTTCTTTCAAGACATATCTCTAAAGGCAAGGGAAACAAAAGCAAAAATGAACTCTTGGGACTTCACTGGGATAAAAATCTTCGGGACAGCAAAGGAAACAGTCAACAAAAATAAAAGGCAACCTACAGAATTGGAGAAGATATTTGCAAATGTTATTACAGATAAAGGGCTGATATCCAAAATCTATGAAGAACTTCTCAAAATCAACAATCAAAAAAAAAAAATAATAATAATCCAGTCAAAAAATGGACAGAAGACATGAACAGACATTTCTCCAAAGAAGACATACAAATTTCTAACAGACACATGAGAAAATGTTCAACATCACTTGCCATCAGGGAAATACAAATCAAAACTGCAATAAGATACCACCTTATACCCATTAGAATGGCGAAAATTAAGACAGGAAACAAGTTTTGGTGAGGATATGGAGAAAGGGGAACCTTCTTACATTGTTGGTGGGAACACAGCTGGTATAGTCACTCTGGAAAACCATATGGAAATTCCTTAAGATGTTAAAAATATAGCTACCCCATGGACCAGCAATTGCACTAGTAGGTGTTTGCCCCAATTATATAGATGCAAATAAAAAAAGATAAAGAAGATGTGGTATGTATATGTGTGTATGTATATGTTTATGTATATGTATATACATATGTATATGTATACACACACACACAGTGGAATATTACTCAGCTATGCAAAATGATGAATACCTACCATTTGCATCGACATGGATGGAAGTAGAGGGGATTATGTTAAGTGAAATAAGTCAGGCAGAGATGGATAATTATCATATGGTTTCGTTCATAAGTGGAATATAAGAAATAGCACAGAGAACCATAAGGAGGAAATGGTTGGAAGGGAGGGAAAGTTGGTAAGGAAGGGAGGGAAGGTTGGGAAGGAGGGAAAACTGAATGGGAAGAAATCAGAGAGGGATATGAATAAACCTTCAGAGAGACTCTGAACGCCAGGAAACAAATTCAGGGTTACAGAAGGCAGGAGTTTGGGGGTATGGAGTAACCATATGATAGGTATTAGGGAGGGCATGTGTTGTGGTGAGCACTGGGTGTCATATGCAACTAATGAATTGCTGAACACTACATTAGAAACTAATAATGTAGTATATGTTGGCTATCTGAACATAGTAAAAAAAATAATATAAGAAAATAATAAGATAAAATGAAACAAAGAAGATTGCAATAGCAAAAAGAAAGCTTCCTGTAGCATCATAAAGATAATGTAGTTTAGGAAAAGGAGTATAAACAGCAATCACCTGCAATAGAATAAAATTATTAACATGCATCTTAGCATTATTACTCTTAGATTATATGCATGTCACTTATTTTCTATGTTTATTAATAGAAACTAAATATTAATTCCCAAAGCATGATTTTTTCCATAGACTCTTCTCTAGCTACAAATAATAAAAGCAATAGCATATGTATAGCTCTTTTTCTACTGTATTTTCAATCTCCTTAACAATACCGTCAAAGTCATTATATTTAAAAAATGATCAGTAACGTGGCAGGATACAAAGTCAATGTACAGAAATCAGTGGCTGTCTTATACACTAACAATGAAAATACAGAAAGGGAAATTAGAGAATGAATTCCATTTACTATAGCACCAAGAACCATAAGATACCTGGGAATAAACCTAACCAAAGAGGTAAAGGATCTGAACTCGAGGAACTACAGAACACTCATGAAAGAAATTGAAGAAGACACAAAAAGATGGAAGACCATTCCATGCTCTTGGATCGGAAGAATAAACATTGTTAAAATGTCTATACTGCCTAGAGCAATCTATACTTTTAATGCCATTCCGATCAAAATTCCATGGGTATTTTTCAAAGAGTTGGAGCAAAGAATCCTAAAATTTGTATGGAATCAGAAGAGACCCCGAATCGCTAAGGAAATGTTGAAAAACAAAAATAAAACTGAGGGGAATCACATTACCTGATTTCAAGCTTTACTCCAAAGCTGTGATCACCAAGACAGCATGGTACTGGCATAAAAACAGACACCTAGACCAGTGGAACAGAGTAGAGAGCCCAGATATGGACCCTCAACTCTATGGTCAAATAATCTTCGACAAAACAGGAAAAAATATACAGTGGAAAAAAGACTGTCTCTTCAATAAATGGTGCTGGGAAAACTGGACAACTAGTGTAAAAGAATGAAACTCGACCATTCTCTTACACCATACACAAAAACAAACCAAAATGGATAAAAGACCTCAATGTGAGACAGGAATCCATCAGAATCCTAGAGGAGAACATAGGCAATAATCTCTTTGATATCAGCCACAGCAACTTCTTTCAAGATATGTCTCCAAAGGCAAAGGAAACAAAAGCGAAAATGAACTTTTGGGACTTCATCAAAATCAAAAGCCTCTGCACAACAAAGGAAACAGTCAAGAAAACAAAGAGGCAACCCACGGAATAGGAGAAGGTATTTGCAAATGACAGTACAGACAAAAGGTTGCTATCCAGGATCTATAAAGAACTCCTCAAACTCAACACACACAAAACAGAGAATCATGTCAAAAAATGGGCAGAAGATATGAACAGGCACTTCTCCAATGAAGACATACAAATGGCTATCAGACACATGAAAAAATGTTCATCATCACTAGCCATCAGGGAGATTCAAATTAAAACCACATTGAGATACCACCTTACACCAGTTAGAATGGCCAAAATTAGCAAGACAGGAAACAAAATGTGTTGGATGGGATGTGGAGAAAGGGGAACCCTCTTCCACTGTTGGTGGGAATGCAAGTTGGTTCAGCCTCTTTGGAGAACAGTGTGGAGATTCCTCAAGAAATTAAAAATAGAGCTTCCCTATGACCCTGCAATTGCACTACTGGGTATTTACCCCAAAGATACAGAGGTAGTGAAAAGAAGGGCCATCTGTACCCCAATGTTTATAGCAGCAACGGCCACGGTTGCCAAACTGTGGAAAGAACCAAGATGTCCTTCAACGGATGAATGGATAAGGAAGATGTGGTCCATATACACTATGGAGTATTATGCCTCCATCAGAAAGGATGAATACCCAACTTTTGTAGCATCATGGATGGGACTGGAAGAGATTATGCTGAGTGAAATAAGTCAAGCAGAGAGAGTCAATTATCATATGGTTTCACTTATTTGTGGAGCATAACAAAGAGCATGGAGGACAAGGGGAGTTAGAGAGGAGAAGGGAGTTGAGGGAAATTGGAAGGGGAGGTGAACCATGAGAGACTATGGACTCTGAAAAACAATCTGAGGGTTTTGAAGGGGCGGGGGGTGGGAGGTTGGGGGAACCAGGTGGTGGGTATTAGAGAGGGCACGGATTGCTTGGAGCACTGGGTGTGGTGCAAAAACAAGGAATACTGTTATGCTGAAAATAAAATTAAATAAATAAATAAATAAATAAATAAAATGTTTTTCCTTTTAATAAAGTAAACTCTATGCTACATTTTTTCTTTTAGTCCCAACCAAGATCCAGCCTTTTATAATTCTCAAATATTATCTATATCACTGCATCTGGTGGTTACATTCTATTAATTCAATTCTTTTTTTGTTTTATATTTCTGAGCTACCAAATCAACTCAAGTTATTAGAGATGGAAAACTTAAGCATTGCAGGCACGAGTGACATCAAGGTTACCGTAGAAATAAAAATATAGCAACA
This sequence comes from Enhydra lutris kenyoni, assembly GCF_002288905.1. Lineage (NCBI taxonomy): Eukaryota > Metazoa > Chordata > Mammalia > Carnivora > Mustelidae > Enhydra > Enhydra lutris. The sequence continues at coordinate 2,504,981 of NW_019154151.1, forward strand.
ATAATATTAGTTTTGTTTCTTTATCATCTCTGCTGCATTGCTGATGTTCAAATCTTCCACCCTTGGGTAAAAACTCAGAAGCTTCCTGTCTTTACATAACTTACACCATCACAAACACATTTTCAGAATTTAGAAATGTGCATGGAGAAAGCAAGGAAGCAAGCAAGCAAGAGGGTTATTTATATCCACTCTGTCAACTTACAAAATTACCACATATATTTCAAAACCATTAATGAAGATAAGATAAATAAAACATACACTTGAAACTCAGATAAATAAGACCTACATTACATGGTATACATTAAATAAACCAAATACTATATCATAAACTAAATGATAAATTATGAAATGCTTAGGTGTGAAATATTCCTTTTACAAAGTAGTTTAAGATTATTTTTATGCCTTTTTAATTAGTGCCTAAACATAAGACTATCTTTAAAATATTTCCAAGTTGAAAACAAGAAAGAACTTACTCTTTGCAGTTTTTCACCTGCTATTTGAATTATTATGCTGAGCCACTTGCTTTTAGACTGAAAAGCTAGGTATTTTCTTGGGATGCCTGGGTGGCTCAGTCAGTTTAGCACCTGTTTTTGGCTCAGGTCATGATTCCAAAGTCCCAGGCCCTGGGATGGAACCCTGGATTGGGCTCCCTGCTCAGTGTGGAGTCTGCTTCTCCTTTTACCCTTCACCTACTTTTGTGCTCTCTCTCATTTTCTATCAAATAAATAAGTAAAATCTTAAAAAAAAAAGGCTAGGTATTTTCTGACAGTTACATTTCTGAAATAATAATTATGGTCAGAAACCAATTACTCAACATAATTGGGCCTGTTAATAGTCAGGTAACTGACGATTGACCTTGATATAACCACATATACACTTTTCATCCTATTTTTTTAAAATGCAAAATAATATAATTTTTGCAATTTTAGAAATTTAATTTATATTCTTTCTTTCTCTCATCTCCCTTGCCCTCTCCTCCATATCATCTTCACTTTCTCTCTCTGAGAAATGCTGTAGCTATGATTGAGAATTATTTTGAAATAAGGTTTAAACTTGCCAAAATCTCCAACCAGCTTCTATAAATTAATGACTCCTTTAGTAATCAATGACAAGACGTGATTTCCCACTGAATTCCAACACTGAAGATCAATCTTCCATTTCCGCCATCCCCACAACTTAGTATTCCAAATATTTATGACAGAGGCAAAATGCTTTATTGGAATACAACATGAACTTAATTGAGTACAGTCCTGTATAAACTGCAAAGGTATGTGATGCTATAATTAATGTAATTAGAGAGGAAAATTGATTATCATTATGAGTGTAATCAGAGACTTTTACATTATTATATTTACCACACTAATGGGCTTATTGTAATTTATAAAATGCAAGCTTATTTTAACAATAGCACTGGACAAAAATAATAATATAGCAAAACAAACAATAGATGGACTATATCCCAGTGATTATAAAAGGCTTTAGGTAGCAACAAACTCATGTCATAGCACTGTCAATATATCAATTTCAGTCATTTTCTTGATTAATTCTGATCACAATGGCTGGATCAATCAAGTGATGATCTTCATTGATCACTGAGGCAATATAATCTAAATTGTTATTTTTGTACATCATTTATTTTGTGTATATTTACAGAGCCATGCTCTCTGTGATCATTTGGATAAAGAAGGCTAGCAATAAATGTTTTTGCCATTAAAAATGTAATTTTACTTTATTAAGACAGATCAGTTCCCAAATAAGTATAACCATACTCAAATATCTCAGAATAGTTCTGTTAAAAGGCAAGTCTGGATGAAAAGAAAAAGAAATAATAAAAAAAGAAATTATAATTATGATTCTAATCAAGCATCATGGAGATAGAACCAAAGCCCTTTTCAAATTCGGACAAAGCCAATAGTAGATTTAGAAGTTTTCTGCATCTGGAAGCCAGAGAGTATATATACTGAAATGGACTAGAAAAGACAGCTCATAGATAGATGGACACTAACACAGTTTCTGCAGACAAGAAAAACCTGATTGGTTCAGACCATGGGTGCTGAAAAAGAATGAATCACCAATTAGCCTACTCAATTTTTTTCATTAAAATGAAAACAACTAAAGACTAAAATAGCTTGAAGTATGCTCTAAGTAGCTGAAACAAAATCATGTTGGAGAGGTCTCAAGGAAAACAAAACAAAACAAAACAAAACACAGAAGAGTGAGGAGAAAGGAACAAGGAGGGGCAAGATGGTGGAAAAGCAGGAGACCCTTTCAACCGATCCCCTAAAGTGAGCTAAATATCTGCCAGAACACTCTGAACACCCATGAAATCAGCCTGAGATGTAAGATTATACACTTCTGGATCTCTACGGGGGCAGAAGACATCAGTGGAGAGGTAAAGTAGAGTGGGAATGCTCAGACTGATATTGGAGGATAAAAAGAAGGGGAAGGGAGTTACCAGAAGTGACCCATTGGGAAGTAATACTCCAATGAGAAAGTACGCTGTGATTGGGGACCAGCATTAACCTGGGGTCTGGTTGAAAGCACTCAAAAAGAGCAAAAGATCTTAAGGGGTAACTGGTGGAATCAGGCAGTCACAGGCATGGGCCTAAGCCCACGGTCCCAGGACAGTCACGAGCAGCGACCACCTGTGCCAGAGAGAGTCTGGCAAGGCTTCGAGTCCATGGTTCCTGAGCCCATGTTTTTCTGTTGCTTGCACCACCACTTGCCTGGGTGCCCTCCCACCTGCGTGTGAGAGAATCTGGTGTGGGCACCAGCCAGCACTCTCTAGGTCCACAGCCTTCTGCACTCTGCACACCCTGCATGACCATGGGGTCTGTGTGCACCCAGCCCGTGCCTGAGAGAACCCAGCACGAACTCAGGTTGGGGTCCCTTGGCCAGCAACCTTCTGTGACCTGCACCTCCACCAGGTGTGAGCTCACCCAGCATGGGCGTGGACCCAGGACAGCAGTTCTGGCAACAACAGTCATGTGGGTGTGAGCTTGCCTGGACCAATATTGCTTGCGGTTTTAGTGGCACGGGATGCAGAGACAAGTGAGGGCCCTGGTGACCACTGAGACGGTGGCTGGGGGTGTACACCACCTCTGGGAAGTTGTGGTGTTCAGCGGAGTTTGCAGAAGGGGAGTCTGTGTGTTCTGGACCATCCAGAGGGGAACAGTCTGAGGCTTCTCTTTGAGGTGGAGGTCTGTGTACAAACAGTTTACTTCCCACTAAACCTCCAAAAAAAACAAAACAAACAAACAAACAAACAAACAAAAAAAAACCAGCAAAAAGCCACCAGAGAACAAAAGCCTGAAAAACTGTTTCCAAAGAGCCCAGTCCCTTGATAGGGGGCAGGTTGACTCAGCCCAGTCAAGACTGACTGAAGAACAACGAACGTGGCAGGAACCTCCCCCAGAAGGCAAGCCAAAAGGACAAGAGGACAAAGACTATAGGGTCCCTGTAAAACTGTAAAACCCCAACATCAGGGGAAACAATATATTAAGCTCCTTGTATTGCCCCAAAACCTGTATATTTCATAGATACAACTTTTCTTTCTTTCTCTTTTAAAAATTCATTCTCATGATTCTTCTTCTTTTAATTTTTTTAACCTACTTACCATTACAACTAGAGGTTTAATACAACATATTCCATAACAATTTTTAACTAGATATTTTCCATACATACACCTTGGATTCTTTTTCTTTTTTTCTTTTTTTAAATACACATATAGATACAAGCTTCAAGGTAATCCTTTTTTCCTATTCAATACTATCCCTATTATAACCAGTTTTAACTTCCCTGTGTCTCTGGAAAGATGAGTCATTTAACAAACATAACAAGATACACCCAAGAAGAACTGAAATAATCTTCCTCGCTCACAACAAGGATTTATAACCACCCTCCCATCTTTTTCTTCTGTTAGTGTTTCTGTGTAATTTTTTATTTGTTCTGATATTATATAAATCTTATTTTGGGGGTTCATTTTGGTTGAGTTTTTTTTTTTCTTGTCTTTTACTTTGGTCGGTCTTTTTATTTGTTCCGTTTTGTTTACGTACCTTATAAATCTTATTTTTGGGACTCATTTTGGCTAGGTTTTCTCTTTTTTAAATTTTTGTCTCTCTTTTTTTCCTTTTTTCTTTCCTTTTTGTGGTGACTTCCAATTGCTCCAAAAATTTTCAGGGTGCACCTTGCCTGGATCGTGGTTGATATATTCAGCTATACATCCCATCAACCTCCTCTCAACAAAATGACTAGAAGGATGAAAATCCAATAGAGGAAAAATTCAGAGACTGTGTCCTCTGCCACAGAACTATTGGATATGGACATAAACCATATGTCAGAAAGGGAATTCAGAGTAACAATTATCCAGGCAATGGCAAGGTTGGAGAAGACAATCCGTGGCAACATAGAATCTCTAAGGGGGCAAGTGAGGGCTGATCTGGCAGTATTTAAAAATGCTATCAATGATATACAATCTAATCTAAATATTCTAACAGCTAGGGTAACTGAGGCAGAAGATCAAATTATTGATCTAGAAGACAAACTGAACGAAAAGAAGGATCAGGAGGAGGCCTGGAACAAATACCTTAGAAACCATGAAAACAGAATTAGGGAAATAAACGACACCACAAACATTCCAACATCAGAATTATTGGGATCCCTCAGGGGGTGGAGAAAGAGAGAACACTAGAAGATATAGTTGAACAAATCCTGGAAGAAATTTCCCCAGTCTAGGGAATGGAACAAACATTTGTGTCCTAGAGGCAGAAAGGACACCCCCCCACCAAGATGAAGGAATCTAGAAATACCTCCAGACACTTAATTGTGAAATTCACAAATCATAATTGTAGACAAGAGGTCCTAAGGGCAGCTAGGGGGAAGAGATTCCTTATGTACAGAGGAAGGTCAATCATAATAATGTCATACCTGCCCACAGAAAACTGGCAAGTCAGAAAGGGCTGGCAAGACATATTTAGGGCACTAAATGAGAAGAACAGGCAGCTTAGAATACTTTATTCAACAAGGCTGACATTCAAATTGGATGGAGAGATAAAGAGCTTCCAAGACTGGCAAGGTTTAAAAAAGTATATGACCACCAAGCCAGCATGATAAGAAATATTAAGGGGGGGGCTCTATAAAAGAAGAATGATGTAGAACAGAAGAGTAACATAGAACAGAAATTTACAGAGACAATCTGTAAAAACAAGGACTTCACAGGCAACGTGATGTCAATAAATATGTATCTTTCAATAATCACTCTCAATGCAATAGGCCCAAATGCTCCCATAAAATGGCACAGGGATGCAGACTGGATAAAATGACAGGACCCGCCCATACCCTGTCTGCAAGAGACACAGTTGGAACCTTAGGATACATCCAAACTGAAAGTGAAGGGATGGAGAACCATCTTTCATGCCAGTAGGCCTCAAAAGAAAGCTGGGGTAATGATTCTCATATCAGATAAATTAGATTTTAAACTAAATACAGTAGTAAGAGATAAAGAAGGATGCTACATCATTCTTAAAGGGTCTATCCACAAAGAAGACCTAACTATTGTAAATATTTAAGCTCCCAATATGGGAGCAGCAAACTACATAAGCCAACTGTTAATCAAAATAAATAGTCATATTGATATGAATACATTAATAATAGGGGATCTTAACACATCACTCTTAGTAATAGATCATCTAAACAGAAAATCCATAAAGAAACAAGAGCTTTAAATGAGACATTGGACTAGATGGACCTCATAGATATATCTAGAACATTCTACCCTAAAACAACAGAATACTCATTTTTCCTGAGTGCACATGGAGCTGTCTCCAGAATAGACCACATACTGGGTCACTGATAGACCACAGACTGGGTCACCGATACCAAAAGATTGAGGTTATTCCCTGCATATTCTCAGCCCACAATTCTTTGAAACTGGAACTCAACCACAAGAAAAAATTTGGAAGGAATTCAAACACTTGGAACCTAAAGACCACCCTGCTTAGGAATGTTTGGATCAGGGGTGCCTGGGTGACTCAGTGGGTTAAAGCCTCTGCCTTTAGCTCAGGTCATGATCCCAGGGTCCTGGGGGCGAGCCCTACATTGGGCTGTCTGCTCAGCAGGGAGCCTGCTTCCTCTTCTCTGCCTACTTATGATCGCTGTCTGTCAAATAAATAAATAAAATCTTAAAATAAAAATGTTTAACAAAAAAAGGATGTTTGGATCAACCAGGAAATCAAAGAAGAACTTAAGCAATTCACAGAAACCAATGAGAATGAAGACACATCAGTCTAAAACCTATGGGATATGGCAAAGGCAGTCCTAAGGGGGAAATACGTAGTCACCTACGTCTCACTCAAAAAAATTGAAAAATCCAGAATACACCAGGTCTCCTTACACTTTAAAGAACTGGAAAATCAACAACAAATTAAGGGATCCCCATGCACAAGAAGGGAAATAATCAAGATTAGAACAGAGATCAATGAGTTAGAAACTAGAGATACAGTGGAACACACCAATGAAACTCAAAGCGGGTTCTTTGAAAAAATTAACAAGATCAAAAAAACACTGGCCAAACTAATCCAAAAGAAAGAGAGAGGACCCAAATTAATAAAATTATTAATGAAAGGGGAGAGATCATGACTACCTCTAAGGAAATAGAAACAATCATCAGAAATTATTATTAGCAGTTATATGCCAATAAGCTAAGCAACCTAGAAGAAATGGATGCATTCTCTTTTTATTTAAGATTTTTTTCAGTGTAACAGTATTCATTGTTTTTGCACCACACCCAATGATCCATGCAATCCGTGCCCTCTCCAATACCCACCACCTGGTTCCCCCAACCTCCCATCCCCCGCCCCTTCAAAACCCTCAGATTGTTTTTCAGAGTCCATAGTCTCTCATGGTTCACCTCCCCTTCCAATTTCCCATTCTTAGAAACCTACAAACTTCCAAGACTGAATCAGGAAGAAATTAACAACCTGAATAGACCAATATCTTGTAATGAGATTGGAGCAATGATCAAAAACCTTGAAAAAACAAGAGCCCAGGACCTGATGGATTCCATAGGGAATTCTACCAAACATTCAAAGAAGAAATAATACCTACTCTCTTGCAGCTGTTTCAAAAAATGGAAACAGGAGAAAAAACTTCCATACTCTTTTTATGAAGGCAGCATTAACCCTGATCCCCAAACTAGGCACAGATCTCATCAAAAAAAAAAAAAAAAAAAAAAAAGGAAAAAAAAAGAAAGAAAGAAAAAAAATGTGAAAAATATAACATATGCAAACATAAAGTAGAAATTTGTAAGCCTTACAGAAAGAAATTTTAGCATACTTTTGGTATTCAAGAAAACACATACATTTATTGTAAACCCAGTATTATTCTCTTGTCTATAATGCAAATTGCAAAGCTTTTGTTAACCTTGTAATTAGTAAGCTTAAATCCATACCAGTGTTGCTAAATAGGAAATTGAGGACCAGCTAACAAGCTATGGTATGACTCAAGTTAATTACCCAGTTTAAAATTTTCTACTGTGCATTAATAAAGTCATGAAGATGGGAAAAAAAAAGGAGAATTTCAAGCCCAGTATCTTTGATGAGTATAGATGCCAAGATTTTCAACAAGATTCTAGCTAATAGGATCCAACAGTACATTAAAAAGATTATCCACCATGACCAGGTAGGATTTATCTCTGGGATGCAAGCATGGTTCAACATTCACAAATCAATCAATGTGATATAACAAATAAGAGAGGAGAGAAGAACCACATGGTCCTCTCAATTGATGCAGAAAAGGCATTTAACAAAATACAGCATCCATTCTTCTCAAAAGTATCTCTTCTCTTCTCAGAGTATAGGGATAGTGGGAACACTCCTCAACTTCATAAAATCTATCTATGAAAAGCCCACTGTGAATATAATTCTCAGTGCAGAAAAGCTGACCACCTCCCCTTTGAGATAAGGAACACACGACAAGGATGCTCACTCTCACCACTATTGTTCAGCATAGTACTAGATGTCTTAGCAACAGCAATCAGACAACAAAAAGAAATAAAAGGTATTCAAATTGGCAAAGAATAAATCAAACTCTCTATCTTCGCAGATAGTATGATACTATATATGGGAAACCCAAAAGACTCCATCCCCAATCTGCTAGAACTCACACAGCAATTCAGTAATGTAGCAGGATGCAAAATCAATGCACAAAAATCAGTTGCTTTCTTATACACTAAGAATGAAAATATAGGAAGAGAAATTAGAGAATTGATTCATTTTACTATAGCACCGAGAACCATAAGATACCTGGCAATAAATCTAACCAAAGAGGTAAAGGATCTGTAATTGAGAAACTACAGAACACTGATGAAAGAAATTGAACAAAACACAAAAAGATGGAAAAGTATTCCATGCTCATGGATTGGAAGAATAAACATTGTGAAAATGTCTCTATTGCTGAGAGCAATCTATACTTTCAATGCCACCCTGATCAAAATTCCACCGGCATTTTTAAAAGTTGTGTAACAAACAATCCTAAAATTTGTATGGAACCAGAAAAGACCCTGAATTGCTAAGGAAATGTTGAAAAAGAAAATAAAAACTTGGTACATCACGTTGCCTAATTTCAAGCTTTACTACAATCCAGTGATGACCAAGGCAGCATGGTACTGGCACAAAAACAGACAAATAGAACAGCGAAACAGAGTAGAGAGTCCAGATATGGACCCGCAACTCTATGGTCAACTAATCTTTGGCAAAGCAGGAATAAATATACAGTGAAAAAAAGAGTCTATTCAATAAATGATGCTGGGAAAATTGGACAGCTATGTATAGAAGAATGAAACTCGAGCATTCTCTTACACCATACACAAAGATAAACTCAAAATGGATAAAAGACCTCAACATGAGGCAGGAATCTATCAATTTCCTAGAGGAGAACATGGGCAGTAACCTCTTCGACATCAGCCACAGCAATTTCTTTCAAGACATGTCTCCAAAGACAAAGAAAACAAAAGCAAAAATAAACTTTTGGGACTTCCTCAAGATCAAAAGCTTCTGCACAGCAAAGGAAACAGTCAACAAAGCAAAGAGGCCACCCACGGAATGGGAGAAGATATTTGCAAATGACACTATAGACAAAGGGCTGACATCAAAGATCTATAAGGAACTCAAACTCAACACCCAAAATACATTGTATTCATTTTAAAAACAGAGGTTAACAACTATTTTTGTCTAAATTGTATTAAATAAAAACTTGGCATTACTGTATAGCTCTAAGCTATTTTATGTGATGAAATTGAAGAACTGACATAAATATTACCTTCCTTAGATAAACTTATCTTTTCAGAGAACACAGGTTAAACTTTGAGGTCTTATCACCAAGAAAACATAAATTTGAAATATAACCAGCTTCTTCTGCCCAAGACAGAAGTAGGCCAAAGCAGTATCTCCCCATCGTCCACCTTCTTTTGGCTATGCAATTACAAAAGTTAAATTGCTTAATCAGAAAACAGACTAGTTTGTAGCTTGCTCTTTTATATGTTTTCATGTAAATTAGCCCCTTTTGAGCAATCTTTAATGCAGCACAGTCAACAAACATTTCAACACCATAGTTATTGAAATCAGATTTCCACAATGCACACAGTGCTAAATTTCTGGTACTGAAGAATTTTAATGTTGAAAAAAAATCAAGAAATATCCCTAACAGATATCTAAGTCTCAAAGTAAATGTCAGTTACAGAAAACTTATGGCAAGAAAGAAAAACTTGGTTTGGGAATCTGAAGATCAGATTTCAAGTTTCATCTTTCCTGGCAACAAATTTAGGAAATCAGGATTTTCCAACAGTTAAATTCTTCAATTCTATGAAAAAGTAAATTTCATTTACTCTAAAACTGTTCTTATAGGTAAACATTCCAAGACTTCAGCAAATGAATGTCCTAAGGCTAGTTAGCAATACTATTAGGAATAAGAGTCAGGACCCCTTCTGTTTGTTCACAGTTTCAATAGGTATTTATGAGCTTTTCTGATGAACTATGCGCTGTAGTACATATTTTCACATATGTTTTCTCTTATGGGTTCCTTTTACAAATCAAGTAACCTTTGTGGGTGTATTAGTTTTATAGGGCTGCCATAACAACATAACAGACTAGGTGCTTAAGTAATAGAAATTTATTTCCTTACATTTCTGGAGGCTGGGAGTCCTGTCAATGTTCAAGTGGTCTTGGTTTCATTCCAAGGTCTTTCTCATTGGCCTGTAAATGACCACTTTTTCCTGTGTCCTCACATTGTCATTTATCTGTCTGTAGCCTGATCTCCTTTTCTTATAAAGATACCAGTCATGTTGTATTAGGACCCATCCATATGACATCATTTTACCTTAATACCTCATTAAAAGCCCTTACTCCAAATATAGTCACATTCTGAGGTATTGGGGATTAAGGTTTCAACATATGAATATTGGAGGTGAATACTATTCATCCCATAACAATGGCTTTTTATACATTTATTCTAGAATAACCTGTTGCAGTTTAACTTGTAAAAGCCTACTTGTTGTGTCTCCTCCCATTTTAATAACTGGTTACATCTTCAAGCCAGCCCTGCTCCAAACCAAATGTACCTGTTTCTTTCATTGTTTTCTTTTGTTGAATAGCTTTCCTATGTTTTTTTCTTTTTCTTCTAACTTCCCTCAGTTGTAATCAAAGCTACTCACTATTATATAAAATGCTAAGCTCTTTAATCTTTCCTATAATCTCATACTTTTGACAATGAGTAGGAAAGGCAAATTTTTAGTAAATCCATTTCCCAATATAAAAACTGAGGTTTAGAGAAGTTGAGTAACTTTCTACAAGTCATAGAGCAAATAATGAAAGATCAGTGGTTTAAACTCATATCTGACTCCAGAATCTATCCTTTTATTTCTGGTACCCTACCACTTCTTAAATTTTCCTACTACCTGCTCATGCCTTAGGCCTGGCAGGAGTTTTCAATGGCTTAATAAGCATTGTGGAGCCATGCTGGAAGAAAACACAGTAATGAAGTTTGAGGGTTGTTTTGTTTTGTTTTGTCTTAATCAGGTGTCTCCCACTTTCTGTTTTCACAAATTTAATTAATTTATTGAGAAAGTGAATTACATTAAATGAAAATTAGACTTAAGGTGGATAAATAACCTAAAGTTCTCAAATATTTTAAACACCTTAAACATTGGTCCTATTATAAGTTAAATATATTATTCAAACTTTCTACTTACCTACATATGCCCACATCATATGAATGCGGTGTTAGGACCTTGCCAAAGGAGCACAGAGAATGACAGAAAACCTCTACTTAAGGCAAAAACCTTAATGTAAATTATATTAGTGCTTTTGAAAGCAACAGATGTTCTGAGTATAAACCCAAGGACAGTGCAGTAGATAGCAATTCTTCCAAGACTTCATTCCTTCTTTCAACAAATACTTATTGAAAACCCACACAGCACCCGGCCCTGTGGTAGGTACCAGAGTTAGAACTATGAACAAGACAGTGAGTCTCTGCCTTCTTAAAATTTAGTCTAATACGGGAGAAAGACAATAAATGATTCTCACAAACAGCAAAATAGTTACTACTTTATGTCTATGAGGGAAAATAAAATAATAACAATCTTGGACAGCAGATAACTGGGAAATTTATTCTGAAAATTCAAGGAAGGCTTCCCTTAAAAAATGACATTTAAGTTGAAAAAAAAAGTAGAAGATGTTAGCCAGATAAAGAAGGACAGGGTGCTGCAGATAAAGACAACAGCATTTACAAAGTTCCTAAGGGGTGAGGAAGCTCAGTGCACTGGAGACACAGAAGGATGGTCAAAGAGACCATAAGAGTGGTATGGGTCAGATATACAGGACTTTGGAGGTGAGGAAGAGGAATCAGAAATGAATTTGTAACCAAGATTAGTTTAGGAGAAAATGCTATCCTGATGTTTTCATAATTAAATACATAGATAATTCAGTTTATATTATAAAAATAAAAAAGGATCTCTGCATCATTACCTTGGTAATGCAGCTTCTTAAATCAGTGAGAGGAAGGTTTTGTTGGCTTCACTAAATATCATTTTGTGAATTATCCAGAAGAGTAAAAAATGGATAGTAATAAGGATAGTAACAATCACAATGAAACTTTGCAATCATAATGGAAGCCTCAATGCAAAGCTGAGAAATTTGCTAAAAGAGAATTCAGTTTCCCTCACCACAAATGCTAACACATACACAAAATGGTAACTATGTGAGGAGATGAATATGTTTACTGTAGTAATCATTTCACAATATATATTTACAAAATATCAAAACATCATGATTTACACATTAAATATATATAAGTAGGGGGAAAAGTCTGAAAAAAGCAAAATGGCTCTCTGGAACTTAAGCAGCATGGCTAAAGAAGTTGGCTAATTTTAAAAGTAATACTAGTGAACTCACAAAGTCCCAGGGGCTTCCTTAGAATTATATCAAGTCTTGAAAATTCTGGCTTTCCTTCACTTCTGTTCTCCTATTTCCTTCAGTCATTTCTTAAGTGTCTAGTCTAACAAAGATGAGTAAATAGAAGTCAATATTAAATGAAAGCTTATAAGATTTCAGATTGAAGTACAAAGAGAAAGGCAAAAAAATATATTTCCTATTTCTTCTAAAAAGCAAAAACCTATGCATGTAGAAGAGGCATTGTTCATTATCTGTACTCATTCCTTGCTGTGAAAAAATCTACAAAAACACTGATATAGATACAAGAGATTTCGATATTTATGTGAAATTACAAACATTGTATATGAAAAATAAGGCAAACAAAATGTGTGAATTCCAATCTTAACTTCTATAACACTAATATCAATAGCTAACATTTGTTGAGTATTTGCTATATGCAAGGCACTATTCTAAGGCTATTATATCTATTTTCTTATTCAATCCTTACATTTTAAAAATGAATACCTGAGTCACAGAACACTTAAATAACTTTCCCTCAGTTAATATTTGGTGGAATAGGCCTCCAAAATACCTTTTGAACTAGCCTGAGTGAGAAATAACACATTAAAATTTGTACTTGTTTTATAGTCCAACTAAGTGGTTTATATGCATTATCTTATGTCTTTTCTATAGAAACATTCTAAGATTGGTATTATCATCCCCGTTTTTTTTAGATGAAGACACAGATTCAGAGACAAATAAGTGATAACTAGTATATGATAAAGCTGGGATTTAAATCAAATCTACTTATATACAATATGGCACCAGACATTACACATATTCACTAATAATGATGCATTATTTAGGTCATGCTTTTTCCACATAACAAAGGTGATAAACTATCAATACAATAAAGAGAATAATACACTAATTCAAAAATATATCTACATTTCATGTTCATTGCAGTGTTATTTACAATAGCCAAGACATAGAAACAACCTAAATGTCTATCAATGGATGAATGGGGAATAAAAGTTGAATGTTTATACAACATAATATTTTTCAGCCATAAAAAGGAAAAAAAAAATTCCTAGGCCTCATCAAGAAAGAAGGAAGCTGAGATGATGGTGCAGTAGGCGGACCTTAGGCTCATCTTGTCCTTTGAACACAGTTAGTAACTATCAAATCATTCTGAATACCCAAGAAAATGACCTAGGGACTGACAGAACAAACTCCACAACTAGAGGGAGAGAAGAGGCCACATTAAGGAAGTTAGAAAGTACATGTTTATGGAGTTAATACCTATTCTTCTCAAAATATTCCAAAAATTTGAAATTTATTTGGAATTCCTGTTATTTGGAAACCTTCCAAATTCATTCCATGAGGCCAGCATTACCCTGATACCAAAACCATATACAGACTCCACTATAGTCCCATATCCCTGATGAAGGTGAATGCAAATATTATCATTAAAATACTAGCAAATAAAATCCAGCAATACATTAAAAGAATCACTAATCATGATCAAATGGGATTTATTCTTGGGCTGCAAGAATGGTTCAATAATCACAGATCAATCAACATGATACACCACACTAATAAAAGAAAGGGTAAGAACCATGTGATCCTCTCAATAGATGCAGAAAAAGCAACTGAATTACAACACCCATTCATGATAAAAACTCTCAACAAAGTAGAGATAGAGGGAATAAACCTCAACATAAAAAAGACTATACACAAAACCCCACAGATAATATCATCCCCAATGGGGAAAAAATGAGAGGTTTTCCTATATAGTCAGGATCAAGACAGGGATGTCCACTCTCACCACTGTTATTTAACACAGTGCTGGAAGTCTACCACAACAGACAGAACAAAGTAAGGAAAGGCATCCAAATTGGCAATGAGAAAGTCAAACTTTCACTATTTGCAAATGACACAACACTCTATATAGAAAACCTAAAAGAATCCACCAAAAATTTATTAGAACTGATATACAAATCCAGTTAAGTCACAGGATAGAAAATCAATGTATAGAAATTGATTGCACTTCAATATACCAAAAATGAAGCAGCAGAAAGAGAAATCAAAGAATTGATCCCATTTGCAATTACAACAAAAATATAAGATACCTAGGAATAAACCTAAACAAAGAGGTAAACTATGTATACTCTGAAGACTATAAAATACTTATGAAAGAAATTTAAAATTACACAAAGAGCAGGGAAGCAAAATGGCAAAGGAGTAGGAGATGAAAATATTGTCAGGTCTCAGGAGTTCAGCTAGATAGTTATCAAACCATTCTGAACACCTACAAACTCAACAGGAGATAAAAGAGAAGAAGAGCAGCAATTCTAGGAACAGAAAATAGACCACTTTCCAGAAGGTAGGATGTGCAGAGATGTGAATCTGAAGCAATGGGAAGATAGACTGCAGCAGGGAGGGCCTGCTCCTGGCAAGTGAGAGAGCAGTGGAGTACAAAATTGGAACTTTTAGAAGTCTGTTCCACTGATGGACATCGCTCCAGAGGCTAAGCAGGGAGTGGAGCTCTCGCTGAGACAGTGGGGTCTCAGGACCTTTGGGGTCACACAGAAAGACTGGGGCTGTCTAAGTGTAGCAGAGCTCCCAGGTATTGGAGCAGGAAAGCTGGCTACAGATACAGAGGCAAGGCGTGCGCTCTCAGCTTGGGGTTACCTTAAACCATGATCTGAGGCATATTTGGGCCACTGCTCTTTGAGCAGGGATCCACAAGTGGCAAATCTGGAGACACCACCACCTTCCTCCTCTGGGAGGAGCAGCACGGGAATGTGTGGCAGCTATCTGCAGGGTTTGGAGACTCAAAATGGGGCAGTGCACCAGAAATAGAAATGCTGGGTCACAGGCTGGGTGTACTTGGAGTGGGGTCAGAGACCAGGGAGACAGGAAGGATTGACTGCTTTTCTCTGAGGGCACACTGAGGAGGGGGGTCTTGTTGTCTCAGCTCCTACAAGCCAGAGATTTGGAGGCCACCATTCTCATTCTCAACCTCCAAATCTATACAGAAGTGTTCAGGGAACAAAAGCTACTGAAAGTGAACTGGAGCAGATTACTTGGGCTGTCGCCTGGCAAGGGCAGTGCAATTCCATCTCGGGCAAAGATATTTGAGAATCACTGCAAGAGGCCCCTCCCCCAGAAGATCAACAAGACCATCCAGCCAAGATCAAGTTCACCGAACAATGAGAACAGCAGAACTCCAAAGCTAAGGGAAAGCAATACATATAATTTGTGACTTTTTTCCCATGATTTTTAGTCTTTCAAAGTTAATTTTTTAATTTTATTTTTTTCTTATCCTACTTTTTAAAAACTTTTATCTTTCCTGTTTTAATATTTTTAACTACTTTATCTTATCACTACATTTAAAAAAAATCTTTTAAAATATTCATTGTTATCATCATATTTTATTTTCTCATTGTATTTAATCTTATTTTTTGTGTACATATAGGCTTTTTTCCTTAAAATTTTGGGATACAATTTTTTTCTAATAGATCAAAATATACCCTAAATCTATCACATTGTTTTGCCCTAGTCTCCAGCCTTATCACATTCTCTTCTTTTCTTTTTTCTTTTCTTTTTCCAACTAACTATTCTTATCAATTCCTTTTTTAGAATATTTTTAAAATTTTCACCTTTACAGTTATATTCCATCCCTTCATCATATTTACATATATATATATATATATGTATATATATATTTTTTGTTTGTTTGTTTTTTTCTTTCTTTCTTTCTTTCTTTAAAATTTTGTGAGGTAGTTTCTTCTAAGAGACCAGAATATATCCAAAATCAAGTGGTAGTTCTGTTCTATTCACTAGTCTAATATCTATATTTTTATATTTTTTTATTTTTTAAAAAAATTTCCCCCTTTTTTCTCCCCTGGTTTCGGGCCTCTTCTGAAATGGTTAGTGTGTATTTTTCCTTTGCCACCCTGTTAGTATTTTGTTCTCTCATTCATCTATTCTTATCTGGATAAAATGACAGGGAAGAAAAACTCACCACAAGAAAGTGAACAAGAAGCAGTATTGATAGCTACGGACCTAATCAAAATGGAAATTAGTAATATGTCAGAACTAGATTTCAGAATGATGACTATCAAGGTGCTAGCTGGGATCCAATAAAGCATGGAAGATATTAAAGAATCCCTTTCTGGACAAATAAAATCCCTTTCTGGAGAAATAAATAACTAAAATCTAACCAAGTTGAAATTTAAAAAAGCTATTATGTGGTGCAATAAAAAATGGAGGCTCTTACTGCTAGCATAAATGAGGCAGAAGAGAGAATTAGTAATATAGAAGAACAAATGACAGAGAAAAAAGAAACTGAGAAAAGAGAGACAAACAAGGCTAGACCACGAGGGGAGAATCCGAGAGATAAGTGATGCCATAAGATGAAACAATATTGGAATAATTGGGATCCCAGAAGAAGAAAGAGAGAGGAGGCAGAAGGTATATTGGAGCAAATTATAGTACAGAATTTCCCTAATATGGCAAAGGGAATAAGCATCAAAATCCAGAAGGCACAGAGAATACCCCTCAAAATCAACAAAAACAGGTCCACACCCAGTCATCTAATAGTGAAATGTACAATTCTCAGAGACAAAGTAAGCTCAGGACAAGAGGTCTGTAACCTACAATTGTAGAAATATTGCATTTGCAGCAGACATATCTACAGGGACCTCATAGGCCAGAAAGGACTGGCATCATATATTCAGAGCACTAAACAAGAAAAATATGCAGCAAAGAATACTATATCCAGCTAGGTTGTCATTGAAAATAGAGGGAGAGGTAAAAGCTTCCAGGACAAATAAAAACTAAAAGAATTTGCAAACACCAAACCAGCCCTACAGAAAATATTGAAAGGGTTCCTCTAAACAAAGAGAGAATCTAAATGTAATAGACCAGAAAGGAACAGAGACAATATACAGTAACAGTCACCTTACAGGCAACACAATGGCACTAAATTCATATCTTACAATAGTTACCCTGAATATAAATGGGATAAATGCCCCAATCAAAAGACACAGGGCATCAGAATGGATTTAAAAAAAAAAAAGACCATTGATACGCTGTCTACAAGAAACTCATGTTAAACCCGAAGTCACCTCCAGATTTAGAGGGGGTGGAAAACAATTTGCTATGTTAATAGACCTCAAAAGAAAGTTGGGGTGGTAATCTTTATATCAGAAAAATTAAATTTTGAGCTAAAGATCATCATAAGAGATGAGGAAGGGCACTATATCATACTTAAAGGGTCTGTCCAACAAGAAGATCTAACAATTTAAAATATCTATGCCCCTTACATGGGAGCAGCCAATTATATAAACTAATTAATAACTAAATCAAAGAAACACATCAACAATAATACAATAATAGTAGGGGACTTTAACACTCTCCTCACTGAAATGCGTAGATCATTTAAGCAAAAGATCAACAAGGAAGTAAAGGCTTTAAAAGACACAATGGGCCAGATGGACATCACAGATATATTCAGAACATTCCTTCCCAAAGTAATAGAATACACATTCTTCTCTAGTACACATGGAACATTCTCCAGAATAGATCACATCCTGGGTCACAAATGAGGTCTCCAACCAGTACCAAAAGATTGGGATCACTCCTTGCATATTTTCAGACCATAATGTTCTGAAACTAGAATTGAATCACAAGAGGAAAACTAGAAAGAACTCAAATACATGGAGGTTAAGAGAATCCTACTAAAGAATGAGTGGGTCAACCAGGAAATTAAAGAAGAATTAAAAATTTATTGAAGACCGATGAAAATGAAAACGTAACTGTTCAAAATCTTTGGACACAGCAAAGGCGGTCCTGAGAGGAAAGTATATAGCAATACAGGCCTTTCTCAAGAAACAAGAAAGGTCTCAAGTACACAACTTAAACCTACACCTAAAGGAGCTGGAGAAATAACAGCAAATAAAGCCTAAACCCTGCAGGAGAAGAGAAATAATAAAGATCAGAGCAGAAATCAATGAAAGAGAAACCAAAAGAATAGTAGAATAAATCAATGAAATTAGGAGTTGGTTCTCTGAAATAATTAATAAGATTAATAAACCCATGGCCAGACTTATCAAAAAGAAGAGAAAGGACCCAAATTAATAAAAACATGAATGAAAGTGGAGAGATCACAACATTACTAGAGACATATAAACTAGCAAAACTGAACCAGAAACAAATGGAAAACCTGAGCAGACCCATAACCAGTAAGGAGATTGAGACAGTCATCAAAAATCTCCAAAAAAACAAGAGACCAGGACCAGACAGCTTCTCAGGGGAATTTTAACAAATATATAAAGAAGAATACCTAGTATCCCGAATCTGTTCCAAAAAATAGAAGTGAAAGGAAAACTTCCAAACTTATTTTATAAGGCCAGCATTACCTTGATCCCAAAACTAGACAAAGACCCCATCAAAAGGAGAATAACTGACCAATATTTTTGATGAACACAGATGAAAAATTCTCGCCAAAATACTAGCCAATAGGATCCCACAATACATTAAAAGGATTATTCAGCACAACCAAGTGAGATCTTTTCCTGGGCTGCAAGTTGGGTTCAACATCCACAAATAATAAAAGAAAGAACAAGAACCATATGATACTCTCAATAGATGCTGAAAATGCATTTGACAAAGTACATCATCCTTTCTTGATCAAAATGCTTCAAAGTGTAGGAATAGAGGGTACTTACCTCAATATCATCAAAGACATCTATGAAAAACCTATGTGAATATCATTCTCAATGGAGAAAAACAGAGAACTTTTCCCCTAAGGTCAGGAACACCACAGGGATATCCACTATCACCACTGTTATTCAACATAGTACTAGAAGTCCTAGCCTCCCCAATCAGACAACAAAAAGAAATAAAGGCATCTGAATCATCAAAGAAGAAGCCAAACTCTCACTCTTTGCAGATATGATACCTTATGTGGAAAACCCAAAAGATGCCATTCCAAAACTGCTAGAACTCATACAGGAATCCAGAAAAGTGTCAGGATATAAAATCAATGCACAGAAATCAGTTGCATTTCTATACACCAACAGCAAGACAGAAGAAAGAGAAATTAAGGAGTTGATCCCATTTATAATTGCATCCAAAACCATAAGATACCTAGGAATAAACCTAACCAAAGAGGCAAAGAGTCTGTCCTCAGAAAACTATGAAATACTCATGAAACAAATTGAGGAAGATACAAAGAAATGGAAAAACGTTCCATTCTCATGGATTAGAAGAACAAATATACTGAAAATGTCTTTGCTACTTAGAGCAATCTACACATTTATCACAATCCCTATTAAAATGTCATCAACTTTTTCAAAGAAATGGAATAAAAAATCGTAAGATATATGGAACGAGAAAAGACCCTGAATAGCCAGTGCAATGTTGAAAAAGAAAGCCAATGTTGGTGGCATCACAATTCCAGACTTCAAGCTCTATTACAAAGCTGTAATCATCAAGACAGTATGGTACTGGCACAAAAACAGACACACAGATCAATGGAACAGAATAGAGAGTCCAGAAATAGACCCTCAACTCCATAGCCAACTAATCTTTGACAAAGCAGGAAAGAATGTCCAATAGAAAAAAGACAGTCTCACACACAAAAATAGACTTGAAATGGATGAAAGACCTCAATGTGAGACAGAAATCCATCAAAATCCTTGAGGAGAACATAGGCAGCAACCTCTTCATCCTCAGTTGCAGCAGCTTCTTCTTAAAGACATCAACAAAGACAAGGGTAGCAAGAACAAAAATGAATGATTGGGAATTCATCAAGATCAAAAGCTTTTGCACATCAATGGAAACAGTTAACAAAACCAAAAGACAACCAAGAGAATGGGAGAAGATATTTGCAAATGACATATCAGATAAAGGGTAGTCTCCAAAATCTATAAAGAACTTCTCAAACTCAACAGTCAAAGAACAAATAATCCAATCAAGAAATGGGCAGAGAACAGGAACAGACATTTCTGCAAAGAAGACATCCAGGTGGCCAACAAACACATGAAAAAATGCTCCACATCACTCCACATCACTCAAATACAAATCAAAACCACAAGGAGATACCACCTCACACCAGTCAGAATATCTAAAATTAACAAGTCAGGAAATTACAGATGTTGGTGAGGATATGGAGAAAGGGGGACCCTCCTACACTGCTGGTGGGAATGCAAGCTGGTACAGCCACTTTGGAAAACAGTATGAAACAAAAAGTATGAAACAAAAAACATATGAATCAAAAAAGTTGAAAATAGAGCTATCCTATGACCCAGGAATCACACTACTGGGTATTTACCCTAAAGATACAAATGTAGTGACCCAAAGGGGTATGTGCACCTAAATGTTTATAGCAGCAATGTCCACAATAGCTAAACTATGGAAAGAAACTAGATGTCCATCAACAGATGAATGGATAAA
>NW_019154151.1:2526268-2591911 GCF_002288905.1 Enhydra lutris kenyoni
TCAAAAGAAATGAAATCTTGCCATTTACAATGATGTGGATGGAACTATAGGGTATTATGCTGAGTGAAATAAGTCAATCAGAGAAAGACTATTACCATATGATCCCTCTGATTGAGGAATTTGAGAGGCGGGGTGGGGGGTTGTGGGCCATAAGGAAGGGAAAAATAAAACAAGATGGTATCAGAAGGGAGACAAACCATAAGAGACTCTTAATCTCATGAAACAAACTGAGGGTTATTAGGGTGTGGAGTGTAGGGATAGGGTGGCTGGGTTATGGACATTGGGGAGGGTATGTGCTATGATGAGTGTTGTGAAATGTGTAAGCCTGAAGATTCACAGAGATGTACCTCTGGGGCAAATAATACATTATAGTAATTTAAAAAATGACACAAAGAGATGGAAAAAAAGTCTATGCTCATGAAAAGGAAGAACAAATACACTTAAAATCTCTATACTACTCAAAGCAATTATACATTTAATGGAATCCCCATCAAAATAACAACAGCATTTTTCACAGAGCTAGAACAAACAATCCTAAAATTTGTGCGGAACCACAAAAGACCCAAGAAGAAAAAGCAACCTTGAAAAAGCAAAGCAACACTGGAGGCATCATAGTTCCAGACTTCAAGTCATATTACAGAGTTGTAGTGATCAACACAGAATGGTACAGGAACAAAAACAGACACATGGACCAATGGAATAGAATAGAAAACCCAGAAATGAACCCACAACTTTATGGTCAATTAATCTTCGACAAAGCAGGAAAGAATATCTAGTAGAAAATAATCTCTTGAACAAAGGGTGTTGGGAAAAGTGAGCAGCAACATGCAAAAGAAAGACACTAGACCACTTCTTACACCATACACAAAAAGAAATTCCACCTGGATTAAAGACTTAAATGTGAGACAGGAAGCAATTAAAATCCTAGAGGTGAATGCAGGCAGTAACCTCTTTGACATCAGCTGTAGCAACTTCTTATTAGATATGACTCCTGAGGCAAGGGAAACAAAAGCCAAAATAAACTGTGAATTCATCAAAATAGAAAGCTTCTGCACAGCAAAGGAAATAGTGAACAAAAGCAAGAAGACAACCTGTGGAATAGAAGATATTTGCAAATGACATTTCTGATAAGGGGTTGGTATCCAAAATATATAAGGAACTTATAAAACTGAACATCCAAAAAATAAACAATCCAGTTAAAAAGCGGGCAGAAAATATGAATAGAACTTTTCCCATAGAAGACATACAGATGGCCAGCTGACATATGATGGCCAGCTGAAATGTCAAAAGTTGCTCAACATCATTCATCAGCAGATAAACACAAATCAAAAATGCAATGCCATATCACCTCACACCAGTAAGAATTGCTAAATGAGCAACACAAGGAACAACAGGTGTTGGTGAAAATGTGAAGAAGAGGGAACCCTCTTATATTGTCAGTGGGAATGCAAATGGAGCAGCCACTCTGGAAAACAATATGGAGGTTCCTCAAATAGTTAACAATAGGGGCCCCCAGGTGGTTTAGTCAGTTTATGTCTGATTCTTCATTTGGACTCAGATTGTGATCTCGGGATCATGAGATCAAGCCCCTCATTGGACTCCATGCTCTGAGGAATCTCTTTGTTCTTCTCCTTCTGCTCCTCCCCCTGCTCTGTCTCTCTCTCCATCTCTCTTAAAAATAAATAAAAAGACATAGATAGAAGATAGATAATAGATGATAGGTAGGTAGATAGATAGATAGATGCAATCTTAAAAAAAAATTAAAAATAAATTTACCCTACAATCCAGCAATTGCACTACTGGGTATTTACCCAACGAAT
The DNA here is from genome assembly GCF_002288905.1 of Enhydra lutris kenyoni. Taxonomy (NCBI): domain Eukaryota; kingdom Metazoa; phylum Chordata; class Mammalia; order Carnivora; family Mustelidae; genus Enhydra; species Enhydra lutris. Next base: position 2,528,089 of record NW_019154151.1, read on the forward strand.
GCAAAAGTATTAATTCAAAGATATACATGCATCCCAACATTTATAGCAGCATTTTCAACAATAGCCAAATTAGTTCTATAGCCCAAATGTGTCCATCAAGTGATGAAAGGATAAAGAGTACACACACACACACACACACACACTCTTGGGTATGTGTCCTATCCTATAGGTCATAGGATAGCTCTATTTTCAACCTTTTTGATTCATATGTTTTTTGTTTCATATTGTTTTCCAAAGTGGCTGTACCAGCTTGCATTCCCTCCAGCAGTATAGGAGGGTCCCCCTTTCTCCATATATATATCTATACATACATATACATATATTCAGCCATAAAAAAGAAAGCAATCTTGCCATTTGCAAGTATGTGGATGGAGCTAGAGTGTGTTATGTTAAGTAAAATAAGTCAGTCAGAGAAAAACAAATACTGTATGATTTCACTCGTATGTGGAACTTAAAACAAAGAAGCATATAGGTCAAACAAACAAGCAAACAAAAGCAGAGGAAATCCAAGAAGCAGACTCTTATCTATAAAGAATAAACTAATGGTTACCGGAAAGGAAGATGGGGGTTGAGTTAAATAAGTGATGGGTATTAAGGAGGGCACTAGTAATGATCATTGGGTGCTCTATGTACATGATGAAACTAAATTCTACACCTGAAACTAATATTACACTGTATGTTAACTAATTGGAATTTAAATAAAAATTAAAAAAAAAAAAGATCTCCTGCCATTTTCAAAAACGTAGATTGTTGGAACACAACTCAGATCCTCGCCAATGTGACTGGGGTTGTGTTGGATTCTGTGAGAAAACGTCAGAAGATGGCCGGCAAGAGTCTTCTTGGCACAAGCAGGGACCTGAGATTGACGACCAGTCACGCAGTGATCCAGACGCCCTCAGAGAAGGAGGTAAGTGAGAACGATGGGCCAGAATCAAAGTTGTGCCCAGGCTTTTCTAGCATTAATGCAACACCTTTTATCTCGGGAAGGCCCTCAAGTATCCAGACATCAATTAAAAACTTGTCTGGATGTTATTTGTGAATATAATCCTTGGTTTCCTGAAGAAGGAACCTTGGAAGAGGTAATTTGAGAATGCACACGCTATAATGTGGAAAGGCTCATAGACAAGGTGAAAAAATTCCTGTGGAGTTTTGGGTTACATGCACATTGGTAAAAATGGTAATTTTAATCCTTGAAGGGGAAGTAGGGAAGATCTTAAGGCTGAAACACCCGCCTCTCTGCATACATATGAGTTAGATGATGAAACAACCTGACAAATTCAAACCGAAAGTAAAAATTATTTTTCAGCAAAAAGGACAAACTTCATGTTTCTCCTTTGGCCACCACCCCTCCGATTCCCTCCAGGGATGAGGATGAGGAAAGAGCAGCAGACCTCTTTGGGGATGAGGGAAATGACACTGGGTTGGATGATAATTTACACATGTTACAATTAGGACCAACAAAAACTAAAAGTCAAAATTCTATTTCTACACCGTCTCGCCCCCATGAGCTTCACTTAGTTTTCCCTGTAACTTTTCATGCCAATGGGCCAAATACTTATGATGGGATACCGATGGAGACTGTAATAGAATTTAAAAAGCCATGTTTGATGTACAGGCCTACTTCTTATTGTTATGAATATTTATCTAGTTGGAGCAATAATGCCTGCTGGATTCCCTATGATTTTCAACTCATAGCTAAGATGATACTAACCTCTTCTGAATTTCTAAGATGGAAAATGTGGCTCTCTGAGGAGGCACATGAAAATGTTAGGAGTTTAGGACAGAGACGGAATGTCACAGCTATTCCTTATGATATGCTCATGGGAACAGGAGCTTGGACAACTTCTAATCATCAAACTCATAACATCCCTCCTGCAAGCTTTTCCCAAGTACGTGATGTAACCCTACAAGACTGGCAAAAAATTAATTCAGGTACCTATTATACTGCCATTATACAAAAATACAAGGGCCTAAAGAGCCATACGTTGATTTTATAGGCAGATTAAAAGAATCATTGGAAAACAGATAAGAGGAGAACAAATTCAGGAAATACTCTTAAAACAACTAGCATATGATAATGCTAATGAAGATTGCCAGGCCCTGATTCAAACTCTTGGAGAATCTGGCAATGTCATGGATTATTTAAAAGCTTGTTGTAATGTAGGATCCTTTAAACATCAGGCCACTAGTAACAGCATTAGAAACCATGGCTGTTCAAAAACAATTGCAGGCAAAATGTTTTAATTGTGGACAAACGGGACACATAAAAAAAAACAAAAACAATGCCATCTCCCACCCTGTCTGGTTGCTTGCTCTCCTGTCAATCATCTGAAAAAAAATCCAAGATTCAACCCCCTAATGTTTGTCCCCATTGTTGATGAGGCAAACACTGGGCCAAGGAATGTAAGTCTAAAACCAATAAAGATAGAAATCTTTTGGGGAACCATCATCAGGGAAACTCCCTAAAGGGCCAACACCAGGACCCAAAAAATGTGAAGCCACAGGACTTCTCCATTCAATTTGTACCCAACAGTGACTCTCAGTAATAGACTTAGTCCCTGCTACTCAGGGGAGCACTGCTCTTGATATCCCTCTCCCTAAGGCTCGCTTTATACATCCATCTCAATGTCCTTACAAATTGTCAACAAACCTATACAGAACTATACCCACAAATATGGCTGGTCTCCTGCTTAGATGGAGTAGTTTAATGATTAAAGGAGTTAGAGTACATACTGGAGTTTTAGACTCTGATTATTATGGTGAGATTCAAATTATGGTTTCTGTCACTGTTCCTTGGGCATTTTTGGCAGGCGAATGAGTCGTCTAACATTTTTTACCTCCCTATATTATGCCCACTCAATCTTCAAATTTCAGAGAAGGAGGATTTCGCAGTACTAATAAAAAGATTCATTTTTCTAAGAAACTGAAGGAAGTTAACCCTAAATGAAGCTTTCTATTAAGGGATGAATATTTGAATGGCTTTTAGATTCTGGAGCAGATATCTCTATCATCTCTTAATATTGGCCATGCCAATGGCCTACAATTCCTGCTGATTATGCCCTTGAAGGTCTTGTCTATGTAACTATTCAACAATTGAGACAAAGCAGCCAACCTCTGCCCTGTACAGGCCCAGAGGGATTACAAGTTCATATTTAACTTTACATTGCCCCCATACCTATTAATCTCTGGGGACGAGAATTAGTACAACAATGGGATGCTGAAATTCACATACCTACATCCTCACTTATAAAAAACATGAAGAAAAACATGGGGTATATTCTTGGGAAAGCCTTAGGTAAAAACTTACAAGGGGTGCCCAAACCTATAGATCTTAACCTTAATGATACTCACACTGGGCTGGGTTTTATATAGGGGCCATTGGGGTTGATAAAGCTCCTTCACCAATTTCAATCACATGGAAAAGTAATGAGCCTATTTGGGCCCCCCAATGGCTTCTCACATTAGAAAAACTGAAGGCTCTAAAAAGCTTAATTCAAGAACAATTGGAAAAGGGACATATTGAACCTTCTTTTTCTCCTTGGAATTCTCTAATTTTGGTTGTAAAGAAAATGTCAGGCAAATGGAGATTATTGCTAGATCTCCATAATATTAATGCTGCAATGGTAACTATGGGTGCATTACAACCAGAACATCCTACTCCTTCTTGTATACCTACTAAATGGCCCTTAGTAGTCTTAGATTTACAAGATGCTTATACACTATTCCTATCTACCCCTCAGACAAAGAGTGCTTTGTGTTTTCAATTCCATCAGTAAATCAACAGGAACCTTTACAAAGATTTCAATGGAAAGTTCTTCCTCAAGGCATGACTAACTCTCCTATGATGTGCCAGTATTTTGTAGGAAAGATTCTAGAGCCCATTCGACAATTATATCCCACATGTTGTATTATCCATTATATGGATGATATCTTACTAGCAGCCCCATCTCCAGAGGTCTCACATCAATTGTTTTCAAACACACAACAATACCTACAACAGGCTGATCTTATAATAGTTCCTGAAAAGGTACAATTTACTTCACCATTTTCCTACTTAGGTCGTATTATAGAATGTACCACCATTCATCCTCAAAAGTTTTCCATTCATCGAGATACTTCAAGTACTCTAAATGATTTTCAAAAATTATTAGGAGATATTAATTGGCTACACCCAATGTTGGATATTCCTACACATCAACTTACAAATCTATTTGCCACTCTTGAGAAAGACCCTAACCTTGATAGTCCTTGAAGCTTAACACCACAGGCTGAACAGAAACTTCAGTTCCTTGAAGAACGCCTTCATCAAATGGATATGATGGACATGGATATGATCCTACATTACCTTTACTGTTATTTCTATTCCCTACTCCCCTTTCACCTACAGTGGTAATAGCTCAACAAGACTCTCCTGTAGAATGGATATACTTGAAACACCGATCTCCTAAGGTTTTAACTGCATATGTTGACCTCTTTGCAGATTTCATTATCCTTGGCCGAACCAGATGTCTTCAAATATTGGGATATGACCCTCATGTTATCATTCTTCTTATTTCTATAAAACATTTTTCTTCCCTATTTCCTTTGAATGATCATCTCCTTAATGCTTTAGCAGGATATTCTGGAACCATTGGAAACCATTACCCTGCTGGTAAACTATGGGATTTCTTAAAAAAGACATCATTTGTAATTTCTAATATCTATAAAACTAGTGCAATTTCTGGCACCCCCATGTATTATATTGACAGCTCCTCGACTGGAAAAGGAGGCATACATGTACCTGGCTTAAACCTCTCAATTCAAAGTGAGTATACATCAGTGTAACAAACAGAAATATTCATTCTTATTGCTTTGTTAACTCGTATATCTTCTGCACTTAACATTGTTTCTGATTTTGCTTATGTAGTTGGTCTCTTTCCCGCCATTGAAATAGATCAGATATCTACAACACACACACAAAAAAACATTTTACACCTTCTCATAAAACTAGTCCCTTGTACAATCATGTTCCCATCCTCTATATGTCACCCATATTAAGGCCCATTCTTCTCTCCCAGGACCCATGGTAAAAGGTAACTGCCAAACAGATATCCTGACATGTCCTATTTTCACATCACCTGCAGATTAACACTCGGTTTTGCATACTAATGCTAATTGACAGCACAACCATTATCACATTCCATTTCAAAAGGCACATAATACTGTTCAATCCTGTCCTGTGTCTTTGCACTGTCGCCCACACATCAGGAGCCAATCCTCGTGGCTCACAAATCAACGAACTATGGCAAATGGATGTAACTCATTTTGATCTCTTCCCTCATCAACCTTATTTACATGTTGTTATTGATACATTTTCTAAATTTCTTTGGGCAGTTCCTCAATCCTCCCGAGTCCTTTACTGCCATCCACTCTACTCTATTGCAATGTTTTAGTATCATGAGTGTCTCTACTACCATAAAAACTGATAATGCACCAGCTTACCCAAGCCACAAATTTAATGCCTTTTCTTTTGATTGGCAGATTCATCTTATTACAGGCATACCTTATAACCCACTAGGACAAGGTATAGTTGAATGAGCTCATTGTACACTAAAACTGTAATTATTAAAAAACAAAAAAGGGGGAACCCCCCAAGGATGTTTTAACACTCTCTTTATTTACGCTTAATTTTTTGAATCTACTCCAAGGCGACATTCAGACAGCAGCAGAAAAACACTTCTCACAATCACAGCAATCCCTTCTTATTTGGTTCCCTTCCAAGACTGGTTCAATCTTTTAATGAATGGCTCCCTGGCCTCATATTAAGGAAAGGCAAAGGGTCTGCTCTTATTTCCTCAGATTCCAGTGATGAATCCTCTGAAATACTATGGCTTCCTATTCAGCTCATCAGGCCCCAGAAAAGCAATGATCCTGCCGATAACCACTATACCTCCAATCTCTAAGAAAGATCTGGAGACACAAGAGACACAGGAGGTCACTCACAAGATGCATGTGCTACCCCTTCATAAGAAGAGACCTCTGCAAAATACAATAGTACTCCTTATGAATGAGATAAGATCAAATATCACTTACACGACTTACGAGGGAATATATCTCTTGACATCCAAGAGCTCCAGCAGATTTTTGAAACTTTTCAGAACAAATTGCCAGGCATTCCTTATGAAGACCTTGCTACAGGGGTTGGTGAGGCACTGCAGGGCCTTGATTCTCGAGCTTAGTTTCTGAGTGTTATGCATTCTGTTTTGGGGGCAGGAGTTAGCTTGCTAACATGTTTATGTATATTTCTTATAGTGTACTGTGTCCTCAAATGATGAGTGAACAAACAACAGGTGTCTAGCTTGGAATTTGTTCTTAAGATGTTGCAGTTGAAAAACAAAAAAAGGGGAGGGGTGGATTGTTGGAACACAACCCAGATCCTCACCAATGTGACTGGGGTCATGTCAGATCCTATGAGAAAACTCCAGGAGATGGCGGGCAAGAGTCTTCCTGGGTTGAAGCCCAGAATAAACATGGGAAGATTTCTGGAGTGCTTTCTTGTCCCACTTTTTTTTTTAAGATTTTATTTATTTATTTAACAGAGAGAGATCACAAGTAGGCAGCGGTGGGGGGGAGCAGACTCCCTGCTGAGTGGAGAGCCCGATGTGGGGCTCGGTCCTGGGACCCTGAGATCATGACCTGAGCTGAAGGCAGAGGCTTAACCCACTGAGCCAGCCAGGTACCCCTCCTGTCCTCCTTTAGATGGATCTGATAAGTGTGGAGAATCCTTAACTTGCTCTTGTCATTTAAAGCTAAGAGATAATCGTTGTTATTCACTTGTCACACTTGATTGCTTGCATGTAGCCCATATCCTGCACAGACCCCATGTCCTGCACCTAGTGCACATCTCACACACAGCTCATGTCCTGCACATAAATCTATATCCTGTTTGTAACCAGATCTTGTGTAAAGTATAAAAGAAGTGATTGTAAGAAATAAAGTCATCTACTGATCATCAGTAAGTAGTCCCCTCCATTTTTTCAGCTCCAATCACCAGGATCCCCACCTCATGAGGCTGACAGTAGATAGACTTTGGGTGCATTATCCAAAGTGCAATAAGACAAAGACAAATACCATATGCTCTAACTTATATGTAGAATTAAAAAAAAAATCATGACACTAAAAGTGAGAATGGACTTTTTCAAAAGCATGTGTCTCCCAATGCAGTTTTCCTTAGAGCCTATACATTAGACATGACTTATTCAGGCAGAGGTGATAGTAGGTCACCATTCATTTTTTTCCCATTGTACTATCACATAATTTTTATTAACTTTAAAAAAAATTAATTCTAGTATAATTAATATATAGTGTTATATTATTTTCAGGTGTATGATACAGTGATTCAACATTTCCCTACATCAGCCAGTGCTCATCACAGCAAGTGCACTCCTTAATTCCCACCACATATTTAATACATCCACCCACTCACTTTCCTTCTGGTAACCATCATTTTGTTCTCTATAGTTAGGAGTGTGTTTTTTGTTTTCTCTCTTTTTCTTTGTTCATTTGTTTTGTCTCTTAAATTCCACATATAAATGAAATCATATAGTGTTTGTCTAAAAGACTTATTACACTTAGTATATTACTCTCTAGCTTCATTCATGTTGTCACAAATTATAAAATTTAATTTTTAATGGCTGAATAATATTCCATTGTAATATATATATCTATATACATACCACCATATATATATACCACTTCTTTGTTCATTTATCTATGGATAGGCACTTGAGTTGCTTCATTATTTGGCTACTGTAAATAATGTTGCAATAAATATTTTCTTTTTGAATTAGTATTTTTGCATTCTTAGCACAAATACTCATTATTGTGATTACCAGATTGTTGGGTAGTTAGTTATATCTTTATTTTGTTGACAGAACTCCCATATTGAGTTTTTTCCATTTTATTTTATTTTATTTATTTTCAGTGTTCCGGCATTCATTGTTTATGCACCACACCCAGTGCTCCATGCAATATGTGCCCTCCATAATACCCACCACCAGGCTGGTCCAACCACCACCCCCCCTCAAAACCCTGTTTGTTTCTCGGAGTCCACAGTCTCTCATGGTTTGTCTCCCCTTCCATTTTCCCCCAGCACATGTCTCCTCTCCATCTCCCAACATCCTCATGTTATTCCTTATGCTCCACAAGTAAGTGAAACCATATGATAATTGACTCTCTCTTTTTGACTTATTTCACTCAGCACAATCTCTTCCAGCCCTGTCCATGTTGACACAAAAGTTGGGTATTCATCCTTTCTGATGGAGGCATAGTACTCCATTGTATATATGGACCATATCTTTTTTATCCATTTATCCATTGAAAGGCATCTTGGTTCTTTCCACAGTTTGGCGACTGTGACCATTGCTGCTATGAACACTGGGGTACAGATGGCCCTTCTTTTCACTACCTCAGTATCTTTGGGGTAAATATCGAGTAGTGCAATTGCAGGGTCATAGGGAAGCTCTATTTTTAATTTGTTAAGGAGTCTCCACACTGTTTTCCAAAGGAGCTGCACCAACTTGCATTCCCTCCAACAGTGTAAGAGGAGGGAACTCCCATATTGTTTTCCAAGTGGCTGCACCTGTTCATATTCCCACCAAGAATGAACTAGTATTCCTTTTTCTCCACATCCTCACCAACACTTCTTTCTTATATTGTTGATTTTAACCATTCTGACAGATGTGAGATGATATCTCATTGTACTTTTGATTTGCATTTCCCTGAAAACAAGTGATGTTGAACATATTTTTATGTGTTTATCGGCCATCTGGATGTCATCATTGGAAAAATGTCTGTTCATGTCTTCCTGTCTAATATTAATTGGATTTTTTGTTACTTAGGTATTGAGTTTTATCAGTTCTTTATACATTTTGGTAACAGATCCTTTATTGGATATATTTATTTGCAAATATATTCTCACACTCACTAGGATATCTTTTAGTTTTATTGATCATTTCCTTCACTGTATAGAAGATTTTATTTTGATGTAGCCCCAGGAGTTTATTTTTGCTTTTATTTCTCTTGCCTTGGGATACATATCTAGAAACATGTTGCTATGGCTTATATCAGAGAAATTATTGCCTATGTTCTTACCTAAGATTTTTTATGGTTTCAGGTTTCACATTTAGGTCTTTAATCCATGTTCAGTTTATTTTTGTGCATGGTGTAAGGGAGTGGTCCTTTTTCATTTATTGGCATGAACATGTCCAGTTCTCCCAACACCATTTGTTGAAGATATTTAATATCCCATTAGAGATTCTTATTTCTCTTATTGAAAATTAATTGACCATATGATTATGGGTCCATTTCTCGGTCTGTTCTGTTCCATTTGTGCCTGTACCACACTGTTTTGATCACTACAGCTTTGTAATATAACTTGAAGTTGAGAATCATGATACCTCCAGTGTTGTTTTCCTTTTTCAGGGTTGCTTTGCCTATTTGGAGTCTTCTGTGCCTCCATAAAAATTTTAATATTATTTGTGCTAGTTCTGTGGAAATTTTTTTTTGGTATTTTGATATGGATTGCATTAAATTTCTAGATTGCTTTGGGTAATATGGACATTTTACAATATTTGTTCTTCTAATCCATGAGCATGTGTTATCTTTTCATTTGTTTGTGTTATCTTCAAATTCTTTCATCAGTGTTTTACAGTTTTCATAAAATATCTTTATTCTACTTGGCTGGTTTATTCCTAGGTATTTTATTATTTTTCATGCAACTGTAAATGGGATTGCTTTCTTTTTTTTCCCTTGGAGATTTTTTTATTTATTTGAGAGAGAATAAGAGAGCTCAAGCTCAAGTTGGGTGGGGAGGAGAAGGGAAGAAGGAAAAGCAGACTCCCCACTAAGCAGAGAGCCTGACACAAGGCTTGATACCAGGACTCCAAGATCATGACCTGAGCTAAAGGCAGATACTTAACTGAGCCACTCAGTCACCCCTAGGATTGCTTTCTTAATTTCTTTTCCTGTTGCTTCATTATTAATGTATAGAAATGTAATGGATTTCTGTATATTGATTTTGTATGCCATGCCCTTACTGAATTCATTTATCAGTTTATATATATGTGTGTGTGTGTGTGTGTGTGTGTATCATATATATCATATATATATATATATATATATATATATATATATTCATGTTTTATTATGTTGAGATGTGTTACCTCTAAACCTATTTGGTTGAGAGTTTTTCTCATGAATGGATGCTGTACCTTGTCAAATGTTTTTTCTACATCTTCTGAAATGATTATATGATTTTTATCCTTTCTCTTGTTGAAGTGATGTATCAAATGGATTGATTTGCAAATATTGGACCACACTTACATCCTAGGAATCAACTTCATTTATTGTGGTGAAAGGTTTTTCAAAATGTATTGTGGGACTCAGTTTCCTAATATTTTGTTAAGGATTTTTGTGTGTATGTTCATCAGGGATACTGACCTGTAGTTCTTTTTGCTGTTTATTTATCTGGTTTTGGCACCAGGGTAATCCTAGCCTCATAGAATGAATTTGGAAGTTTTCCTTTACTTCCTCTTCCATTCTCTGGAATATTTTGGGTATTAACTTTTCTTTAAATGTTTGGTAGAATTCACCTGTGAAACCATCTGATCCTAGATGTTAGGTTGGGTGTTTTTTGATTACTGATTCAGCTTCATTGCTGGTAATTGGTCTGTTCAATTTTTCTATTTCTTCCTGGTTCAATTATGGTAGGTTGTATGTTTCTAGAAATGTATCCATTTCTTCAAACAGTTTCTTCAAAGCAGAAAATCAACAAGGAGACTTGGCTTTTAGTAACACATTGGACCAGATGGGTTCAATAGATATATTCAGAACATTTCATCCTAAAACAGCAGAATACACATTCTTTTCAGTTTTACATGGAACATTCTCCAGAATAGATCATATGTTAGGCCACTAAGTAAGTCTCAACAATCAGAAAGTTCAAAGATTAGAATCATGAATCTTTTTCTACCAGAATGTTATGAAAATAGAAATCAAACATAAGAAAAAAATTTGGAAAGACCACAAATACATTTACAAGTTAAATAACATGTTACCAAACAATTGATGGGTAAGCCAAGAAATCAAAGAGGAAATAAAAAAAAATGTATAGAGACAAATGAAAATGAAAACACAACCATCTAAAATCTTTGGGATGCAGCAAAATCTGTTCTAAGAGGGAAGTTTATAGCAATTCAGGCCTACCTCAAAAAGAAAAAAAAAAAATTCTTAACACCTAAAGGATCTAGGGAAAAAAAGAATAAATGAAACAAAAAAAAAACAGTAGCAGGAAGGAGATAATAAAGATTAGAGCAGAAATAAATGAAATAGAAACTAAAAACAAAGAACAGGTCAACAAAAACAGTTCTTTGGAAAAATCAACAAAATTGATAAACCTCTAACCATATTCATCAAAATAAAGAGAGGGAGAAAAGCTCAAATAAAATCAGAAATCAAAAAAGAGAAATAACAACAGACACTACAAAAATAAGAATGGGTTTAAGAGAATATTATGAAAATTCTATCACATTTTTAGTCACCTGTTATGTTTAAGTATGGTGTTGGGCTTTGGAGATCTAAAGACACATTATACAGACTCTGTCTTAAACTTCAGTGAAGAAATTACACACACACATAAAGAGGCAGAGAATACAGAGAGAAACAGAAAGAAAGAGACAGAGGGTGACCAAGAGAGAGGCATAGAGAGAGAATAAGACAAAGAAAGACATAGAGGAAAAACAAAACAAAACAAAACTGTCCATACAAGACAGGGTTAGTACACCTTGCTATGGAGGCCTCTAGAAGGGCCACTTATTTACAAGGGTAAAGATTTCAGCAATCACATATAGTTGAGCAGTAAATAGAACTTACACACACACACACAAAAAGTAAGTATTTCACTCACATTAGCATGGAGCTGAGGCATGACATTATCAGAGCTATGTTTTACAAAAATTTAATTGGCAGTATTCAGAGATTAAATGAGTGGGGGATGAGGGCAAGGAAAATAATTAGGAGGCTATCATAATAGTTAAAAAGAAAAATTAGGAGTTTGTGAACTACTGTGGTAACCATACTCCTGGAAAGGAGGGGACAGATGTAAGAATGGTAGAATGGGGTGCCTGGGTGGCACAGTCGATTAAGTGTCTGACTCTTGGTTTTGGCTCAGGTCATAGTCTTGGGTTGTGATACTGAGCCCCTCATCAGGCTCTATGCTCAGTGTGGAGTGTGCTTAAGACTCTCTCTCCCTCTCCCTCTGCCCCTTCCCCTTGTGTGCGCGCACTCTCTCTCTCTCTCTCTCTCTCTAATAATGTTTTTAAAAATATTTAAAAAGAGAAAGAAGAGCATTATCAACAGAAGTTGTCAAATGTGGAAAGTTATAAAGATGGTGGACTCAAAGATTTTTAGCTGTTGAGCCATCATGACTGAGAGAATGGTGAGATTAAGGAAGCCTAGAAAAGAAGTTATTTTTATGAGGTCCACTCTGGGCCTGTGACAATTTGAAACACTAGCAAGAAATACCAGATAAAAGTATTTAGCAGGCAATTATAATTTCAGTGACTCCATTTGGGAGGGATGTTGAATCTTCTGCTTAGAAGTGAGAACTATAATCACTCACTCATTTACTAAACCCATTGATATATGAAACACTCTTCAAGGCACTGAAGAAAGATGAGTATGACAGTTTGCCTTCAAAGCCGTGGGAATGTATGGTAGTTTGTCATCAATAATTCCTTCCCTTCTTACATGTGTACATACCATCCCCTTACTCAAGGCAGTCTATTCCTCCTCTTCTCTTAAATGGATGCAAGCTTAAACACCTGCTTTACCAATTAAATTTGGAAGAAGTGATGTTTTAAGAGTTTTATAAGAGTTCTGAAGCTAGGTCATAGAAAGTCTTCCAACTTCTGCCTTGGCTTCTGGGAATAATTACTCTGGGGGAAGCCAGCTTCCATATAAGACGTATGATTACTCTGTGACTGTCATGCTATCAGAAGCCCACACCTTATGCAGAAGTCCTAAAAATGAGACAGTATTTGAAGAAATAGAGAGAAGTCAAGGAGCACCAAGACATCAGATACTTGTATGAAGAAGCCATCTATAAGCAGGTCTTCTGGCATTAGGTGCCATGATGGTCAGGATTGAACCACCTAGCCAAGATCTTGCCAAATTTCTGACCCACAAATTCATATAATATACTACTACTACTACTACTATTACTACTACTTATGAATGTTGTTGTTTTAAATCACTATAACTCATTAACTTTTGGAGTACTTCATATGCAGTAATAAATATCCCAAACAGAATGTGAGGATTAACTAGATGCCACAGTATACTTGGAGAAGCAGACATGCAGATATTAATAATGTTATGTGGTAAGTGTAATCTCTATCAAAGAGGTAACACAAAAAAAGATGAGCCAAAAGAGACTATTTTTGAAGGACCAAAAAAAAAAAAAAAGGCTTATATTAGCAAGATATTCTAGGTACTTATTTTATTCATTTCATTTATTTACTTATATAGTTTCCACTCAGTCTCATTTCTGTAATAAAGACAAGCAGTATTCAAAGAAAAATTATAAATTATCATGAGCAGGTAAAAAGATGAGTTGATTATGGCAATACAGAGGTGTAAGTGTAATTTGTGAGTTACATTTCTAGTCAGTAACAATACAATGGGAAGATATATAAAATTCACAGCAATTTGAAGACAAATGAGGTCTAAATAACTTCAGTTATGCCTATATAGGTCTAACTATCATGCAAGTTGTCTTTATTTTCCTGAAAATGTTTTTATGAATAGAACAGTTCTGCTGTATATATGAATAGGTCAATTCTGCTATATAAAACACAGTAAGATTAGTAATGTAGTTGCCTACAAAGTGATAGACAAAGCATGATCAATAAACATTAAGTCAGTACTGTGTACATTAAAAAAAAGGAACAAAGCCATCTTAGTCTCTATGTTCCTTGAGTCTCAATGTAAGATAAATCAAATATTGCCTTATTATTTTCCACAAGCCCATTATTGGTCCATTCCTAAAAGAACAATATAATAGAGTGTTTATGAATATTTTTTCTTTGCATATTTTTTTAATGTAAGCTCCATGCCCAGTGTGGAGCCCAATGTGGGGCTTGATCTCATAGTTCTGAGATCAAGACCTGAACTGAGATCAAGAGTCAGATGTTTAACTGGCTGAGCCACCCAGATGCAACCAATGTTTATGAGTATTTTTAAATGTTAACCTTCACCCCCCCCAATTCTCTATCATTTACCTTAGTATATCAGGGCACAATTTTCTAAAGAACACAAGAATCTAAGAGAAAGGGCTTCTGATAACACGGACTTTACTTACAAGAAGCAAAGAAATGAATGCTTTGTAAGTATAAGTCTTTCAGGAATATTTCCTGTGTTAATAAATGTCATCACCACTTGTGTGTTGAAACAAAAACACAATGCTATTTTTAAGAGAGAAGAGCCCTATCTGGGAATGTCCAATGGTGGGTTGGTAATGTACATCAGCCTCTTCTGGATACTGAGGATTCAGATTAAGATATCTACTGAAGTATTGTTTAAGCTCAGTCTTATGGTTAATGATCTTGTCAAGAAATCTGTAATTTTGGATTCTTTTATATACAAGACCAAGATCTGAAGTGAGTGGCAATGTTATTAAGCTCACTTTTCCTAAGCCATCAAAGATACATGTCTTACTGAAATTTTTCTCACCTTGATTTACTGGTCTATCAACTAACTGTCTCAAAGGACACTTTTGGTTAATTAAGAGCTTGTATTTTGTGTATCTGCCAACTCCTTTTTAAAAATCTCATTTTGATCTTCCTATTTTCTTTCTCTCTTTGAATCCAGAAACCCCTGGGTTGTCCTTCAGAAATCTGAAACAAAGAAATATAACCCAGACCGATAAAGCTATACTGCATTTAGTTGAAGAAAAATTAGTAACCTGTTTCAAAGGACAACTCAAGCAACCAAACTATGAAGCCATTTCAACTTCAGAGGCACTAAGAATATGTAGCTGGCTCCACTGCCAATCTGTGATAAACCTATCTAGTTTAACCATCATGTGAATTCAGAGTCATTAATCACCACAGCATCTAGGATCTTCAGTAAGAAAATGTCAAAGGAAGGAAGTAGAGGGATCTAAATAGGACTGACTGAAGGGAACACATAAACATCAGCGTATGCAGGAGACGATACAAGAACATAGAATGGAAGATGGGGGAACAAAGAAAAGAGTATTTCAAGTAAAGGTGTTAAGGCTAAGCAAGTCAGATTTTATTTTTTTTATTTTTTTTTTAATATTTTTATTTATTTATTTGACAGAGAGAGATCACAAGTAGACGGAGAGGCAGGCAGAGAGAGAGAGAGGGAAGCAGGCTCCCTGCTGAGCAGAGAGCCCGATGCGGGACTCGATCCCAGGACCCTGAGATCATGACCTGAGCCGAAGGCAGCGGATTAACCCACTGAGCCACCCAGGCGCCCCGCAAGTCAGATTTTAACAAGAGAAAAGCCTTGAATGTATTTATTTAGAATGTTATAAAACCCATTTGTCAACTTATAAGCTGCATAATTTCTACATCAATCATCCATATTCATAAAGTTATAATTTGTCTTTGCTTACATAAGAAATATTTAACTGGTAATGGCATCCTGAGGCATAGTATGACAGTGTATAATAATACTGTGAAGTATGCACAAAATGAGACAAGGTTAAGTAAAACAAATATCAATTAGTATTATTTAATATCAGAAAACAAAGTGTTTTGTTACCACTTTTTTTTAATAGTCCTTAATCCCTTCCAAAAAGGGACATGATGTTCTGTAAATATTTTAAGCTTTTCTTTGATGATTATTTTCTTTGTTGCATAGATTTTTAAAAATCACATTAAATATATCTCTTTCAATGAATCTTTCTCAATTATGAAATTTTTAAGAAATAAAATTGAATGAAACAGACATACAGAAGTGTTCTCTGGACCACAGAAAGGTATTGTAATAGGAAGAATGTTTACAGTAAAACATGAATCGTCCTCACACATTCTTTTCCTCAGAAAAAGCAATGAGCTTATATACTTAACTTAGTTATCCCTTAAATCATATTTTTTAGGAAATATTTTTCATGTCTCCCTTAAGTGCATAAGTAGTACCAAAAAAACCACGTAATTATCCACTTCCCATATCTGCATATAAAATTGAAGAAGTGCAACATAGAATACTTTCTGGATAACAAGAGAGTAACTCTAGGTCCTACTTCTAATTCTGTCTCAAACTAGCTTCTGTGGGCTTCATTTTTTTTTCCTTTGTAATTAGATTGCCTTAAAAGTTCTTCCCAGCCCCAAAATGCTATGATGAACAAATTTCATATTTTACAAATAGATTTGGACATAAACACATGATTTAAGTTGGATCATGCCACTTGTTTATGTTACCTAATGGATTTATTTGGGTGGGAACTAAGAATTTCAGGGTATCTCATTTTACCAGTAAGCAAATAATAATTTATCTAAGAAGTGGTGGTAAGAAAATACCTATGGGTGGTCAATTTTGTTTTTGTAAGACTTTCTCACTCCAATTTTAAAAGTGGTTGTTATAGTAAAGTAAATGTGTAAGGATTTTTCCAAAATTAGTAAAATCTTTCTTTAACCAAAAACATTAGTGAAAGCTCCAAGGGTGAGTTACAATCCCATGTTTTACCATTTTTTTCCCCTCAGTGGATTGTTTTCCATATGAAATAAGGTTGTACAACAATACTTTTTACTAGCTCTAATGTGACTAAATAAAGTAGTCATACATCCACATTATCTGGTGCAAATTATTTTGTCTGCAACACTGCAGATGCATATACCAGAGCTGGTATTTGCAATTTTTAATGAGAAATACAGAGGGGAAAATACTGTTTCTATTACATAAAATGGAATACATATGATACTCTTTGAACATTAATTGCCCTTTGTAATTAGTGATCATGCACAGCAGTAAAGAGTAGTTCTATTTTTGTGAGTTATATTGACAAAGAGCCATGTCTAGATGACACAAAATAAATATATTCAGCTGCAAAAAAAAAACTATTGGAGATAATTAGTGGCTCTGTAACTTAATGAGAAATTACTTCTAACCACCTCAATCTATCTTTAAAAAGACATTGTTTTTGCTATTCTCAACCTTTTACAAATAATTTTATGATGATCAGCAATCTCAGAATGGATTTTTTTCTTGTTATCTGTGTTTGCTCATATGGCAAAGACCAGTCCAGGGATTTTTGCTGGTTTTTCTTCATTTAAAGCAAACATTTCCAAATACATAGGCTGACACTTTTGCTCTATTTCCCTTGAACTATGGGAACATTCACAATAGTGCATTCCTCGGGGTGCCTAGGTGGCTCAGTTGTTAAGTGTCTGCCTTCGTTTGGCTCAGGTCATGGTCCTAGGATCCTGGGATCTAGTACTGCATTGGGCTCCCTGCTCTGTGGGAAGACTGCATCTCACTCTCCCACTCCCCCTGCTGTGTTCCCTCTCTTGCTGTGTCTCTGTCAAATAAACAAATAAAATCTTTTTTTAAAAATAATGCATTCCTCGGGGCGCCTGGGTGGCTCAGTTGGTTAAGCAGCTGCCTTCGGCTCAGGTCATGATCCCAGCGTCCTGGGATCGAGTCCCACATCGGGCTCCTTGCTCATCGGGGAGCCTGCTTCTCCCTCTGCCTCTGCCTGCCATTCTGTCTGCCTGTGCTTGCTCTCTCTCCCTCTCTCTCTCTGAAAAAAAATTAAATAAAATCTTAAAAAAAAAAAAAAAAAAAAAAAAATAATGCATTCCTCATAGTTTCTCCCTGTTCTATTAGCAAAATAACCTTGTATTATTCCCACTCCCCAGGATTTATATTTCATTAAGGAAAGAACTTAGGTACTTTCCTTCAGAGTAAGTTGGGTGAATATCATCTGGGTCTGACTCCCAATTGTGGATTTACCACTTATGTAACTATGGGCAAGTCATGCAACCTCTCTGAGTTTTTGTAGCATAATTTGTAAATTGGAGATAACAATAATAACAATAACAATATCTCACTGGCATATTTCAATAATTATATAAACTAATGTTGCAAATGTCCTGCCACAGAATATGAACTAAATACAGGGTAGTTGTTGTTAATATTAAGTCTGGAATGTGAACCAAATTATATTTTTCCCCACTACTAAAGATGGTTTTGCAAATACATTATTCATTTCTCATTCCCCAGTATTTTTTATCTATTGGTACGTGGACAGATCAAATGCTGTATTTTTTTTTCTTTTTCAGTAAAGTTACACAAAATACTGCTTATTTATTAAGACATTAAATGTATACTATTTCTGTATATATATAACAAATAATAATATATATATTATTCAGGACTTTTAGTTTCTGCAGCTATTATATACTTTCATATGTATTTTTTTTAAATAGGTTCTATCTTCCTAACCTGGCCAATAAACAAATCAATTAATCTATGTTTCTCTTTTTATTTTCATTGGGAATATAGCACAATTTTGCTAGACCAATGTCTTCTACAACAATTATCTGGAATAAACAGTCTACTCAATGGAGAGAAATGGAAAGACTAGCTTTCTATATGAAATGAGAAAAATAGGGTTTGTTTTTCTATTCCTTTCAATTCTTTCTGAAACCTCCATATGTATATGTATGACCGCTGACATGCACAGTAATAGTTGTAAATATTTGTATTCTCAACCTTCATTCTACAATTTTTATAATTTTTACAAATCCTTACATTTTAATATCATGGAATCCCTCTGAAAATGGTTTCATCTTAAGTCTGCATATAAGTAGTTGGAATAATGTAGTATCTACTGAGACCAATATCTGTAATGAAATTTTTATATAAATTGTTAATGTTTCTCAGGAAATACATATGATACACTATTTTGTCATGAATTTGCTATTACTCATGATGCAACTTCTTACTATTTCTCTATGACTGTTAGAAAGTTGAAGCCAAGACATTAAACAATTGTACAGGGAATCTGATGAAGTTTTTTTTTTTTTAATTAAGATAAAATATTTGAAAGATGACCTGTGAACCAACATTTTAAACATGATTTTTTTTCTTAGAGTTAAATGGACATTTATCAAATGTTTAAGACAGCTTGAGAACAAGAAGAAAAAATGATATATCCTTCATAAAGAATTGTATCTTTTTCTTCTTTTAACAAAGTAATATTTGTCATTTCATCCTTCCTCTAGTATACTCCTGTTTCCTGTTCAGTTGATGATTCTGAAGACTTGGATTTTTGCTTAGTCATCTCATCAACAAAGATGAATGATATAAATATTCTTATAGAGATAATGAGTTCACTAATATTTACACTTGTTTCCTTTCTTTTTTTTTAAAGATTGTATTTATTTATTTGTTTGACAGAGAGAGAGAGACAGCAAGAGAGAGAACATAAGCAGGGGGAGTGTGAGAAGGAGAAGCAGGCTTCTTGCTGAGCAGGGAGCCCTACGAAGACTCATCCCAGGACACTGGGATCATTACAAAGATGCTTAACAACTGAGCCACCCAGGCATTCCTCTTTCTTTCTTTTCTTTAGGTCTTTCTTTCTTTCTTTCTTTCTTTCTTTCTTTCTTCTTTTTTTCCTTCTTTTCAGATGTCAATTTCTTAAAAATCTACAGAACTTTCAAAATGTCTCTATAATGCTCTCTGGTTAACAATGAATGAATAAAATTTTTCGCTATTCTTTCTTTTACACAATTGAAATCCCTTATTAGTGGCAATGTTGTAGTACAAAAATTAAAATCCAATATGAGGAGTTTTTAAGAGAAATGATAGGGACAATCAGCAGGTTATTAGTGGGTCATTGACAACAAATTAAAACAGATAAGAGTTTTTTTCTTCATTTGTTTTTTAATTTTTAATTATATTTTTTCAGCATTCCAAGATTCATTTTTTATGCACCACACCCAGTGCTCCATGCAATACATGCCCTCCTTAATACCCACCAACAAGCTTACCTATCCCCTCACCACCCTCCCCTCCAAAACCCTGTTACTGAGTCCATAGTCCTCATGCTTCATCTTCCCCTCTGATTTCCCCCAATTCACTTTTCCTTTCCTTCTCTTAATGTTCTCCATGTTATTCCTTATGCTCCACAAGTAAATGAAACCATATGATAATTGACTTTCTCTGCTTGACTTATTTCACTCAGCATAATCTCCTCCAGTCCTGTCCATGTTGATACAAAAGTTGGATATTCATCCTTTCTGATGGAGGCATAATACTCCATTGTATCTATGGACCATATCTTCTTTATCAATTTGTCTGTTGAAGGGCATCTTGACTCTTTCCACAGTTTGGTGATTGTGGCCATTGCTGCTATGAACATTGTGGAACATATGGCCCTTCTTTTCACTACATCTGTATCTTTGGAGTAAATACCCAGTAGTGCAATTATAGGGTCATAGAGTAGTGTAAAGAACTCAAACTCAACAACCAAAAATCAGATAATCATGCCAAAAGAAGGGCAGAAGACATGAACAGACACTCTCCAAAGAAGACGTACAAATGGCTAACAGACACATCAAAAAATGTTCATCATCATTAGCCATCAGGGAAATTCAAATCTAAACCACACTGAGATAACACCTTATACCAGTTAGAATGGCCAAAATTAAGTGGATAGGAAACAACAAGTGTTGGAGAGGATGTGGAGAATGAGGAACCCTCTTACACTGTTAGTGGGAATGCAAGCTGATGCAGCCTCTTTGGAAAACAGTGTGGAGATACTACAAAAAAATAAAAACAAGCTAGAGTTTTAACAAAAAAATTACATGTGATGAATATACGAGTGACTTTTAAATGTGATGCCGTTGTTTCCTAAATAAATTCTTACTGTAGCAATTTATTTTCTTGACATTACAATTAGTTTTTATGTCTGCAAATTGACATATCTTTGTAAGCTTGTTTCCATTGACTTTTTCCCCCAAATTAAAAATTAAATATCTTTGCATGCTTTTGGGGTTTAATGTGTTATCTTAATATGAAAAATTACATCCAATTTTAAAACATTTCTTATACACTTAAAACTTGAAAGTAACTTAAATGCTTAAAGGAAAAATTAGCACGTTTGGTTCTTTAATTGAAATTAATATACCTATGATTATAATTGCTGGTATTAAGACCGTTTAACCGGGAATAAAATAAATATACATTATTAATTCAGACTCAGCTAATAAGTACAAATGAACATAGTAATTTTATGTTGCTTCAATATTAAATTTAAAATTCTAAATTATTCCATTCTTTTATCCTAAAAGACCTTAATCGATGTCTATTAGCATTCATTTGTATTATTCAGGACATCATAGAAATGATCCTAATCTTTACCTCTGAAAATGTTTCTTTTCTCCTAAGTGTACTTAATTATGAAGTAAAAATGACACAAAAAATGGGTCAATGAGATGATTCTGACAAGGATAAATATTTTTCAGAGGGTGAATATTGATGGGAGTAACATTTAAATGATAATTTTAAAGATACAACCAGCATTCAGATAGTCACTTCAGAAGCATGAGTCCATTCTTCCTCTTGAGTCCCATGCCAAATTCATACTGAGTGCTTTTGTTTGGTTGATTGGTTAGGGGTGTGTGTGTGTGTGTGTGTGTGTGTGTAAGCCCTTTGTAAAATTTTCTTTAGACCCTAGAATTTTTTTTTCTAAAAGATTATTAACCAAATAAATGGTCTCATTCAAGTAGCAGTATGGTTCCACGCCACTCTGTCCCTCCCCAACCATATCAGCCAAATAATTATAAATTTTAAATAATTTTAGTTTATGATGGTATAAAATTGCATTTTAAATCTAAATATACAATCCTATGAAATATTAGTATAACCAGAACTGCCTCAGGACATTACAACTTTCATTGCATAAAAGGTCATAACATTAATGCTCAAATCTCATTACCCTGTTATATTCACCCACCCACTATTAGATCTCCAGCCCCTGCCAACTCCTTCCCCAGAAATTCCTGGGAGCCCCCTTCCCCCAAACACACACACACATACCTATCTACAGGGTAAATTTTTCTCATGCAAATTTAAGCCCTTTTGTCCAGGTGCACTGCTGGTCAAAACCACTTGATGGTGGTATCTTACCTTTAACAATGCTGTCTCCCTATGCTCCTTAAAGCTACTACAATTTGAGCTGAAAAAGTATCACTGTCGCATATTCAGGCCTCACAACTCAGGTGCCAGATTGAGCCATGGTGTGTTCCAACCAAAAATGTAGAAAATGCCTTTTTCCAACTCTGGCATTCCAAGGTTTGTGTTCACTTTATTCTCTGACATCCTCTCATGAAAACAGTTCCTTCTAATTCTGCCTACAAATGCTCCATCAACAGGACTCCAAAGAATCCCCTTCATATTCCAAAGAACCTCATATCAGCTCAATGACTTTCTCTTTTAGATAAAAAAAGGGGGATAACAAAAATAAATAAAATTTCTCAGACTGGAAGAAGGCCAACATAGTCATAATTGTCATTTCCATTAGCCTTGTTAAGAACTACTACAGAGCATTATCCTTTATCCATAATTCTAAAATCCAAATGCTCCAAACACAGAGAGTTTTCCCAAATTTGGTATCCAGCTTATTTTGTTGAGCAAAATCTGGAGTTAACTGAAGTTTGTTTCATAAACCTGTGTTTCTAATTTACTGTAAACATTTGGATGATGTGCTACTTCAGACCCACTTAAGTCATTACCCAATATCAGTATATATATACTTCATATCTCTTACTAAAAAAAAAAACTTTTGAACTCCAAAATATATCTAGTCTCACAAGATTATATACCTGCATGCATAAGTATTTTGAAATTTTACATGTACTATTTGTTATATGAAATGTATAAATAAAACACATGAAAACAGATACAAAATTGCTGAATGAAAGTATAAGAACCTCTAGCATTTATTTATTTACTTACTTATTCATTCAGAAAACTTTTATTAAGCCTCATTATGTGGTATCTGGCCTATAAGAAATTATAGGTTCCCATGTGTTATATCTATAATCATTCATTGATCATTATCATTGTTGATACAGTTGTTTAGTGCCCAACACTGGTTTAATTGCCAAACAACAGATTAATCACTGACTAATCTACCAAAACTAGTGTCCTTATCAATACCAGATATTTAGTTGTTTTAAATGAATAGTCTTTTTTGAGTTCCTAGACCTAATTCTAATATGTGTCTGGAGGCTTTCCCATACCCAGTAGGGTATCGAAGAATTCAGCTCAATTCTGACACTATTTACCCATGGATAGCATCAGATTCCACAGGTAAAGGGCTCAGTTCCACATCACCACCCTTCACTTCAGATGCCAATTACAAGCCCAGACTTTTACCTGTGCTTCTGACCAACTGGTTACAAACTGGAGGTTCCAACAAATCCCTCCAACTCAGGATGCCAATTACAAGTCCAGGTCGCTAACTGTACTTCTGACTGCCTGGCTTTAGGTTCCCACAACCCCCTCCATGGGTCTGACTGATTTGCTAGAATGGCTCAGAGAATTCAGGAAACCTATATACTCACTAGCTAATTTATTGCAAAGAATATTAAAGGATACAAATCTGAGAGTTGCAGAAAAGGAAGTGGGTGAGGGAACTGGGTGATGGGCATCGAGGATGGCACATGATGTGATGAACACCAGGTGATATATGTAACTAAGGAATAATTGAACACTACATCAAAAACTAAAGATGTACTATTTGTTGTCTAATTGAATTTAAAATAAATAGATAAATAAATAATAATGATACAAATCAACAGCCAGATGAAAAGATATATAGGACAAGGTCCTGAAAAAAGGAACTTCTGTCCTCGTGGAGCTTGGAGTCCAGCAGAATGGCACATGAAAGTGTTCTGATTGTCCAAACTGGAAACTCCCTAAATCTCTTCTTTCTGGGTTTTTGTGGAGGCTTCACTACATAGATATGATTGATTTACTCATTGGCCTTTGTGTCTGATTCAACCTATAGCCCTTCTCTTCTCCCCAGCAATCAGGGAATGGGATAGAAATTTCCATACCTCTATTCAATGTTGGTTCCCCCAGCAATGAACCCTCATCCTTAGGTGCTTTCTAAAAGTCACCTTCTTTAACATAAATCCAGGTGTGGTGGAAAAGGGCTTGTTATTATTATAATAAGATACTAATTTCACCTTTGTGGCTCTAAAACAATTTCAGGAACTGAGGAGAAGAGACCAAATATAACAAAAGATGTTTCCATTGCTCTTATGGCTCAGGAAATTTCAAGGCTTTGGGGAGCTATGAGCCAAAACCTGTAGACAAAGACCAAATATATATAAGAAATATATTTTGGTCATCTGAATGATCAAACATATATACTTCTTTTAAATCACAATATCAAAACTAAGAATAAATGTATAAACAAAATACTAGCACACACATAGAAAGACATTTTGAATTGACTTTTGACTCATTACGAAGTATGTTTTGAAAATCATTTCAATTTAATGATATTTAAGATTTTTAAATTATCCTAGATTTTGTTGCCTTATTGGGTAGATCTTCTCTAGAGCATATAATTTTCTATTCTTTATAGTTTTTTGTTGTTAGAATTATGTTAAATACTTTTTAGTTCTAAAATTAGAGATTTTAAATAATAGAAGAAGCTTAGGAAATGTATCTTATGAGTCCTTAATGTTTTTTTTCTTCCAGAAATGGATAACTTAAATGACTTTCTATTTCACCCTACTTCATATACGTGTCTCTGAACATATACTGAAGAGTAGCTGAAAAAAATTATTGTGACACTACATTTCTAATTGACTAAAACAGTCCTTCCTCAAACCAATACCAGCCCAAGTATATACTGGAATTGTGTCTGTGTGTGTGTGTGTGTGTGTGATTTTTAAACCTTCTCCCACATTTGTATACCACTTCTTAAATTGTTAATATTCTTCCTTATCTATTTTGTTATTATTTTGCTCTATTTTTCAATTATTAATACAATATGAACCAATTAAAGAAAATATATTTTCTCCTTCTTACAAATGAGGAAACTAAACTCAGGTAGGACATTTTACCAAAGGAAAGGAAGGCATCTGTTTCAGAGAGTGGATGGACATGTAAATATTCTCCAATACAATCCTCCTTTTCTTTGTAGTCTGGTGGTATTCCTATAAATCAGGCTGCAGTAAAAATGTGATATTTTTAAAATTATTTTCCTGCTTTTGAAACAATGACTTTTCTTCATCTTCATATTCATGCCAAAGGATGACACCATTCAGTACTGCGGGCATTATCTCTTAATTAACCACCAGTTACATTTCTGCACCATTTTATGTACTGTACTTTATTACATCATTAGAATTTATTTTTATATTCATAATTGCTGATAAATGCTGAAATTTTTAAACATGAAAGTAAAATTTAGTCATTGAAAATGGATAAAATCTTGAAGGCAGAATGTTAAGTAATTATTTCATTTGCAGTTTTTAGATCAATAACAGAGATCCAATTAAAATGTATATTACCTCTTATAATTTGGAAATAGATCCTGTGATAGAAAATACCTGCTAGAGTATAAGTAATGCACTGAGAGTCATGCTTGTGAATAATGCCAAATTAGAAAAGGACAGCATCTTCATATTGCATTCTTTATACAAATTGAGGATAATTTTTGAAAACGTTTTTTTAAATGAGTGACTCAAAAAAGGTACTTATAAGAGTAACAGAATTATTAACATTCTGTAAGGAAATGGTCCCATGAAGATACACTTTTCCATATTGTAGGGCAACAAATTTTGCCATTCCAAGCTCTACTGCTTTACCATATTTTTTATTCTAAGCTGTTTACTTTTAAGAAACTGTAGACACAAGAAAAGCTGTAAAAACCAAGTAGAAGTTTCCCTTTTGTAAGAGACGTTTACATAAAGGGAAATTTCCATTGGTAATGGTGCCTCCCTCTATACTGTATAAGAGGAGGATGACTTTAAATCTCTAGAAACTCTTATCAATGGAGAAGGCAAGAACTTAATTCTGCATAACCTTACACTTGCTTGCCTTACTTTTGTCTTTTTCCTTTTAAATATTTAATTTATTTATTTGACAGACAGAGATCACAAGTGGGCAGAGAGGCAGGCAGAGAGAGAGGAAGGGAAGCAGGCTCCCTGCTGAGCAGAAAGCCCAATGCCCTATGCCCTGTTGGATCCCAGGACCCTGGGATCATGACCTGAGTCTAAGGCAGAGACTTTAACCCACTGAGCTACATAGGCACCTCTGTTTACCTTACTTTTCCATGTAACTTTTCATAACTGACTCCTTACCCCCAACATCTTCTTTTGTCTTTAGCTGGAGATAGTTTTTAAGGTGATGGCTTTAGCCATTTTAGTAAGTTAATCAACTTTCCTAGGTTGCTTCTATGCATATAGGAGGCATACATGTTATTAAAATTTGTTTGATTTTCTCCTATTAATATGTCTCATGCCAATTTGATTCTTAGATCAGCTAGGAGAACTCTGAAAGGGTAAATAATTATTTCTCTACCCAATAATATCAACAACATCTGTGGCCACTCACATTTTAAATGCTTACTTCTAAGAACATCTGCCTCCATGCTTTCTATTAGCATATGTGATAGTGATCCCGCAGTTGTAAATAACACTAGCAAAATCCTGCACAAACTATATTGACATCTAAAAAGTCCCAAGGCTTTTAAAACAAAAAGTGACAACCTAGGCAGTATGTTTGTTGTTGGGAAAACAAAAATTAGCTTGCTACTGTCTCTTTTCTCAAAGATCTTACAGTCGACCATAAAATAATGCAAAAGGTGATCATTTACACAAAAGAAAAAATACAGTAATACAAGTTAATCAGGGAAAGGATTCATCAAAGATCAGGAGGTAATATGAAATGAGCCTTGAAAGATGAGTAGAATTTCAGTTAGGTAAAGATAAAGAAAAAGAATGGGTAAATACATTACAGTGGAAAAGCAAGGAAATGACAAAAATCTAGCTTGGCTACAGTACATCTAGGGAGATATGACAAAACTTGAAAGTGTTAAAAAATAGAAGTCAAACCCTCTCTCTTCAGAGATGACATGATGCTTTATATGGAAAACCCAAAGGACTCCACCCCAAACTACTAGAACTCACACAGCAATTCAGTAATATGCCAGGATACAACATCAATGTACAGAAATCAGTTGCTTTATTATACACTAACAATGAAAATACAGAAAGGGAAAATAGAGAATCAATTCCATTTACTATAGCACCAAGAACCATAAGATACCTGGGAATAAACCTAACCAAAGAGGTAAAGGATCTGTACTCAAAGAACTACAGAAAACTCATGAAAGAAATTGAACAAGACACAGAAAGATGGAAAACCATTCGATGTTCATGGATTGGAAGAATAAACATTGTGAAAATGTTATACTGCCTAGAGCCATCAAGACTTTCGATGCCATTCCATTCAAAATTCCACAGGTATTTTTCAAAGAGCTGGAACAAACAATCCTAAAATTTGTATGGAACCAGAAGAGACCCTGAATTGCTATGGAAATGTTGAAAAAGAAAAAAAAAAAACTGGGGGTATTATGTTCCCTGATTTTAAGCTTTACTACAAAGCTGTGATCACCAAGACAGCATTGTACTGGCAAAAAAAACAAAAACAAAAACAAAAACAAAAACAGACACATAGACCAGTGGAACAGAGTAGAGAGCCCAGATATGGACCCTCAACACTATGGTCAAAGAATCTTCAACAAGGCAGGAAAAAATATACAGTGGAAAAAAAAAAAGAGAGTCTCGTCAATAAATGGTGCTGAGAAAATTGGATAACTATGTACAGAAGAATTAAACACGACCATTCTCTTACACCATATGTAAAGATAAACTCAAAATGGATAGAAGACCTCAACGTGAGGCAGGAATCTATCAATTTCCTAGAGGAGAACATAGGCAGTAACCTCTTTGACATTGGCCACAGCAACTTCTTTCAAGATATGTCTCCAAAGGCAAAGGAAACAAAAGTGAAAATGAACTTTTGGGATTTCATCAAGATCAAAAGCTTCTGCACAGTAAAGGAAACAGTCAAAAAAAAAAACAATGAGGCAACCAGGGAATGGGAGAAAATTCACAAATGCCAGTACAGACAAAGGGCTGATATCCAAGATCTATAAAGAACTCCTCAAACTCAACACACACACACAACAGATAATCATGTCAAAAAATGGGCAGAAAACATGAACAGACACTTCTCCAATGAAGACATACAAATGGCTAACAGACACATGAAAAAATGTTCATCCTCATTAGCCATCAGGGAGATTCAAGTCAAACCTACATTGAGATACCACCTTACACCAGTTAGAATGGCCAAAATTAACAAGACAGTAATCAACGTGTGTTGGAGAGGATGTGGAAAAAGGGGAACCCTCTTACACTGTTGGTGGGAATGCAAGCTGGTGCAACCATTTTGGAGAACAGTGTGGAGATTCCTTCAGAAATTAAATATAGAGCTTCCCTATGACCGTGCAATTGCACTACTGGGTATTTACCCCAAAAACACAGATGTAGTGAAAAGAAGGGCCATCTGTACCCCCATGTTCATAGCAACAATGGCCATAGTCGCCAAACTGTGGAAAGAACCAAGATACCCTTCAACAGATGAATGGATAAGAAGATGTGGTCCATATATACAATGGAGTATTATGCCTCCATCAGAAAGGATGAATACCCAACTTTTGTATCAATATGGATGGGACTGGAAGAGATTATGCTGAATGAAATAAGTCAAGCAGAGAGAGTCAATTATCATATGGTTTCAAGTACTTGTGGGGCATAAGGAATAACACGGAGGACATATGGAGATGGAGAGTAGAGGGGATTTGGGGGAAATTGGGAAGTGATGAACCATGAGAGACTGTGGACTCTGAGGAAAAAACCTGAGGTTTTTGGAGGGGCAGGGGGCAGGGGGGTTGGGTGAGCCTTTGGTGGGTATTATGGAGGGTACGTATTGCATGGAGCACTGGGTGTGGTGCATAAACAATGAATTCTGGAACACTGAAAAGAAATTTAAAAAAATTTTAACAATAGTAGTGAAAAGTAGTAGTAAAAAAATAAAAAATTATCTCAATGGGAATTTTTGTTTATTGACAAATTATTTCAAGGTCATGTAGGGAATAATCAGGCAAAAATAGCAAGTAAATAACTGAAAAAAACCCAAAATGCTAAGATATTTTATAAAGGCTAAATAATTTTTAAATGTACTAGCACAAGAATCTAAAGAGACATCAATTGTAAAAGTAATCTAATTCTGAAATAAAACCTAACATACTTTAGAATTTAACATTTCAAGACAGGATGTATAATAAACAATTGAGAAGTTATGAATCAGTACCAAAAAATGGTGTTATAGAAAATCAGCATATAAAAATTTATATAGTTACATCTCACAAAATACATGAAAATAAATTGACACATGTAAAGTCAATTGCTGAAACATAAACATAAAATTTCAAAACAATATTTAAGTGAATATTTAACTTTCTAGATACAGAAGGATTTTCTTTTTTCTTTTTTTAAAAAAGATTTTATTTATTTATTTGAGAGAGAGAGAATGAGAGAGGAGAAGGTCAGAGGGAGAAGCAGACTCCTCATGGAGCTGGAAGCCCGATGTGGGACTCAATCCCAGGACTCCAGGATCATGACCTGAGCCAAAGGCAGTTGCTTAACCAACTGAGCCACCCAGGTGGCCCTACAGAAGGATTTTCTAAGCATAAGAACAATAAAAAGAATTGCAAAACAAAGGATTTAAAACTTTAAATACACAAACACTTAAATTTCTGCATAGTAGGAGCACCATAAGCAATATCAAACAGGAAAAGGCATGTTGAGCAAATATTTACAACATTCATGACTAAGAAGTTTTCATATTGGTAATCTCCTTCCTATCCCCTTCACCTGTGCAAATCTTATTCCATACTGGATCTTAGCCAAAATGCTAAAAAACAATTGCTCTTTTTTTTTTTTTACAGTTGCAAATCTTATTCATGTTTTGTGAACTCAATTAAGTTCCACTTCATTCATGTTATCTTTTCTAAGTATTCCAGCCCTTGCTGTGTCCCAACACTTACAGTTGTCTATTATACATTGTAGTACTTAATTATACATTGTATTTTATAACCTGTAAAGCTAGATGTATAGTATAAATATAAAAGGTGCTATGGTCTGAATATGTATATCCCCCCCAAGCCCCAAGAAGATGGTATTAGGCGGTTGGGCTTTGGGGGGATTATTAGGCAATTAAGTTGGAGTCCTCGTGAATAGGATTAGTGTTCTTATAAAATAGGCCTGAGAAAGCTCCTTTGTCCTCTTCCATCAAATTAGGATACAGAGAGAAGTCAGTGATCTACAACATAGAAAAGGGCTCTCACCAAAACCTGAAAATGTTGGCACCCTGATCTTGAATTTCCAGCCTCCAGAACTGTGAGCAACAAATTTCTACTATTTATGTCATTCAGTCTGTGATATTTTATTATAGAAACCTGTGCAGACTAAGACAAAAGGTCTCTAGAAAGATGTACAATGGCTCCCAAGCTGGTTATTATTTTTTATTCTCCTCTCCACAACCACCACAATATCCATATTTATCCCTTTTCTTTTGTGTTCTATTCCCTGAGAGGCTGACTTCTATGGGTTGAGTTATCCATGATTCGTTGACCTCCCATGGTCTTAAACAAACAAGAGGAAGTTAGAGTTGGAGAAGAAAAAGAACAGAGTCCTTCCTTTTCCAAGCCCTTCTTACTTCAGCACTTTGTTACTAGTGGTATTCAAGCCCTTCTGTAATTATACATCTTGTCTGGCAGTCTCCTCCATGATTCTCACTTTTAGTCAACTTCTATAATCCTTACAGAATTAGTGGTCATACAACATCCAACTAGCACTAGTTTCTGACTGACTCACACCTATCCATTAATTTTTCTTCAGTTGTACTATCTGGAATGTGCTCTTTCTGCTGGAACCCTAACTGATGACTCCAAAGCCCAGAGGATTTGGTTCTAATTTGCTTTGTTATTATCAAATCTAAGGAAAATCAGAAGGTGGTAAGGAATGGTGAGACACTGAAATAGAAAAGGAGCATCATGGAGGCAAAGATTGGCAGAGCCCATACAAGCATTTTCTGAGATTAAGGGACTCTAATCATAATATTTTCATATTTCCAGCTATTTTTTAGTTTGAAAATTGGGAAATATATTGCTACAAAGAGAGTAAAGAATCATAGTTCTATTGGTAAGATCAATTTTATTATGACTTAGCTTGGTAACATTAAAAATTCTATCTACCTAGTGTTTCTTGTTTTGATTCTATTCTCACAAACCAACCTTCTGACTATAACTTAGGGTCCATGTACGTGCCTACAGAGAGGGAATATGGCTGGTCATAGAGATTTCAACTACTTCAGCAATGTTGATTTCTTTTTTTATTACTGTGAACCAATATATAACAATTATATTTATTGTTATAATTTGGTCAAATGCAAGTGTTCTCTTCAGAGATTGGTCTTCTTTAAACATTTTGTTAATTGAGCTTCTGAAGGCAAGACCCTGATGTCTGCCCATGTCTGCCCATGACTTTCTTTTGCTATTTTTAAATTCCACACCCTAATACTTAACATATTTAGTAACACTCAGAAGAAAATGAGTTGGTTGACTAGGGGAAATAATGCTATATCAGACCTGTACCTTGGCAGAACCTTGGGACAGAACCTTGGTAAACCTTATTTCCTCATTGTGTGCCAAAAAGAAGCTGCCTGATTGTCCAGAAAATATATAAACTCAACTTAATTTTCTAGCCACTAAATGGTATTTGGAATTTTGGCAAATAATAAGTAAAAGTGTCTCTCCACACCATACAGAGTATCTCTGCGATCCAAAGTTCCTTTTCTAAGTTATTACAATGTCCTTGACAAAGTGTAGTAATTACATGCATTTTGTCCTGTTCTTCAGCTTCCTTTATGATCTTGCATGTCAGTTGCTTGATTCAAGCACCAGTATTCATGCTATTTTACATGTTTATATCAGTCTTGCTCATCTACAATTACTTTGTTGTGACATTCTGTGCCAATGTTAGTAAAATATCTTTCTAGATGGATGGATATTTCTGAGTATTCTGTGGGTGTTCAGAAGAACAAAGAGGAAAGCAGTGTCTGTTGTATAATCATCTTGCTCTCAAATATCTTGTGCCTACTGGAATTCTTCCTTATGAAAGGGAATGATCATTCTACAATGTCCAAAATATCCTCTTCTACTATGCCTCCCTTAAAAATCTACAAATTCAGAGTTATAAGCCAAATATTTTATTTTAAATACATTTAAGAACTACAGTAACCTATTTTCCCCCATAGGACAGAGTGTATGGTTAAACAAAAATACAATTTTTTGAATATCAAAAGGCTTTTCCAAAATCAGTTGTGATTTCTTCTCAGCCTTTTGGCTTAGTTCAAGTGTAATATCTGCTCCTTAACAGTTTAATATCTGATACATCCTTTATCCAAAATCAGTTGTATGGTGATTTGGGAATATTGGAAATCATCACCTATTGATTAATTTTTTTCCTAAGCATGTGGCATATACTTTACAAGGAAAGCAAAAATGCTTGCAGAATCATGCTTTATTTTTTGTTTTATAACCCTGATTGTTCAAAACAGAGATGTTGACATCAAGGGAATGTGGAGTAGGAGGACTGGAAGCTCACTAACTAGATAACATTCACATCAGTGTAAATGACCCAGAAAATGAACCAAAGTCTGGCAGAACAAGCTCTCCACAGCTAAATATAGAGAAGAGACTGCATTGAGAGGGTTGAGACATGGCCAGAAGCTAAATGGACCTGTGGAACTGCCCATGGAAGGGAGAGACACTGCAGGCACAGAGAGGGGAGAGAAAAGAATTATCACACTGGGGAGCCCAGAGGGGAAAGATGAATCTCCATAATATTTGGCTTTCAACACTAGAGGGGCCAAATTTCATGAGTTCGTATAATCAGTGAGACATAAAATCTGGAACTTTAAACATCAGCAGGCTTACCTCTGGGACTGTCAGGAGGGTGAGAGGAAACTGAGCCTCTATCCTTAAAGACACAGCACAAGAAATAACCCAAAGGAGATACAACCTACCAGCAGTTTGAAAAATGCCTTGGGTATATGGGAGGGAGTTTTGTTTATTAATCTCAGAGCCCTTGCTAAAGGGGCAGGGATCTTTGAGAATGTCCAGAAACAAAAGAGCTGGCAAGCACCATTCTTCTCCTCTATCCACCAACATAAACACATGGCCACCTGCAAGAACCAGTGCAGTGCTGACACTCACTACCTAACTTGCTAATGGTATGATCCATCTGCATGTTCCCTTGCAGAAATGCCCCCTCCAGCCAGTCACCTACTCCAGGTCCCCTCTCACAGAAAATCAGTACAAACATTGCTAATGCCTTGCAACTTACCCTTGTACATTTCTGCAGATCCTCCACACCCAATATGCTCTTAGCCAGAACCCATCCAAAGCAGTGCCACAAGCCTGGAACTGTGTAAGGAGCCCAGGGAGAGGTGGGTATCAATCTAAAGTGACTCCTACCCCAGA
This sequence comes from Enhydra lutris kenyoni, assembly GCF_002288905.1. Classification (NCBI taxonomy): domain Eukaryota; kingdom Metazoa; phylum Chordata; class Mammalia; order Carnivora; family Mustelidae; genus Enhydra; species Enhydra lutris. Next base: position 2,561,798 of record NW_019154151.1, read on the forward strand.
AAAAGAGAAATATAACCACACACAACAGACTATGGCTTACTAATGGGCTAGGGCAGAGACCTGATCTGACTCTAGGCCCTGCCCACCAACAAAGCTTCACAGGAAACAACACAGGGAAAGCAAACTGAAGCCCTGTGCTACTGCATGTCTGGCAAATGCCAGGTCTGACTCAAACCCAAGGCAGCCACAGACTGGTACACTAACAGCAAAGGGACAAAATAATTTCCACAAAAGACAAAGAGATGCATTTTAGATGACCAGGCTGAGGCAAAAATAGTTCAGCCACAATATCAGTGTGAACACAACATTTATAGGAGACACCACTGATATGCCAGATTCTGGAGAACAGGAGACACTGCACTACAAGGCACTACACAACCTCTTCTTCATAAGGTCTCTACTTTCAAGAGGAGGAGATATTCCTAATGCATAGAAACAAAGAAAATTTGACAAAATGAAGATATAGAGGATTATGTCCCAAATGTTAAAAAAAGGACAAAATCACAGCAAGAGACATAAGCAAAATGGACATAAGTAATATGCCTGATGGAAAATTTAAAATAATGATCATAAAGATACTCATGGGATGTGAGAAAAGAGTGGAGGATCTCAGTGAAACCCTTCAAAAAGAGAGAAAACATTACAAAAATCAGAGATGGAGAACTCAATAAATGAAGTTTAAAATAACTAGATGGAATGACTAGTAGACTAGAAGAAGAAGAATGGATTGGTGACCTGGAGGATAGAGTAATGGAAAGCAATAAAGCTGAATAATGAAAGCAAAAATACAAAATGAAAATAGACATAGAGAATTTAATAACACCATCAAGCATAATAACATTTACATCACAGGGATCCCTGAAAATTTACTTGAATAAATAATAGTTGAAAACTTTTCAGATCTGGAAAGGAAACCAATCCAGATCCAGGAGACACAAAGAACCATCACCCCGAACAAAATCAACCCAAGGAAGTCCACACCAAGAGACATAGTAACGAAAATGGAAATGTAGTAACAAAGAATTTTAAAAGCAGCAAGATAAATAAAACTGTTATATACAGGGAAAATCCCATAAGGCTATCAGCTGATTTTTCAGCAGTAACATTGCAGGCCAGAAGGGAGTGGCATGATATATTCAAAGTATTGAGAGGAAAAAATATGCAGCCAATAATACTCTATCCAGCTATCATTCAGAATAGAGGGTGAGATAGAATTTCCCAGACAAAAGCAAAAGGAATTCATGACCACTAAACAAGCCTTACAATAAATGTTAAAGAGGACTCTTTCAGTGAAAAGACCATAAGTAGGAATAAGTAAAGTAGGAAGCACAAGAACAGTAAAAATCAGTCAAGGACTCACAAAATAAAAGGATGTAAAGCATGAGACCATATATATAACACATGGGGGGAGGGCAGTAAGGAAGGACTCACACATAAACAAATGTCAACTTAATATAGAATGCTTTATATGGAAGATATTATATAAAAAACTGAATGATAAGTACAAATCAAAAACCGGTAATAGGTATAAAAAAAATAAAGATAAAGGAATCAAAGTCTATCACTAAAGAAACCCAACTATGAGAGAAGAGAGCAAGAGAATATGTGAATGAAAAACTAAAAAAAATAATAATAATAACATGAGTAACAAAATTGCAATAAGTGTATACCTATCAATAATTACTTTGAATGTAAATAGAATAATGCTCCAACAAAAGAGATAGAGTGACTGCAGGATGAAAAACAAGACTCATTCATATGCTGTCTATAAAAGACTCTTTGAAGATCTAAAGACACAATAAGATTTAAATTGAAAGGATAAAGAAGCATTTATCATGCAAATAGATGTGAAAAGAAAGGTTGGGTAGCAATACTTATGTCAAACAAAATAACTTTAAAACAAAGACTGTCACAAGAGACAAGGACACTACATAAACCCTGTGATCATTTCAATTGATGCAGAAAAAACAATTGACGAAGTACAACATCCATTCGTGATAAAAACCCTCAACAAAATGGAGGGAATATACCTCAACATAATAAAGGCTGTATATGAAAAAACCACAGTTAACTTCATACTCAATGGTGAAAAACCAAAAAAAAGTTTTCTCCTAGGGTCAGGAATAAGAAAAAGATGTCCACTTTCAACACTTTTATTCAACATAGTACTGGAAGTCCTAGCCACAACAATCAGACAAGAAAAAATAATAAAAATCATCTGAATTGGTAAGGAAAAAGTAAATCTTTAATTATTTGCAGATGACATACTATATAGAGAGAAACCTAAACACTCCACCAGAAAATTTCTAGAACTAATAAATGAATTCTGTAAGGTCACAGGATACAAAATAAGTATACAGAAATATGTTGCACTTATATACACTAATAATGAAGCAGCAGAAATAGAAAATGAGAAAAAATCAATTTACAATTGCGCCAAAAATAATAAAAATACTGAGGAATAAACTTAACCAAGGAGGTGAAAAACCTGTACTCTGAAAACTATAAAACACTAATGAAAGAAATTGAAGATCAAATGAACAAATGAAAAGATGTCTTATGTCCATGGATCGGAAGAGCAAATATTATTAAAATTTCTACACTACTTAAAGCAATCTAGTGATTTAGTGCAATCCTTGTCAAAATGCCAACAGCATTTTCCATAGAACTAGACCAAACAATCCTAAAATTTGCATGGGTTCACAAAAGACACTAAATAGTCAAAGCAACCTTGAGAATGAAAAACACAACTGGAGGTATTATGATCTCAGATGACTACAAAGCAGTAGTAATCAAAACAGTGTGTTACTGGCACGTAGCTCAATAGAATATAATAGAGAGCCCAGATATAAACCCAAAATCATATGGTCAGTTAATTTTTGACAAAAGAGTCAAGAATACGCAATGGGAAAAATCTCTTCAACAAATGTTGTTGGGAAAACTGGACAGCTACATTTAAAAGAATAAAATTGGATCACTTTCTTACACCATATACAAAAATAAACTCAAAATGGAATAAGGGCCAAAAGGTGAGACCTGAAACCATAAAAATCTTGAAGACAGCACAGACAGTAATTTCTCGGACATTGAGTATATCAGTATTTTTCTAGATATGTCTCATGAGGCAAGGGAAACAAAAGCAAAAATAAACTATTGGGACTACATCAAAATAAAAAGATTCTACACAGTGAAAGAAACAATCAACAGAACTAAAATGCAACTGACAGAATGGGAGAAGATATTTGCAATTGAAATATTTTTAATAAAGGGTTTGGACACTTGTGATGAGCACTGGGAGTTGTGTGGAAGTGTTGAATCAGTATATTGTACACCTGAAACTAATATTACACTGTATGTTAACTAACTGGATTCTAAATAATTTTTTTAAAAAGTCAAAAAATACATATTTATATAAAGAACTTACATAAGTCAACAACAAAAACCCAAATAATCCAATTTAAAACTGGGCAGAGGACATAAATAGACATTTCTCCAAAGAAAACATACTGATAGCCAACAGATATGTGAAAAGATGCTTATAGTTACTAACCATCAAGGAAATGAAAGTCAAAACTACAATAAAATATCACCTCATGTCTGTGAGAATGGATAAAATGAAAACCACAAGAAGCAACAAGAGTTGGTGAAGATGGGGAGAAAAAGTAATCCTCTTGCTACCTTGGTGAGAAGGCAAACTCGTGCAGCTGCTATGGAAAACAGTATGGAGCTTCCCCAAAAACTTAAAAATAGAATTACTATATGAAGCAATAATCACACTACTGGGTATTTACCCAAAGAAATACAAAATCACTAATTTGAAAGGATATATGCACCCCTATGTTTATTGCAGCATTACTTGCAATAGCCAGAGTATAGAATGATCCCATGTGTCAATTGATAGATGAGTGGATAAGGAAGATGTGATTATACACACACACACACACACACACACACATATGTATATGTATATAAATATTTTGTAATTATATATACATACATGTATATATAAATTTAAAATGGAATATTACTCAGCCATAAAAAATAATGAAATCTTGTCATTTAAAATATGGATCAATCTGGAGAGTGAAATGCTAAGCAAAATAAGGTGGTCAGAGAAAGACAAATACCATATGATTTCACTCTATGTGGAGTTTAAGAAACAAAACAAACAATATAGGAGCAAAAATGAGAGACACAAACTGAGAAACAAACTCTAATCTACAGATAACAAACTGATGGTTACCAGAGGTGAGGTGGGTAGAGGGATAGGTTAAATAGATGATGGGGATTAAGGAGTGCACTTGTGATGAGCAACAGGTGATGCATGGAAGTGTTCAATCACTAAATTATACTGGAAATTAATTTTACACTGTATGTCAACTAATTGGAATTTAAATAAAAACTTAAAAAAGAGAAAGATGCCATATGATTTCACTTATGGGGAATTTAAGAACTAAAACAAACAAGGAGAAAAGACAAACTAAAAAACACACTCTTAACTTTAGAGAACTGATGGTTATTAGAAGGGCATGGTTGGGAGATGGGTGAAATAGGTGAAGAGGACTAAGAGTACACTTATCTTAATGAACACTGAGTAATGCACATAATTGTTCAGTTGCTATACTGTGCACCTGAAACTAACAAAACACTATGTTAACCATACTGGATTTAAAATAAAATTAAAAAAATAAAAAGTTATAGATGTTGGCAAACCAGGAAAGACACTTTGCCTTCTGCATAATTATGTGGGAAAGTTTAAGAAACTAGCTAGTAAGCCCCTACTCATCTATCTATATAGATAGATAGATACATACATACATACATACTTATTATTCTTAAATATACTACAGTGGAAATGTATCACTATTCTTTATTCTTTGTCTTTCTTTTCCTTTTCCCAATTTGCTTCTTTGGGATTTCATATGGTGTTCTAATAACAACAATAACAGCTGCAGTGTTGGTGGCAGCAACAAGAGCTATCATTTATGTATTAACTACTTGGTATGCACTTAGCATTTTGCTAAGTTCTTTACAAATTAGTTCGCTACTTCTCCTCTTCTCAATGTTGTGAGGCAAGTAGCAGTATTTTTCCCATTTTACAGATGAAGAAATGAAGAAAAATAGAAGTAAAGTAACCAAGGTTAGATAACTAATGAATTGCTGTGCTTAGATTTAAACCCAGGTTCATTTAATTCTGAATGCTATGTACTTAACCATTATATAATTGTGTTCCATAGAGGTGAAGTTAGTGAAATTACTCCTACCTCTATAAAGTTATAGGTACCATGGGACTGGAAGGTCTGTAATCTTCTCAATATTTATACATGCTTATCATTTGCACAAGTTATATGGAACTATACAAAAAAAACATTCTATACTGTGTACCCTTTTAGTAGGAATCCTTACAGAAGCAGCAAGACACCTAGTTAATTAGCCATATTGGCTGAATCATCAATTCGGTGGCTTATGTCATGGCCAGATCACTGAAATATTTTTAAAAATCACTTATTTTTACTGAGGATTTTAAATCATTTATTAATAAATTTGCATGATGTGGTATTTGTGACATTTATATTAATTTATTTGTTACAAGATATTCATATATTCTATAGGCCACTGAAACTAGAATATACTGAACTAGGAGAAATCAGGGGTAGAAATAAGCTACTTATGTTGCCATCAGATATTAAAAGGCAAAATAAATTTATAGGAAATACTAAAAATTAGGATCTATGTTTTTCCTAATGCTTGTTTGCATGTATCCTTTGTATGTGTCCAATTTTTCAGCCACCAAATGTGGGCATTAATACAGCATAACTGTTCTGCCCTTCTTTTCCTTGACTTGTCTAAAATCACAAACATTTGTGTATCTAATAACCTTCTGTAGAACATCCTAGGTGAGTGAAATGTTTCTCCTTCCAGTTCTTACTTGATCTAATCCATTATTTACCAGGAAACTAGAATATGTGATTTATACAAAAACACAAATGATTTTGTAAGCAAATATTTAATGATCCCCAGCCAGAAAATGAGTCTAATTTTATGAAAAGCATAATCATCAAGGGATATACATCAATGGAGAATGAGAAATTCTAGTCAGGAATTTCTTGCCAACTCTCTGGGATTTAGGCGATGAAAAACTCAAAAAGAATAAACAAATCTCATCTGACATTTAGTTCAGATTTTATTTGTGTACATCTTCCACTTAAGACATTCACAGGTAAATTCTAGCCCACATTTTCCTTCTTCCTGTCAATCAATCCTGGTTATTACCCAATTCATCATTAGCAGCTTAATAAACCCAACATTAATCTTCAGCAAATGATAAACTCACTACCCTCTTGTGAGTTGGGATCATGGTCCTGCCCAAGTTATAAGCTGAGACACACACTTGGCATCTTTATCTTGTTCTGCCAAATAACATGTCTCCTGTGTGCAGATTTGAATCCTGGTAGATCCTATTCTTCACTTAGACAACATTTTCACATAAAAGTATTGCAAATACTTCTACATAAACTGAGTCTGGGGAGAAGTTGACTATCCTTTCATTGATTAGACACTCTAAAGATTACACCTCATGAAAGTAGAAACTTTTCTGTGGTGGTGTGGAACTACCTAATGATGAACAGATCTCTGTCATAAGAAAATTAAACACATTAGGTGTTGAAATTTTAAAGTTTCAAAATGGAATTCATTAACTGAAGAAATTTTTTAAAATGCTTCAAATTCTATTTGAGCATCATAATCTTCTTTACTTTAAAAATGGAATATTTTGGGAGCACCTGGGTGGCTCAGTCAGTTAAATGTCTGCCTTCAGCTCAGGTCATGATTCCAGGATTCTTGGTTCACGTCCCACATGGGGTTCCTGCTCCTGAGGGAGTCTGCTTCTCCCTCTACCCCAAACCCCTGCTGGTGCTTTCTCTCTCAAATGCTCTCTCTCTTTCTCAAATAAATAAAGTTTTTTTTTTAAAAAGTGACATATTTTTGTCCTAGAAAATCTACAAGTACTATGTATAGCTGTGGAAATATGTATGTAATTCAGTATGATACACTAAAATTAGATTAATTTTAGACTCATCACACAATGTATTATTTCAAAAATAAATTTGTATTGGGGCACCTGGGTGGCTCAGTGGTTAAGCCTCTGCCTTCAGCTCAGGTCATGATCTCAGGGTCCTGGGATCGAGTCCCACATCGGGCTCTCTGCTCTGCAGGGAGCCTGCTTCCTTTTCTCTCTCTCTCTGCTTGCCTCTCCGCCCACTTGTGATCTCTCTCTGTCAAATAAATAAAATCTTAAAAAAAAAAATAAAAATAAAGTTGTATTGATTTAGACTTCCTCATATACTCAATTCTTGAAAAGTTCACCCTAGCATTAGAAATAATTTTTCCAATTATTTAGCATATTTCTTTGAAGTGATTACTGAACTACACATATGAAGACAAATGGTATACTTTAATGACATATTGCTATTTACATCATTCTCCTGAAAATGTTTTCCAGAACTCCAGTAGATTACTATGTTTCCATATTATGATGCAAAGTAACGTATAGAAATCAACTGCTACAACCTTTAGAGCTAAGGTGGGAACATATATCTCTTTGAGTTAACTTTTTTTGGATTTTGATATTTGCATTGGAAAATTACACCCCCAATGTCTCTGATCTGTATAGAGCTAATTACATGTAACTTATAAAAGCAGATTGCAAGAGGCACTGACAGTTGGAAAGGCCTAATGACCAACTGGATGGGAAAATTCCATGATGTCAAAATAAAGGATTTTTATATGTCATTTATTTGCTACAAACATGAATACCTCAGTCTTGTTTTAAAATAGGCTTAGGAGAGACAAGATGGCGTGGAAGTAGGAGGAGGTGCCATTTCAACCTGTACCCTAAACTGAGCTGATTACCTACCCAAGAACTCTGATCAACCATGAAATCAGCATGATATTAGAATTATACACTTCTGGATCTCTAGAGGGACAGAAGACACCAGTGGGCAGGTAAAGCGAAGTTGGAACATTGGACTGATATCGGAAGATAAACAAAAGGGGGAGGGAGCCACCAGAAGTGACCCATTGGAAAGTAATACCCCAATACAAGAGTGCCCTACGATTGGAGACCAGCATTAACTTGGAGTCTGCTTGAAAGCACTCAAAAAGAGCAAAGGATTATGGGGGGGAAATTGTGGGAATAGGGCAGTTAGGGACAGGGGCTTAAGTCCGCCAACCCAGGACAGCCAACGCTGGTGCTGAGCCAGAGAGAGTGCAGCAAAGAAGCCAGGTCTTGGTCCCTGAGCCACTGGCACACCTGAGAGCATCTGGGTGGCAGTGCCCATGAGGGTGAGAACCACAGCCTTTTGCACTTTCCACACACGCCTGAATGACCAGAATCTGAGTTGTACCAAACACCCTCCCTTGAGAGAGGTGTGTGCAGGCACCAGCCAGCATTCTCTCAAACCCCGAAAAGTCTGAGCACTCCCAGCCCGGGCCAACGTGAGAATCTCAGTGTGCTATCGCTGCTTGGGACCTCCCTGGTGGTCTGGAGCTACCAAGACAGCCGTGGCTAGTATTTCTTGTGGTTTTGGGTACAAGTGGGAGTTCCTGTGATCCCAGAGACTGTGACTGGGAACGTGCTCTGCCAGCGGCAGAGTGGGAATTTATGTGCTCTGGAGTAACCAGAGGGGAACAGACTGAGGTTTCTTTCTGAGAGGGCGGTCTAGGTGCAGTTTGCTTTCCTCTAAACCTCCAGAAACCATCAAAAGCCACCAAGGGCGAGAGAAAACGAACAAACAAACAAAAAAACCTGCAGAGAACAAAAGTCTGAAAAATCGGTTTCCTCAGAGCCCACCCCCTTGATGAGGGCAGGAGGACTTAACTCTAGCAAGACTCCCTGAAAACCCATGGGGCAGGCACCTTCCCAGAAAGCCAACCAAAAAAAAAAGACAAGAGGGCAACCACCACTACTTCAAAGATACAACTTTTATTTTTAATTCATTCCCACTATTCTGCTTCTTTTCATTTATATATATATATAGCTTTTTAACCTATTTACTGTCACAATGAGATGTCCAGTACATCAAATTCCATAATAACGTTTTAACCTGAACTTTTTGATACATATACCTGTGTTTTTCTTTTGATTTTCTATTTTTTTTAATTTTTTTAATATTTAATTTAATTTTGTTTTAGTTTATTCTTTTCTTAAAATATTCATATAGAGATAAGCTTCAAGGTAATCCCCTTTCCCCAATCAATGCTACTCCTATAAGTAAACCAGTTTTTAATCCCCATTTATCTTACAAAAGTTGAGTCCTTTAACAAAGATATCAAGATACATACAGGAAGAATCAAAATAACCCTCCTTGCCCACACTGATAATTTATAACCACCCTCCGATCATTTTCTTCTGCCAGTGTTTCTGTGTATTTACTTTTGTCCTGGTAGTATATAAATCTTATACATGGGGTTCTTTTTGATGAGGTCTTTTGTTTTGTTTTGTTTTTATTTATTTATTTGTTTTTCTCTTGTCATCTACTTTTGTCAGTCTTTTTGTTTCCCTGTTTTTGTTTGTATACTTCATAAATCTTACCTTGGGGCCCATTTGGGCTGGGCCTTCTCTTTTATTTTATCTTTCTTTTTTTTTCCTGTCTCTCTCTCTCTCTCTTTTTTTTCTTTTGGGTGGGGTCTCTTGATTGCTCAGAAGCATTCCAGGGTGCACCTTGCCTGCACCATGGTCAATACATTCAGCTACACATCCGTTCAGCCATCTCTCACCAAAATGACAAGGAGGAAGAAGGCCCAACAGAAGAAAAATTCAGATACTGGGCCCTCTGCATCAGAGCTATTGGATATGGACACAGACAGTATGTCAGAAAGGGAATTCAGGCTAACAATTATCCAGGCAATAGTTAGGTTGGAGAAAGCAATGGATGGCAAAAAGGAATTGATTAGGGCAGAAGTGAAAGCCACAAGGGATGATGTTCACAATGTTCTCAATGAGTTCCAATCTAATCTAAATTCTCTAAAAGCTAGGGTAATTGAGGCAGAAGATAGAATTAGTGATCTGGAGGACAAACAGATAGAGAGAAAGGATCAAGAGGAAGCCTGGAACAAACAGCTTAGAAGCCACAGAAACAGAATTAGGGAAATAAAACATGCCATGAAATGTTCCAACGTCAGAATTATTGGAATCCCTAAAGGGGAAGAGAAAGAAAGAAGATTAGAAGATACAGTGGAACAAATTCTCCATGAAAATTTTCCCAATCTCGTCAATGGAACCAGCTTCATGTACTAGAGGCAGAAAGGACTCCCTGCAAGATCATAGAAACTAGAAAGACTTCAAGGCACATGATAGTGAAAATGATGAATCATAACTGTAGACAGGAGCTCTTGAAAGAAGCTAGAGCAAAGAAATTCCTTACATACAGAGGAAAGTCCATCAGAATAATGTCATACCTGTCCACAGAAACCTGGCAAGCCAGAAAGGGCTGGTAAGACATATTCAGGGCACAAAATGAGAAGAACATGCAGCCAAGAATACTTTATCCAGCAAAACTGACATTCAAAACAGATGGAAAGATAAAGAGCTTCCAAAACTGGCAAGGTTTAAAAGAGTATGCGACCAACAAGCAGACACTGCAGGAATTACTAAAGGGGTTTCTATAAAAGAGGAAAAATCTGAAGAATATCATTGAACAGAAATATATGGAGATAATCTAAAGAAACAAAGACTTCACAGGTAACACGAAGTCAATAAAAACATATCTCTCAATAATCACTCTCAATGTGAATGGCCTAAATGTGCCCATAAAACGACACAGGGTTGCAGATTGGATAAAACGACAGGACCCTTCCATATGTTGTTTACAAGAGACACATTTCGAACCTAAGGATACACCCAGACTGAAAGTGAAGGGATGGAGGAGCATGTTTCATGCCAATGGGCCTCAAAAGAAGGCTGGGGTAGCGATTCTCATATCAGATAAATTAGCTTCTAAACAAAAGACTGTAGTCAGAGATACAGAAGGACACTACATGATTCTTAAAGGGACTATCCACCAAGAAAATCTAACAACTGTAAATATTTATGCTACCAATATGGGAGCAGACAATCACATTAGAAAACTGTTAATCAAGATAAAGAGTCATATTGATATGAATACATTAATAGTAGGATATCTTAAAATGCCACTCTAGTAATAGACAGTGCATCCAAGCAGAAAATCAATAAAGAAACAAGAGCATTGAATGACACATTGGACCAGATGGGCCTCATAGATATATACAGAACATTCCACCCTATTCCCATTCCACAGAACAGAATACTCATTCTTCTCGAGTGCACATAGAACCTTCTCCAGAAAAGACCACATACTGGGTCACAAATCAGGGCTCAACTGGTACCAAAAGATTGAGATTCCTCCTTGTGTATTCTCAGATCACAATGCTTTGAAACTGGAGCTCAATCACAAGGAAAAGTTTGGAAGGAACTCAAACACCTGGAAGTTAAAGACCACCTTGCTTAAGAATGCTTGGATCAACCAGGAGATCAAAGAAGAACTTAAACAATTCATGGAAACCAATGAAAATGAAGACACTTCAGTCCAAAACCTAAAGGGATAGAGCAAAGGTGGTCCTAAGGGGGAAATACAGAGCCATCGAAGCCTCCCTCAAAAAAACTGAAAAATCCAGAATACACCAGCTGTCTACACCTTAAAGAATTGCAGAATCAACAACAAATTAAGCCAACTCCACACACAAAAAGGGAAATAATCAAGATTAGAGCAGAAATCAATGACATAGAAACTAGAGATACAGTAGAATGCATCAATGAAACCAGAAGCTGGTTTTTTGAAAGAATCAATAAGATCAACAAACCATTGGCCAAACTAATCCAAAAGAAAAGAGAGAAGGCCCCAATTAATAAAATTATGAATGAAAAGAGAGAGATCACAACTAACACCAAGGAGACAGAAACAATCATCAAAATTATTATCAACAGTTATATGCCAATAAGTTAAGCAACCTAGATGAAATGGATGCATTCCTGGAAAACTATAAACTTCCAAAATTGAATCAGAAAGAAATTGACAACCTGAATAGACCGATATCTAGTAACGAGATTGAAGCAATGATCAAAAACCTCCCAAAAATCAAGAGGCCAGGACCTGACGGGTTCCCTCGGGAATTCTACCAGTCTTTCAAAGAAGAAATAACACCTATTCTCCTGAAGTTGTTTCAAAAAACTAAAGCAGTAGGAAAACTTCCACTCCTTTTATGAAGCCAGCATTACCCTGATCCCCAAGCCAGGCAAGGACCCCATGAAAAAGGAGGATTTCAAACAAATATCACTGATGAATATGGATGCTAAGATTCTCAACAAGATCATGGTAAATAGGACCCAACAGCACATTAAAAAGATTATCCACCAGGACCAGGTGGGATTCCTCCCTGGGTTGCAAGGTGGTTCATTTGCAAATCAATCAATGTGATAGAACAAATCAATAAGAGAAGAGAGAAGAACCACATGGTCCTCTCAATTGATGCAGAAAAAGCATTTGACAAAATCCAGCATCCGTTCCTGATTAAAAGGTTTCAGAGTATAGGGATTGAGGGAACATTCCTGAACTTCATAAAATCTATCTATGAAAAACACAAATATCAAATATAGCAAATAGCATCCTCAATGGGAAAAAGCTCGCAGCCTTCCCGTTGAGATCAGGAACATGAAAAGATGCTCACTCTCACCACTCTTGTTCAACGTAGTATTAAAAGTCCTAGCAATAGCATTCAGACAACAAAGAGAAATAAAAGGTATCCAAATTGGTAATGAAGAAGTCAAACTCTCTCTTCGCAGATGACATGATATTTTATATGGAAAACCCAAAGACTCCACCCCCAAACTACTAGAACTCATACAGCAATTCGGTAATGTGGCAGCATGCAAAGTCAATGTACAGAAATCAGTTGCTTTCTTATACACTAACAATGAAAACACAGAAATGGAAATTAGAGAATCAATTCCATTTACTATAGCACCAAGAACCATAAGATACCTGGGAATAAACCTAACCAAAGAGGTAAAGAATCTGTACTTGAGGAACTACAGAACACTCATGTAAGAAATCTAAGAAGACATAAAAATATGGAAGACCATTCCATGCTCCTGGATCAGAAGAATAAACATTGTTAAAATGTCTATACTGCATAGAGCAATCTATACCTTTAATGCTATTCCGATCAAAATTCCACTGGTATTTTTCAAAGAACTGGAGCAAATAATCCTAATATTTGTATGGAATCAGAAGGGACCCCGAATTGCTAAGGAAATGTTGAAAAAGAAAAATTGGCGGCATCACATTACCTGAATTCAAGCTTTACTACAAAGCTGTGATCACCAAGACAGCATGGTACTGGCATAAAAACAGACACCTAGACCAGTGGAACAGAGTAGAGAGCCCAGATATGGACCCTCAACTCTATGGTCAAATAATCTTCGACAAAACAGGAAAAAATATACAGTGGAAAAAGGCCAGTCTCTTCAGTAAATGGTGCTGGGAAAACAGGACAGCTGTATGCAGAAGAAAGAAACTCGACCATTCTCTTACACTGTACACAAAGATAAACTCGAAATGGAAAAAAGACCTCAACGTGAGACAGGAACCCATCAGAATCATAGAGGAGACCATAGGCAGTACCCTCTTCGATATCAGACACAGCAACTTCTTTCAAGATATGTCTCCAAAGGCAAAGGAAACAAAAGTGAAAATGAACTTTTGGGACTTCCTCAAGATCAAAAGCTTCTACACAGCAAAGGAAACAGTCAACAAAACAAAGAGGCAACCCACGGAATGGGAGAAGATATTTACAAATGACAGTACAGACAAAAGGTTGATATCCAGGATCTATAAAGAACTTCTCAAACTCAACACACACAAAACAGATAATCATGTCAAAAAATGGGCAGAAGACAGGTACAGACACTTCTCCAAAGAAGACATACAAATGGCTATCAGACAGATGAAAAAATGTTCATCATCACTAGCCATCAGGGAGATTCAAATTAAAACTACATTGAGATACCACCTTACACCAGTTAGAATGGACAAAAATAGCAAGACAGGAAACAACGTATGTACTGTTGGTGGGAATGCAAGTTGGTGCAGCCAATTTGGAGAACGATGTGGAGGAGATTCCTTATGAAATTAAAAATAGAGCTTCCCTATGACCCTGCAATTGCACCACTGGGTATTTACCCCAAAGATACAGATGTAGTGAAAAGAAGGCCCATCTGTACCACATAGCAGCAGTGGCCACGGTCGCCAAAAGTGTGGAAAGAACCAAGATGCCCTTCAACGGGCGAATTGATAAGGAGAATGTGATCCATATACACTATGGAGTATTATGCCTCCATTAGAAAGGATGAATACCCAACTTTTGTGTCAACATGGGCGGGACTGGAAGATATTATGCTGAGTGAAATAAGTCAAGCAGAGAGAGTCAAGTATCATATGGTTTCACTTATTTGTGGAGCATAACAAATAACACGGAGGACATGGGGAGATGGAGAGGAGAAGGGAGTTGAGGAAATTGGAGGGGGAAATGAATCATGAGAGACTATGGACTCTGAAAAACAATTGGAGTGATTTGAAGGGGCAGGGATTGGGAAGTTGGGCCAGCCTGGTGGTTGGTATTGTGGAGGGCAAGTATTGCATGGAGCGCTGGGTGTGGTGCATAAACAATGAGTTCTAGTACACCGAAAAGTAATTAAATAAATAAAAATTTTTAAAAAAGAGAAAAAGAAATGAGAAGCTGGTGTGTAGGTATGTTTCATATGCAGCAACAAATAATGAATTCAAGAATGAAAAACAATTTGAAGATTTCAAAATTTTGATTATCTTGCTTTTTATTATTTTGTATGATAATTATAGTATACTCTACCAGGAAGACATTTCAATAGATTTGATTTTATGTCATTACTTATTTTTCTTTGTTTTATAAGTTGGTTGCTTCACTGATTAACAATTTTTTTAAAAAATCTATACTTATGCATCATAACGTACTCAAGAGAATGGCTGTAAACTAATTTTTGCTGATAGAGTTACATTTCCATTAAAAAAATATTTTTAGATGGAGACATCTAGAAGTGACACTATAGGTACTTTCTATCTTTTCATAGATGTAAGTAGCTTTTTTTAAAACAGCTTTATTGAGGTATATTTTATATTTTATAAAATTAATTACCTTAAAATGTAAGATTCAGTGATTTTTAGAAATTTACTGAGTGTTACAACCATCACCGTAAATCAGTTTTAGAACATTTCCATTCCCCATAGTAAGATCTCTCATGTTAATGTATAGGTACAATCTGTTTTCCTCTCCCCAAGCAATCACTAATCTACTTTTGGTCTCTGTAAATCTTCATTTATGGACATTTCATTTAAGTGGACTCATACCATATGTTGTCTCTTGTATCTGGTTTCAGCCAATTTACCTAAGTGATTTTGAAGTTCATCAATCTTATAGCATGCATCAGTACTTTATTTTTTATAGCCATATCATGTTTCATTATAATGATATAACACAATTTATTTACCCATTCATCAATATTCTAAAGAGGACAGATTATTGATTTGAGATCTTTCTTCATTTCTAATATAGACATTTAAAGCATTTTAGAAAAACTAATCCTACTTCAGTCATATACCCTAAATGTTGATATGTTGTATTTTGCTCTCATTTAAATAAAACCTTCTTCTCTATCTGGCAAAAAATAAAAATAAAAATAAGATAGACTTAGTCTGTCAAGTAATCGCTTTTGGAGAATAAAAGAACAACAAAGGCTAAGTGGTATATTCTATATTTTAAAATTATAATTCTTTACTACCTAAATTCATGTTGAACTTATAGATTGTATTTCTTTTGCCCCAAACTGAGTAAAAAAAATAATCTATATGAATAAGAAATGATATCTAATATAGTCAATGTCTACAAAACAATAAGAGGTAAGCTGATGATTCAGGGAGCAAAATCGAGACAGCTATATAATGTATTTTAGCATTTCCTACCCCAAATTGTTTGAGGAAACATTTCACTTTACAACTAACTGTGTCAACAAAATAATAATACCATTAATATAGTGCTTTTTTTCTTAGGTATTTCTCAAAGATTATCTCACTTACTCCTCATAACAATTCATTGATGTAGGGTTCCCAGTATTAGAATCTTTCCATTGATATCAGAATATATTTAATTAGGAGAAAATACCATTTAATACCTTCTTCTTTATTCTCAAATTTTTAACTTTTTCCCCCACCAATCCCTTTGATAGTCTAATTGCATTTTTTTAGCCATAATGATAACTGCCACATATTCCCATCAACAATTTTACCAATATACCTATAGAAACAATAGTTAGCATTTATTGAGGACTTACTCTGTGCCAAGCATTACTGTATACACTTACCTTTTTCAACCTATTTAATATTTACAAAAACTCTATGAGCTATGTGTTACTATTACATCCAAATTCTATTTTATTTGTTTTGAGATATAATTGACATCTAACATTGTGTAAGTTTGATATGTACAAGACAATGATTTGATATATGTATATATTGTGAAATGATAACAACAATAGTTAATAGTTAACTGCACCTCATGTAGTTATAAAGACTTTTTTTTCTTTTTTAAAGTCTACTTTAATTAGCAACTTTCAAATATACATAACAATATTAACTATACCATGCTTTACCTTATATCCTCAGGAGTTATTTACCTTATAACTAGAAGTTTGTACATTTTGACCACCTTTACCCATTTCCCTCACTCTTCTCCTGGCAACCACCAAGTGATCTCTATTTCAATGAGCTTGGTTTTGTTTTGTTGTTGTTTTTGTCTTGTTTTATTTTGTTTTCTTTTCTTTGGATACAACATATATTTCCCATTTTAGAGATAAGAAAATGAAAGCATTAGCCCAAGCTTACAAAAAAAAAAAGCAAAAAAGCCCCGAAACAACAACAAAAACAAAAGCAAATGGCAAACACAGAGTATAGACTCAGGAAGTATGTCTCCAGACCCTCACTCTAAACCCCATACTCTACTTCCTTGCTGCTATTACAGAAGTGTTCCCTAAGAGTGTACTCCCTTGTGCCTTGAATCACATCCCTCCTCACCTTCACAAGTACTTTACTCATGCAATTATGTCCTTCCCCTAGTAATTAGTTTCTTCCTCTCTATCTGTGAACCAAACCCCATTATTATTCAAATATGCTTTATTATCATCCATCTTAAAAATGTAACAAACAAACGAACAAACAAACAAAAAGCTTCTCCATTTCTCTATTCTCATTCAATGGTAATAGTTCTCTAAATACTTGTCTCTACTCCCTAACTCAACCTCTTGATCTTTATTTATTTTTCAAACCATCTTATTAAAATACTCTTCCAAATACTTACCTAAATTCTCTAACTCAACTTCTTTGTCTTGCAAAAGTTTTCACCAAAAATACCAAAGACATATTTTGTCCAACTCAATGGCAAGATCTCTGATTTAATTTTATTGACCCATCAGTAGCACTTGGCATGGATGACAACATTCTCATTGAAGTATCATATAGGTTTTTTGGGGGTTTCATTTGTTTGTTGTTTGTTTATCTCATCAGACACTTTTTCTCAGTCTCCTTTTCTGGCCCATCCTCCTGGATAAGACTTTTAGAAGTTGGAATGCCTCAGATTTCTTCCTTACCCCTTCTTTCTTCTGTACCCTCTCTCACTAAGCTTATCTAGAACCACAACTTCAAATCTATATACTGATATGTTTCAAATCCACAGCTCCATCTTAGACTGTTCTTTTGAACTTCATAAATCATATAATATATACAACTCCCCACACCATATTGTCACTTGGAAATCTAATAGGCATGTCAACCATAATAGAACCCAAATAAAACTAGAGTTTCTCTTCTAAATCTGTTCTCTACCAACCTTTCCCCTTTGGAATAAACACCCAGTTGTTGAGGCTAAAAACAAAATGTCAGAATCACCCTTGATTCTTCTTTCCTTCAAATCTCAGGTCTCATCCATCAGTAAATACTGTCATGCCTCCAAAAATATATCTCCAAAAATATTACTGTTACTAAAATTTTTCAGATCTTTTTCCACTGGATTTGAAACCTCTAGTCCTGGGCGCTTAGGTGGCTCAGTGGTTCACCTGAGCCTTCGGCTCAGGTCATGATCTAATGGTCCTGGGATCGAGCCCCACATTGGGCTTTCTGCTCAGTGGGGAGCCTGCATTACCCCCCCCCTTTGCCTGCCTCTCTGCCTACTTGTGATCTTTATCTGTCAAATAAATAAATAAAATCTTTAAAAAAAAGAAAGAAAGAAATCTCTAGTCCAAGTCACTATTCTCATATGGACTATTGCAATATTTCTCTGATTTTTCTCCCTGTTTCTACTAATTTTCCCCCTACAATCTGTCCTCTTTACATCCCCGAGGATAATATAAAACTTTTTAAAACATTAATGGTTCTTCACAGTTCATAACCTTCCAGTGTTTCTTCATCAAACTTAAAATAAAATTGACTGTTTATCATGGATTACAAGGGTCTACATTTTGTTGCTTCACTCTATTTATTTTCAGGTCTTTCCACCCTCTCCCTCCTTAATTTTACTTTGTTTAGATGGGTTCTTCTTGCACAGTAAGCTTATTTCTCTTTCAGGGATTTTTGAAATATATGTACTTCTCTTTCTCATCATTCAAGTCTCAAGTTAAATGCCACTTCCCCAAAAATGTTTTTCCTAACCATCCTGGCAAAACTGTTCACCTGGTTACCCTCATTTAGAGTAAGACAGCTCTTCTTTTTATTAATATTTATGAGCGCTAGACATCTTCTCATTTCTTTTCAGTTTATTGTCTATCTGTCCCTTTGGAATGTAAGTTCCTTGAGGATAGGGATCCAGTCTATCTTGGGTCCTTAACATCTAGAAAGTATCTGTACAATAATAGGCACTCAGTGAATAACTATTAGCAGACTCATTATGATACCCTTATATCTGCAGATGGAAATTCAAAAACAGTAAATATGGGAAGTGGTTAAATGAAGTCACTAAAAGTGGATCCGGAAACACCATTAAGGGCTTTATTCCAACTACAAGGCAGTCTACCTTGAAAAAAATACAAAATCAAATAGGTAATAGGTGATGGATAGAGAGACAGACAGATAGATACATCATTTTGTGATGAGTTTTTCTGGCCAATTTGATCCTCTTTCTACTTTCAAAGCAATTTTATATCCCTAGAAGTAAAAAATTGCTTGGTAGATGACATGAATTTAAATTTTTCAAAGTTCTTAATAAGTGTAAAGTAGATGTTTATAAGGCAAAGAATTTCCCCACTAAATTTATATTATATGATACAGATATAATATTAAACTACCTCCTTTTTAAACCACAATCTGGTAAAATTGGTTGTACATATTGTCAAAGCACAAGGCCTTCTTCCCTATTTATATGTTGTTCTTCAAATCTCTCTCTGTTTATAAACACTAGTCACTGAATTCATACTCAATTCAGTATGACCTCATTTCATTCTGATTATATCTGCAAAAATTCTATTTCCAAACAAAGTCATATTACATGTACTGGAGGGGAGAACTCAGTATTCCTTTGGGGTGTGCACAATTGAACTAATAACATCTTTGATTTGTGTGTGTTACAGTGATTTGTAATTTCTATTTATTATTATTATTATTATTATTATGGTACTTTGAACTTCATATTTAATAAAGCATGAGTTTACATTTTATAAGTTTGGGCCTATAATCACGCTTTTCTTTAAAAAGGGTATTTTGAGCCTCCATATAATGTATGTTAAAGATAGGAAATTCCAAAATTCCTATTTCTAATAGAAGTACGCTATTTTGGTAATTTTTATTTTGGATTTTTATTTAATCTTTTAAAGAGAGACAATAATCTGTCTAACTCAATTAAAAAATACTTTGACAATAAAAATACTACTGACATAGAATATGAAATTTCAGGGTGAGGGGACTCATTTTCATTAAATTATTTCCTCTAAAGATTGACAGATATGGGGCGCCTGGGTGACTCAGTGGGTTAATCCTCTGCCTTAGGCTCAGGTCATGATCTCAGGGTCCTGGGATGAAACTCCACATCAGACTCTCTGCTCAGTGGAGAGCCTGCTTCCCCCTCACCCCCTGGCTGCCTCTCTGCCTGCCTGTGATCTCTCTCTGTCAAATAAATAAAATAAAAAATCTTTGGGGGAAAAAAAAGATTGACAGATATAGCTGCCCCTGATTAGTTCCATTTTGAATGTCGCTATGTACTGAGACAAACTTTAGGGTATTTTCCTCTACTAATAAAATTAAGTTAATATCGTTATAATAAAGAGTCTAGAAGCAATATACTGAGTTGTCACTCTATTGCTGGGAGTGGTTTTTTTGTTTGTTTGTTTTTGTTTTCTGGGAATAGTTCTAAGCCAATATCTTTTAACCCTTATTTGTCCTTATTTTAAGGAAATCATTAGGTCATGTAAACAAAAGTATAATTTATCATTTCCTCCTATCTTTCTCATTTAGTGTTCTATAGTGGACTAGCCAAGTGAGATTTGTATAGCTAATATTTTTCAATGACCAAAAATAAATAATAGGAATAATAGTAGGTCACTCTGTGTAATACCTTGAAGTTATATAAAGAAAAAAAATGAGTATAGAATTGCTTAGTATATGAGCTATGAGTTGAGGATAAATGTTTACAATCCATTTAGTGAAGTTCTACTAAAAACCAAAAGCCTGTAAAAACTGAAACATAAAAACTCCTTTGTGCTAAATCAAATGTCTTTTCACCATTCCAATCTTATAAGACCATTTCCCCCCTTAAGTCTATGAGAAAAGCAAATCCATTTATGTTATTCATAATACTATGAGCAAGCTGTGGTTGTTAATAAAACATGTCATTTGTGCATATAATAAGAATATATAACCTCTTTTGCCCTCCTAGAATAGTTGTTTGCCTTTATGAATGGTCCCAATCAGGTAAATATATTTACAATTGTATCTTTATCAATCCTAATCAGAAGGTCTTCTTTCATTCATTAGATGGAGGTCTGAGTTTTAAGATATAAACCAAAGTAAATTTTGTAAAACCAGTTTAATGCAAATTTCAGATTCTGGGGCATACATAACAAATCTTTATCATTGGCAAGATAAAAATTTCTTTTGGAAATCACAGAATTCAGAGCTGGAAGGGACCATTGGAAACAGTTAGTGGTAGAGCTACAGTGAGACCCTAGTTCTCTTATTTCATATTTTAGTGTTTTCTTTACTGCTGAACTACAACTCCCCATGCCCGATGATTTGTTTGCAGCATCAGAATCTCAAAGAAATCTAATTTGATTCAATTGGCCACAACAGATATTTTAAATCTCCAATTATACAAAAATACCTTAATGACATCATTTCAAAAAGAATAACTCACTCCAAATCCCCATCAAACATAATTCATTCTTTTGTGCCAACTTAAAAAAAATCCCTTTTAAACTGTACCTTTGATCAGTCTTTCATTCTGACTAATTAGCATCTTCTCCCTGAGATGCTTCCCAGAAAATAAATATGATGTTTCTCCCACCTGCTAAATTAATAGAAAAACTTCTCTATTTTGACATGTGTATTTGGTTGTGGGATGGTTACAATAAGTAGCTTTTGAGATTGATTAAAACCCTTAGATTCAATTTAATTATTAACCTCAGCAACCATATCTTACTTTGTGTACTACAGAAAAATAGAGATCATATTTTAATCATTGATTTTTCTAGTAGTAAAGCACCAGCTCTGTTACCTTTATATATCAACATTTCTGTTAAATATATTTTCAGCTTGCTTTGCTTTCCTTGTCAAAAGAAAAAAAAATAAAGTCATCTGTTAAATTTGCAGCCTCAGTTTTCTCCTACTGATCATTCTGAGCAGGAACAAAGTCACTCTGCTCCTTGCAAATAAGATTTTCCTCTGAGAGAGTGGAGGTTAATATTGCAGAGGAGTTGGGAGAAATCTAACTTTGTCTCATCCTCGAATACAAATAGATTGTTATCAAATCATTCTGAACATCTGAGAGATCAATGGTGATCTGAGAAAACAAATGCTGCAAGTCTACAAGTAGAAAAGTGACTACCGTTTGGATGGTAGGAGGTGCAGAGATTTCAATCTGTTGTGATATAGCTGGGATACAGAAAAGGAGAGGGATCTTGCTTAAGGAGGCTACTTCAAAGCATTACAGGTAGTGGAGTGCAAAATTGGAACTTTTAAAAGTCTGCTGTAGTGGGGGATGTGCCTGGTTTAAAGGTGCTCAAGTGGTGATGTGGAGCAGAATCCCAGGTATGACAACATAGTCTAAGGTTACCAAGGATCACAAGAAGAGTGGGTGGTGGCAGAGTGTGGCAGAGTTCCCAGACATAGGAGCAGGGAAGCTGGTTGAGAACAGTGAGTCTAGATGCCAGCTTTCTGCTCTGTGTTCCCATAAACTGCAAACTGCTGCATAGTCATGCAAAAGGCAGAATTGTGGTGAGGCACCTGCCTCTCCAACAGGAGGAAGAGTGTGGGTCCACACCACTCCAGGAATCCCTAAAATTTGGAGTTTTGAAACTCAGTCATATGTCTGAGATAAAAATGTTCAGTCACATGCTGGGTGAACACAGAGTTCTGATGGAAACTGGGGAGACAGAGTGATTGATTGCTTTTCTGAGAGGGTTCACTGGAGAGTGGGAGGCACAAATTTTCAACTCCAGGGCTAAAGAGAAGGGCAAAGCCATATTCATACCACCCATCAGTGTTAAAAGCATAAAACAGTACCATGTAGTAGAGTCTGGAGCCACTTAAACTGAGCCCCGCCTCAGACCACTAGAGGCACATTTCTACTAGGGCAAGTCTACTTGAGAATCAGAGCAACAGGCCCTTCTCCCAGAATACCAGCACAAACAACTAATTCTCACCAAGTTTACTGATCATAGAGGGCTGCAAACCTCCAGCTCTCAGGGAAAATAGTATCTAGCAGTATTTGTATTTTTATTCTCTGGTCTTTTAGTATTATTTATTCAACTATTTTCTTATTTTTTTAATTCTTTTCAATTATTTTTAAAATTTTTATATATGTTATGTATATTTTAACTCTGTGATTCCTTTTAGTATATTTCACTTTGGATAGATAGATATGTTATTCTTTTTCTTATTTTGGGACCTAATTTCTTTAACAAGCATTACAAAACACCCCAGGATCTATGTATTTTTGTTGTTGTTGTCATTATTGTTGCTATTGCAGTTTTGTCTTTCCCTCTTTTTTCTTTTCTTTTCAAGATAAAATGACAAGATGGAGACATTCACCTCAAAGGAAAGAGCAGGAGACAATACTCACTGTCAGGGATTTAATCAGTATGGGTATAAGTAAAATGTCTGAACTATAAATTAAAACAATGATTATAAAGACACTACCTTACTGTAGAGATAAAAGGAATAAAATCTAGTCAGGCTGAAATTACAGATGCCATTATTGAGATGCTGTCCAAAGTGGAGGCCATAAAAATGAGGATGGATGAAACAGAACAATGAATTGGTGATATAGAAGATAAAATTATGAAAAATAAGGAAGCTGAGAAGAAGAGAGAGAGAAAACTATTAAATCACAAATGTAGACCTAGGGAATTCAGCAATTCCATAAAGTGAAATAATATCCATGTTATAGGAGTCCCAGAAGATGAGGAGGAGGAAGAAGGGGCAGAAGGTTTATTTGAACAAATCATAGCTGAGAACTTCCCTAATCTTGGGAAGGGAACAGGCATTAAAGTTCAGGAGGCACAGAGAACCCCTGTCAATATCAACAAAAATAGGTCAACACATTGTGACGTATGATGAAGCTTGCAAATTACCGAGACAAAGAGAAAATCATGAAAGAGGCTCAGAATAAGAAGTTCACTCTGGAAAACTGTATGGAGTTTCCTCAAGAAGTTAAAAATAGAATTACCTATTACCCAGCAAAATTGAACTATGAAGTACTTATCCAAAGGATGCAAAAATAGTTATTTGAAGGGGCACACACACCCAAATTTTATATCAACAATGTCCACAATCACCAAAATATGGAAAGAGCCCAGATGTCCATCCACAGATGAATGGATGAAGAAGTGATACACATACACACACACACAATGGAACATTACTCAGCCATTTGCAGCAATGTGGATGGAACTAGAGGGTATTATGCTAAGTGAAATAAGTCAGTTAGAGAAAGACAAATGCCATATGATTTCACTATATATGGAACTTAAGAAACAAAACAGATGCACATAGGGGAAGGGAAAGAAAAATAAAAATGAGATAAAAACAGGAAGGCAAACCATAAGAGACTCTCTTAACTGTAGGAAACAAATAGGGTTGCTGGAGGGGAGATGGGAGGATGAAATAATGGGTAATGGGCATTAAGGAAGACAGTTGATTTAATGAACATGGTGTTATATACAACTGATGAATCACTAAATTCTACCCCTGAAGCTAATAATACAATATATATTAACTAAACTAAGTTTAGGGGTGCCTGGTCTCAGTCTGTTAGATATCAGCTCAGGTCATGATCCTAGAGTCCCAGGATCAAGCCCTGCAATGGGCTCCCCACCCAGTGAGGAAGGAGTCTGCTTCTCCCTCTGCCCCTCACCCTGCACTTGTGTTCTCTCTCTCTCAAATAAATAAATAAAATCTTTAAAAAAACTGAATTTAAATTAAAATATTTTTAAAAAAATATTTTCCTCTGAGAGCTTAGAATGGAATTCAGCTTCTGGACTAGTTGATTATTTTTATTTTTATTTTTTCTTAAAGATAATAGGTCAGAAATAGCATGTATTTTTAATTATATAAATTATTTTTCTACCACTTTGGAAAAATTCCTCCATAGTGACTATTACAATTATTTTAGTGTTAATCTTATCAATATGTGAAAAATATTTTCTGTGAAATTTGAGATATTTAAATTATGAAAATAAAAATTTATTTAAAGTATTATCTCCATTGTCAATGAAGAAGAATGCTACAACAGAGTTCTCTTTTGCATCAGAATTAACCAAAGTTATCAATGCAGAAATTATATTTTAATCACTTCGTGTACTCATTAAAAAGTCCACAATTAATCACAAGTAATTGTTCCTAAGGTTTTTCTAGAAGTAATACATGTGTTATATTACATACTGATTTGAATGCTATAATTCTGAGATCTCAAATAGTAGTTGCTTAAACTAGAGAGGTTTATTTTTCTTTCACATCAAAATTGGGTAGACATCTTCAAAAATATCAGGTATCCAGTTATTTCTAGCATACTGATCTGATGTCAACAACATATAACTGTCATCTCCTTGTCCAAGATAATTTTATAGCTTCTGCTATCACTTTTATATTCCAGCCTAAAGGAAAGATGTAATGACACAAGGGAAAAAACAACCCTTTCTTTTAAATGAATGGCTTGGATATAGAGTACATTACCTCTTTTCACATTCCACTGGCCAAAACTTAGTCACATGGTTTGCCTTACATACTAAAAGGGAGCCTGTGGGGGCACCTGGGTGGCTCAGTGGGTTAAAGCCTCTGCCTTTGGCTCAGGTCATGATCCCAGGGTCCTGGGATCGAGCCTCACATCAGGCTCTCTGCTCGGCGAGGAGCCTTCTTCCCCTCTCTCTCTGCCTGCCTCTCTGCCTACTTGTGATCTCTCTGTGTCAAATAATTAATTAATTAATTAATTAAAAAAAATTAAAAAAAGGGAGCCTGTGAAATATGGTCTCTGACCAGGTGATCATGTACCCAACATAAATTTTATTACCGTATATAAAAGGGAGAATGAATTTTGGGGAAAATTAGCAGTTTCTATTGCTGTACATGTCATGGAAATGAAAAATAATAGTAACTCAGTAATTCCTTTTATTTATGTAGAATTTTTTTTTTCTGTAACATGCTTTCAATTATTTTATTTTACCCTTCACTTTAAATCAATTCTTAACGATCTACACTAGAACCTGAGAGGAGAGGAAAATTACAAATGACTATAAGTGGCAAATAATATAAACATAATTAATTTTATTTTGATTTGAATGTTCTGGTTCTTTGATGACTAAATAATAAAAGCCAGCAATATTGAATTACCATTAAACCTTAAATATGATAGAACATTTCACAACTGCAGATATGCTTATGCTGCTCTTTCTGCCCATAATGTTTTGCTTTCTTGCTTGCCTTGCCAAACATTCAACCAATTCCTAAGATTCATCTTAAGTGTTGCCTCTACATCCTCAGGGGGGGAAAAAAATCTCCCACTAACAGATAGAATTAACTAAACCATCTTTGTGTTCTCAATAAAACATAATTTTATTGTATTTACAGGTTTATATATCAGTCTCCCAAGAAGAAGGAAAATTTTAAAGTTAAAAATGAAGCTTGAGGGGCACCTGGGCGGCTCAGTGGGTTAAGCCTCTGCCTTTGGACCAGGTCATGATCCAAGGGTCCTGGAATTGAGCCCCGCATCTGGCTCTCTGTTCAGCGGGGAGCCTACTTCCCTTCCTCTCTCTCTGCCTGCCTCTCTGCCTACTTGTGATTTCTGTCTGTCAAATAAATGAATAAAATCTTTAAAAAAAACAATGAAGCTTGATTCATCAATACCACAAATTTTGCACAGAAACTTGCATATTATACCTATGCAATGATGTTTATAGGTTTGAATTAAACACTTGTAAAATAATAAATTATATTATTAAAGATATCATTCAGAGAGTCCTGAAAAGCATGGGATAATTCATACAGATTATCTCAATAGAGCCAGTGTTAGGTATTGGTAAAAGATGCAGATATACAAGTAATGTCAAAATGAAACAAAGTTCAAGATACAGAAATTTGCTATCATTATTAGAAATTTATATGAATGTTCTAATTCAATAATACATTAAGCAGAAATAATGAGTTATAAGTGTCAGAAAACAGATACACAGAATTCTCAGTATTTGCATATTATTATATGCCTAAATATGCAAGAGCATTAATTTGTAAATCAATAGACATAACACAAGAATTCCATAAAATAGAAAGCAAAAGAAAATATATAAAAATAAATGAATTTTCTTGACATTCATTACAAATAACTTGTAAGACACAAAGGAAAAGGTGACATTTTTAAGTAATCAAAACTACCAGCTATCTAATATAGAATATTCTATAGAATAGATCACATACTAGGTCACAACTCAGGCCTCAATACGTACAAAAAGAAGTACAAAAAGTACATATTCCCTCATGCATCTTTTCTGACCACAACATTATGAAACTTGAAGTCAATCACAAGAAAAAATTTGGAAAGACCACAAATACATGCAGGTTGAACAACATGCTACCAAATAATGAAAGGGTCAACCAGAACATCAAAGAATATAGAGAAATAAATGAAAATGATAACACAATGATCAAAAACCTTTTGGATGCACCAAAGCAATCCTATTAAGGAAGTATACAGCAATACGACCTACTTCAAGAAGCAAGAAAAATCTCAAGTAAACAAATTAACCTTAAACCTAAAGGAGCTGGGGAAAAAGAAAAAAAACAGCAAAAGAAGTCAAAAGCCAGAATAAGGAGATAAATAAAAAGAAGCATAAATAAATGATACAGAAACTTTAAAAATAAAAGAACAGATCAAAGAAACCAGGACCTGTTTCTTTGAAAAAAATAATAAAATTGATTAGCCTCTAGCCAGACTTATCAAAGAGATAAAAGACCCAAATAAATAAAACCACAAATAAGAGAGGAGAAATAAAAAACACCATAGAAATACAATTATAAGAGAATATTATGATAAAATATATGGCCACAGGGGCACGTGCACCCGAATGTTTATAGCAGCAATGTCTACAATAGCCAAACTATGGAAAGAACCTAGATGTCCATCAACAGACGAATGGATAAAGAAGATGTGGTATATATACACAATGGAATACTATGCAGCCATCAAAAGAAATGAAATCTTGCCATTTGCGACGACGTGGATGGAACTAGAGGGTATCATGCTTAGCGAAATAAGTCAATCGGAGAAAGACAACTATCATATGATCTCACTGATATGAGGGAGAGGAGATGCAACATGGGGGGTTAAGGGTGTAGGAGAAGAATAAATGAAACAAGATGGGATTGGGAGGGAGACAAACCATAAGTGACTCTTAATCTCACAAAACAAACTGAGGGTTAATGGGGGGAGGGGGATGGGGGGGGGGGATTATGGACATTGGGGAGGGTATGTGCTATGGTGAGTGCTGTGAAGTGTGTAAACCTGGCGATTCACAGACCTGTACCCCTGGGGATAAAAAGATATTATATGTTTAAAAAAAAATAAAATTAAAAAAAAAAATATATATATGGCCACAAATTGGACAACCTGGAAGAAATGGATAAATTCCAACTAACATATAAAATACCGAAAATGAAACAGGAAATAGAAAACTTAAACAAATTGATAACCAGCAAAGAAATTGAATCAGTAATCAAAAATCTCTCAACAAACAATAGCCCATGGCCAGAGGGCTTCACAGGCAAATTCTACCAAACATTGAAAGGGGAGTTGATACCTGTTCTTCTTGAACTATTCAAAATAAAAAAATTTAAAAATAAATAAATAAATAAATAAATATAAGGAAAAATTTCAAACTCATTCTATGAGGCCAGTTATCCTGATAGCCAAACAGAAAAAGACTGCACAGAAAAGGAGAACTATAGGCCAATATCCCTGATGAACATGGATGCAAGAATTCTCAATAAAATACAAGCAAATCACATCCAACAATACATTAAAAGAATCATTCACCACAATTAAGTGGGATTCCTACCTGTTTGTGGGGGGGGGCGTTTCAATATTCACAAATCAATCAACATCATATACCACATTAATTGAAGGAAAGATAAGAACATATGATCCTCTCAATAGATGCAGAAAAAGCATTTAACAAAGTACAACATCCATTCATGGTAACTTTCAACAAAGTACAGTTGGAGGGAATATGCCTCAACATAAAAAGTCTATACACAAAAATTCCACAGCTAATATCTTCAATGGGGAAAAACTGAGAGGTTTTCCTGTATGGTCGGGAAAGAGATGGGAATATTCATCCACACTCACCACTGTTATTTAACACAGTACTGGAATTCTTAACCACAGCAGACAACACAAAGTAGAAATAGAAGTATCCAAATTGTCAAGGAGGAAGTCAAAATCTCACTATTTGCAAATAACATGACTCTCTATATGGAAAACCTAAAAGAATCCATCAAAAATTTGGTAGAACTGCTATATGAATTCAGGAAAGTCACAGGATAAAAAGCATTTTATAGAATTCTCCTGTATTTCTATATAGCAATAATGAAGCAACAGAAAGAGAAATCAAGGAATCAATTCCAGTTACAATTGCACCAAAAACCATAAGATACCTAGAAATAAGCCTAACCAGAGGTAAAAAATCTGCACTCTGAAACAATAAAACACATATGAAAAAATTCAAAGATGACTCAAAGAAATGGAAAAACATTCTATACTCATGGATTGGAAGAACTAATATTGTTAAAACGTCTATACTACCCAAAGCAACCTGCACATTTGATGAAGTCCATATTGAAATACCAACAGCATTTTTCACAGAGATAGAAAAAACTATTCTAAAACTTGTATGGAAAAACAAAAGACCCCAAATAGCCAAAGCAACCTCAAAAAAGAAAGGCAAAGCTGGAGGAAACACAGTTCTAGACTTCAAGTTATATTACAAAGCTGTACTGGTCCAGAGAGTATGGTACTAAAACAAAAACAGGCATACAGATCAATGGAACAGAATAGAAAAGCCAGAAATGAACACACAACTATATAGTCAACTAATTTTTGACAAAGCAAGAATATCCAATGGAAAAAAAAAATCTCTTCAATAAATGGTGTTGGGAAGAGTGAACAGCTACCTGCAAAAGAATGAAACTTACACCACACAAAAAAATAAATTCAAATTGGATTAAAGACCTAAATGTGAGACAGGAAACCATCAAAATCCTAGAG
>NW_019154151.1:2594911-2600172 GCF_002288905.1 Enhydra lutris kenyoni
AGATAAGCTATCTAGCTGATCTCCCGCTACCTGAAGTAGTCTCAGCCTGCTACTTCTCCGCCATCTTGACTCCTCTCCTCCCGTTTTGACATCTTTTGCATCAACTTCTTACTTGATACGTCTCCTGAGGCAAAGGTAACAAAACCAAAAAGTAAACTATTGGGACTTAATCAAGATTATTCTGCACAGCAAAGGAAACAATCAGCAAAACTAAAAGGCAGCCTAGGGAATGAAAGAAGATATTTGTAAGTGACATCTCTGATTAAGGGCTAGTATCTAAAAATATATAAAGAACTTATAAAACTCAAACCCCAGTAACAAATAATCCAGTTAAGAAAAGAGCAGAAGATATGATAGACATTTTTCCAAGAATACATACAAATGATTAATCAGACACATGAATAGATGCTCAACATCATTCATCTTCAGGGAAATATGAATCAAACTACAATGAGATAACAGCTCACACCTGTCAGAATGTCTAAAATTAACAATACAGGAAACAACAGGTGTTGGCAAAGATGTGGAGAAAGGGGAACCCTCTTCCACTGTTGGTGGGAATACAAACTGGAGCTGCCACTCTAGAAAACAGTATGGTGGTTCCTCAAAAACTGAAAAATAGAACTGCCCTATGATCTAGCAGTTTCACTATTCGGTACATACCCAAAGGATACAAAAATATTATTTGAAGGGATACATGCACCCCAATGTTTATGGCAACATTATCAACAATAGGAAAATAAGGAAAGGATCCAGATTTCCTGGGATTGAGGAATGGAAAAAGAAGATTTAGTATATATTTACAATGGAATATTAATCAACCATAGAAATGAATGAAATCTTGCCATTTATAAAGACATAGATTGAGCTATAGTGTATTATGCTAAGTGAAGTATGTCAGTCAGAGAAAGACAAATGTTATAAGATTTCATTCATGTGCTGAATTTAAGAAACAAAACAGATGAACATAGAGTGATAAAAAAGTGAGATACAAACCATAAAACAGACTCTTTTTTTTTTTTTTTTCATAAAACAGACTCTTAACTATAGAGAACAAACTCAGGATTCCTGGAGGGGAAGTGAGGAGGGAGACGGTTTAAATGTGTATGGATATTAAGGAGGGTATTGTGATGAGCACTGGGTATCGTATGTACATAATGAATCACTAAATTCTACACCTGAAACTAATATTATTCTGTTTGTTAACTAACTTGAATTTAAAAAAAAACTCTTTGATTATTAATTCAAAAAATATACTTTAGTTTTTTGTTTTTGTTTTTCTTTTTTTAAATAGGCACTGTGATACAGTGACAGACACTGGAAATGCACAAATGAACAATGTGGTAAAAGTCTTCTGCTCTCATGGAACTTACAGCTTATCACTAAGGAAGGGCTCAGCATGAGAAGTGAGCTTACAAAAAGCAGGGTCTAGATTTGGTAGAATATGAATTGGGGATCAAGGTTCTCACATCCTCTTGGTCTTTCAAGTTTTTATCTTCCTGGCCCTTACCTAATTCCATATATAGAGAGACATTTTGTGTTTGTATATAGATATCTATCTGTATCTATATATCTTTATGGATAGATATACACACACACATATATCTATATCTATCAGATATCTATATCTGGATATAGATCCAGATATCTAGATCTCTATATAGATATGTAGATAGATATACACACACACATATGTATGGACATAGACAGAGAGGCAAGCTGAAAGAGAGAGAGGGTGAGGGGGGTGGGGGAAGCAGGCTCCCTGCTGAGAAGAAAGCCTCATGTCAGGCTGGATCCCAGGACCCTGAGATCATGACCTGAGCCGAAGGCAGAGGCTTAACCCACTGAGCCACTCAGTTGTCCCTAAACAGCTGTATTTAAAATTGCTTTTTGCTTGGGCTTCTCTGACAGCAATTTTAGCTTTTAGAAGCTGTTCTTTGATGCTAGTTTACATATCACTGCCATGACGTTGTTGAGACTAAGTAAACATCCTGTTAAAAGATTAGTTTAAATGATTTGAGAATAATTCTCAACATATTACTAGAAGCCACTTTGAGGAGGCAGAATTAATAGTAGCAAAAGACTAGTTATCCATAGATACTCATTTTAATGTACAACAAACTTTCATTAAGAGAAGAAAAAAAACACTTAAAATTGGAGAAGATTGGAAAGAGAGAGAAAAAGAGAAACCCAATGGGTTTACAAAAAAGAGTTTAGTTAAAAACAGATTGATTCTTTCTTAATATGTAGCAGCATCAACCATCTCTTCTTGTTTTCAGTAGATTTGTTTCCTTTATGATATCAATAGATACTTAAGGCCATGTTCCAAGAGATAGTCTTAAACCATAGAAATAGATGTCATGACATAAGGATGATTTTCTTGGGACCTACTTACATATTGTAGATATGCAAAAAGGGAGGTGTAAATTACTAGCTCTAAAAGCTGAAATCACTGCTATTTTATTAAAATTGCTTAACATTTAATTATAAAAAGGTGTAAATTGATAAGGGATCAGCTTCCTCAACCATCAAAGAAAATTCGGATTTTCCTTTCTGCTAAATTTTAGTTGACAAGATTTTAATGAAACTTCATCCAGCCACTGAATAAAATTATTTCAAGATTATTTTTAAGACTTGTTATACCAGGGGCTGCCTGGGTGGCTCGGTGGGTTAAGCCTCTGCCTTCAGCTCAGGTCCTGATCTCAGGGTTCTGGGATCGAGTCCCACATCAGGCTCTCTGCTAGGCAGGGAGCCTGCTTCCTCCTCTCTCTCTCTCTCTCTCTCTCTCTACTTGTGATCTCCCTCTTTGGTAAAATAATAAAAATCTTAAAAAAAAAAAAAAAAAAGACTTGTTATACCATAGGGGTGGTTCAGTCTGTTGAGTGTCAAACTCTTGACTTTGGCCCATGTCATGATCTCCCAGTCAGGAGACTGAGTTGCATATTGGGCTCTGTGCTCAGTGGGGAATCTGCTTCCCCTCTTCCTCTCCCTCTGCCCCTCCACCTGTCTCTCTCTATCTCTCTGAAATAAATAAATAAGTCTTTCTTTTAAAGAAGACTTGATGGCTTATTATATCATAAACACACATCATGTGACTGATAGTGTTTATCACACTTGCATGAGTACATATATGTTATATATGTAATATATGATAGTTCACATTCACATAATCTCACATAATCTCTTGGGATGTTCTAACTTTTTATTTACTTCTATTCAGCTTGGAACAAGTGTATTTCAACTGATTTTATAGACACAAAATATCAGAATACTACACCATATAATAATGAAATATTTTCTTGCTGACAAAAACCATCAGAAAATAACAAAGCTTCACTGAAAGGGAAGTAATTTGTTAATTATTAGTATTTTCAATGTCATAATAGCTGTCATTTAAATTTCTTTTGGGGCAAAATAATTATTTACATGTTGAATAGTGCTGTACAGCATACAGAACCTGCTGTATCTATTTTCTCATCTAGGCTTATGAACAATTATGTGAAGTAGACTGTATTATTAGTATTACACAAATAAAGAGAAGTTCAGAGAAAATAGATAACTTTTCCCGCATCACTTGATAATAAGCGACAAAGCTACTGAACAGGGCTTAGATTTTCTAACTCAAGGTTAATGCTCTTTTTTTCCCACTACACTGTAATCATGGACTGGAAAATAAATGCTTCATAAGGGTCATTTTCTTTTTCCAATAGTTTAGCTCCATCAGTGAATTTTACTCTAAAAGTTCAGATGTAATGAGTGCTACCTTATATGTTCCATAATGTATAAGAAATTGATTTCAGAAACTGTTTATGACAAATTTTTAAATAATTCTGCATGGCAGAAAAGTTCAAGATAGTTAGATGTATTGCCCTCCATCCCAAATAAAACCATTTGCCTACTTCAAAGCACAATATTGCCTCCACTATCCACTTGCTATGTACCATATCAAGGCTGTTTTTTTTTTTTTTCCTAGAAGTCTCAGGGAAAACACTACTAAATGGTACCCTGAAATTGGAAGCTGAAACTGCAACTGTCTTATTCATAAGGTTGCCAGTTTTAGGAAATAAAAATACAGGATACTCACTTATATTTCAATTTCATATGAATGGGGGATGATTTTTAATACAGGCATGCCCTAAATAGTACATGGGTCACACTCATACTAAAAGATTTACTCATTTATCTGAAATTCAAATTTAACTAGGTGTCTATATTTTATCTTGCAAATCTACTCAATTCATTGATCACCATTTCACATAGACTGGATTTAGCAAATTGTTCTCTTTCCTTATATGGGTGTCTCCAGAAGTGTGGCCTTCATGTGAGCCATCTTTCTAGTCCAGATGTGTTATGATTAGAGTTTCAATAGTCACATTCTTGGTTGTAGAAACCTAGTAGTCTCTAGTTAACAGGACAGGTACAGGAAGGGTGTACTAGAATAAGTAGATTTCAATTTGTATTTATTTGCATCTTATTTCCTATTTGAGTTTTTCCAAGTGATAATTATGTGAACATGTAAAAGAAATTTAATTTCTCTGAGTCTCAATTGCTTCTTCTAAAAATGAGAATTAAAATTACTTATAGCTAATAAAATAGTATGATGATTATGCACAACTATGATTATAAACTGCTTAGCAATATGTTTCTCATCAATAGACACCCAAAATGTTAGAGAAAAACCAAAATAGTTTCCTGTGGACAGATACTTGAAGTATCCATATATATTTTGATAGATATGAATATGTAAGTTAAGATTTAAAAAGTCTGTTTTATCAGTGAGTAGAGTCTGAATGAAAATGAATCAGTCATTATTATAAATACCAGATAACTTAGAAATTAACCATTACAGGAGGAGTCAAAATGGCGGAGGAATAGCAGTCTGAGACTACTTCAGGTAGCAGTAGATCAGCTAGATAGCTTATCTAAAGATTACAAACACCTACAAATCCAACGGGAGATCGAAGAGAAGAAGAACAGCAATTCTAGAAACAGAAAATCAACCACTTTCTGAAAGATAGGACTGGCAGAGAAGGGAATCCAGAGCGACGGGAAGATAGACCACAGGGGGAGGGGCCGGCTCCTGGCAAGCGGTGGAGCAATGGAGCAAAAAATCAGGACTTTTAAAAGTCTGTTCCGCTGAGGGACTTCACTCCAGAGGCTTAACTGGGGTGAAGCCCACGCAGGGTCAGCGTGGCCTCAGGTCCCGCAGGGTCACAGAAGGATCGGGGGTGTCTGAGTGTCACAGAGCTTACAGGTATTAG
>NW_019154151.1:2603172-2628154 GCF_002288905.1 Enhydra lutris kenyoni
GGTTATGGACATTGGGGAGGGTATGTGCTATGGTGAGTGCTGTGAAGCGTGTAAACCTGGCGATTCACAGACCTGTACCCCTGGGGATAAAAATATATTATATGTTTATAAAAAATAAAATTAAAAAAAAAGAAATTAACCGTTACAGAAATCAATGTTGTAAGCCTGCCATATTACTTTGCCAAGTGGTTAGATTGTTTAAAAGTCTAAGGACATTAAGAAAAAAAAAATTAAATGTGAAACATATTTGTGAAATATATATGAGATTTATAAATTTATATATTTATTATAGATAAATATATACATATATATTTATATCTTTGGAAACAAATGATAGATTGCATGTTTTATTGCTAATAACTCTTATTGGGCAGGTCTCGCTCATCCACCTATGTTTGGGCAACTCCGTGATTGTCAAATGTGCAGCCATTTGAAATCAGTCTACTTAAGAGATGAGTAGTTAGTAGGCTCTAAAGAATGAGATTTAAATAATTTTCATAGTGAAAATGAATGAGGGGGGAAACCGTCTTGAGGTCTAGAAGACTATCAGCAAAAAAGTAGGCTTGGAAAAAAAGCAAAGCAAAGAAAAGAAAAGAAAAAAAAAACAGAGATGTTTTCAGATATTATAGCTGTCAACCAGAACAGATTCACAGCTGAAGCAATTCCTGATGGGGCATGAGGTGTTATTTGGGTGGAGGTTTTTCAAGTTCACTTTGATGAATAAAACTCTTTTCATTGAAAGAACGAATGCCAAAGCCTCAAGTCAAAATACTGTTCAATTATCTTTTGCAGAGCTTTAGGATATACTGTCCCCCTTGTTCTGAGAAGAATGAAGATAATCAGGGAGCCAATAGGTGTCACCCAATTTCCCCTCCAGTTACACTGTCACATCTTTCTTTTCCTTTATAGAAAAAAAAAAGCTGAGTTATTTATTTATACTCCTCACTAATTTTTCTTGAGTCCATTTCAGTTGGATGAGTTGTCCACAGAAACTGATCCTCTCATAGTTGCTAATGACCTCATATGCAATGGTAATTTCTCTGTCCTCATCTTATTTTACTTTGCACAACATTTGTCAGAGTTTACCACTTTCTCCTCCTTAAGAAACTTTGTCACTTCTAGAATACTACACTCATCCAGTTTTCTTCCTGTTTGCTGTGATTGTTCCTTCTTTTGTAGTTTTTAAAATCTTAGTCTAAAACTAGGTGTTGCCCTAGAGCGTAGTCTTCTTTCCTAGCTATACTTTCGTCCTTGGTGATCACATATAGTCTTAAGATGTTAATTATAATCTACATCCTAATGACTCAAAAATTTTATCCCTGGCTCAGATCTCTTCTCTGAACTCCAGACATCTGTACTCAATTATTTATTGGACATATTTACTTCTTTGTCTAATAGCCATTGAGGCTTAACACATTCAAGCCCAGTTCCCAATATTCTTCCTCTGAAGGTTTTTCTTCCTGAAGTCTAACCCATCTGAGTTAATTGCAGTTACTTTTGTAAAAGTCTTAATTTCACCCATGATTCTCCGCATTTTCACACACCTCAACTCTGTTCTATCAGCAAATCCTGTTACCACTAACTTAAAAATACATACAGAATTTGACATTTCTACTACTTCACTGCCACTACCTTGTTCCAAGCCACCATAATATCTTTTCTGAATTAATAAAATAGCATTTTTAATTGAACACCTTGCTTTCATTCTTAATCTCTTGTAGACTTCTCTCCACACAGCACAAAGAGTAACCTTCTTAAAACCTAGTCATATAATGTCACTCCTCCTCTCCAAAGCCCTTAAATAAATAATACATTATATTTTAATAAGAAAGTTTAAAAAAAGGTTCCAATGGCTTTCCACTGTAAGTCAAAGTTCTTAGAAACTACATGAGCTGTCCTTCCTTTCCTCTGATATTATCTCTGATTATTCTTCCTTAGTTCCCTCCAAAGTGCACCTCCCTGCTGTTCTTACTTCTATCTGGGATGCTCTACTTCCAGACAGCCCTCACTCAATGCACATATGTCTCTGAGTCAGTGATGCCTTACTTTGCCATCATACCAAACATGAAAAATTTACCCCACTATTTCAAATTCTTATTATTTGATTTATTTTTTCTCATTCCATACGATACTCTAACACATTATAATTTATTTATTCATACTGTTTAGTGTAGGTTTTTCCAAGCAGAATGTAAGTTCCACACATACTGAGACTTTGCCTTTTTTCTCTATTGTTTTCCTGAGTCCGGAATAATGCCTGAGACAGAGTAGGCTCTAACTTGTTGAATAAACTGATATATATATATATATATATATATAATTTTATTACCTTTTACTTCCTTTCCTCCACTCTATTTCTTTTTATTGAATGCTATTGATACTGTTTTAGAACTTGTGGATGTATGTTTTATGCCTATTAACTTTTCTCTTTTGTTCCAATACACTGCATTCAAGGAAAATTGCCTGCTTCAAGCTTCTGATTAACTGATACACTGAATTGCTCTTGCTCTCCTGTTTAGCAGGTTCCTTGATTTAAAAAAATTGATAATAATTTTCAAATCTTAAATCTTGTATTTGTGAAGTCACTTCATCTTATCCTGTTCCAGAAATTACAGATCATCATAGAAACTTTGTTTTAGAAGTTCTACCTCTGATTACAGAATACTTCAAAAACAGACTATTTCAAACTAAATTCTGACATTAATTAATATTGAAGGATCAGTCATCTTTTAAAAAATGCACTTACTCTGTGTGAAGCTGAAAACTCAGAGGTCAAGACATTGAAAAAACACCTTTGCATAAAAGGCTTCAAGGCTCAATTTAACTCTCCTCAAACACAAAGAGGAAGTATTTCAGACAGAAGTTTTCAGTTGGTATTATTTTCTTTTAAAAGGAATAGGAAATAAAAGAAATTTGTGTCTTTAAAAACTCTGGACCATGGTGCTATCATGGGGTTTTTAGATGAACCTGAGATCAGAAATGAAAAGGATTGAGGTCAGTCAATGGTTTCTTCCATTCAAAGAATTCTAATCTTAAAATTTCAAGGTTCTAGAAAGAAAAGTTAGTGTCATTATAAAAGCTGGAAAGTAATTGAAAAGCATCACATTATGACAGCGTAGGTCAAGAAAAAGTAAAGACTCATAACTTTAAACAAAATTTCAAAACCAGAAGGAGCAAATTTGGTTTCAAATCTAGAACTAATCTGACAAATGACATCAATAGGGAGGAAGAAACATTTCTTTCTACCCAGTAGGATATTTTATTAGATTCCTGTAAAATAAGTTCACTTATCCTTTATAGTATGATTTTGTCACCAAAACTTTTACCTTGATATTTTATCTTTCTTATGTGGCCTCAAAGGGGAGACTGGAGTTAGTATTAACTTTAAATATTAGATATGTATGTTCCACTTTTTTTTTAAATTTTCTGTTTTCCTTACAGAGATAATCATCACTCATTTTGTCATTGAAAAATCATAAGAAATCATAATAAACACATGTAGGAGTTGAGGTGCACTTAATATTAACACATGCAAGATTGAAATTATCCATGAAAGTTTGTATAATTAGGTCACTCTATCTTAATCTAAATTATCCACAGCTGATATTGTCCATAGTTGTATTCAAGAAATAAAAATAATTTAATAATCCTAATTAAATGACTGTACTCAGTGGATTTTTTCCCTTACTTTTGTTTCCCTTTCTTCTTTGCATAGCACAGACCTGAACTGTGACTTTCTACAAGTCATGATAATTGTCTCTTTTATAAAGAACATTACAAATATAGATTGGAAAAAAATTTTGTGAAATAACTCTTTCAACAAAAAGCATTTCCTTACACAAAAGGAATTCCAGCTGACCTAGTTTAGGCATTTCATGAAACATACTGTGAATTTCATTTCATGAAACACAACCACCTTGGCCATGAAATATCAGTGGTGTAAGAAATCATCCCAGAAAGTTGGTTTTTAATCTTCATATCAATCTGTTAGCTTTGAAAAGAAGAGTCAGCAGATGCCAGAGAACTAGTATCACAGGGAAAGGAGGAAAAAGAAACATAAGCATTCTCCTTTAATTTTTCTTAAATTATAAACCATAATTTATTAAATAAATAACTGTCATGAACTAGAACAAATAATACTAAAATTCTAAAAGTACTAAAATGCTAAAATAATATTAAAAGTGACAAATGACCCCAAATAGTCAAAGCAATCTGTGAAAGGAAAACAAAATAGGAGGTATCACAATTTTAGATTTTAAGATACACTACAAAGCTGTAGTAATCAATAGTATGGGTCCATTATCTTTTCTCTTTTTGATAGGTCTGACCAGAAGTTAATAAATTTTATTAATTTTTTCAAAGAATCAACTCTCGGCTTCATTGATCTGTTCTATTCTGTTTTTAGTTTCTATACCATTTACTTCTGCTCTAATCATTATTATTTCCTTCTTTCTGATGGGTTTGTATTTTTTTGTTGTTCTTTATCTGCATCATTTAGGTATAAGTTTAGGTTGTTTATTTCAGAGTATTCTTGCTTCTTGAGGTAGACATATATTGCTATACACTTCTTTATTAGGACTGCATTTGCTACATCCCAAAGGTTTGGGACCATTGCATTTTGATTTACATTTTTCCATGTATATTTTTTAATTTCTTCTTTGATTTCCTGGCTGACTCATTCATTGTTTACTAGGATGTTGTTTAACCTTCATGTGTTAGTTTGTTGTCTTTCCAGAGTTTTTCTTATGATTGACTTCCAGTTTCATGGTGCATTGGTCATAAAAGGTGCTTGGTATTTCAATCTTTTTGTATTTGTTGAGGCCAGTTTGTGATCTCTGTGTGATGTATTTTGGAGAATGTTCCATGTGCATTTGAAAATAATGTATATTCTGCTGCTTTAGGAAGAATGTTCATAATATATCTGTTAAGTCCATCTGGTCTAGTGTGTCACTCATGTGGAAGAATCTTCAGCCAAGAATACTCTATCCAGTGAGGCTATCATTCAGAATAGAAAAGAAAAAGAGTTTTTCAGACAAACAAAAACCAAAATAGTTTGTGACCACTAAACCAGCCCTGACAGAAATATGAAAGGGAACTTTGTGAGTGGAAAGAGAGAACGAAAGTGAAAAAGACAGGGGGAACCTTGGTGACTCAGTGGGTTAAGCATCTGCCTTTGGCTCAGGTCATGATCCCAGGGTCCTGGGATCAAGCATTGCCTCAAGCTCCCTGCTCAGCAGGGAACTCTGTGTCTCCCTCTCCCTCCGTTCCTCCCCCCACCCATTTATGCTCTCTCTCTCTCCCTTTATCTCTCTTTGTATATCTCTCTCAAATAAATAAATAAAACCTTTTAAAAAGTGACAAAGAGAAGAAAAGAATTTTTAATGTAAATTGATTAAAAGCTCCAATCAAAAGACATAGGTTGTCAGAACAGATTTAAAAAAAAAAAAAAAAAACATTGGAAGAGCAAGATGGTGGATAAATAGGAGACCTAAATTTCATCTCATGTTAGGAATTCAGGAGATAGTTATCAAACCATTCTGAACACCTATGAACTCAACAGGAGAGTGAAGAAAATAACAGCAACAATGTTATGAACAGAAAAGCACCCACCTTCTAGAAGCCATACTCTATCCCTTCATGTATTTAACCTTATTTGTTGTATATATGTAAGTTTCTTTTTCTTTAAGATTTTTGGGTCACAGTTTCTTCTAATAGACCAAAATATACCTTAAATCTAGACTATGGCTTTGTTCAAGTCTCCCATCTCATCACACTCTCCCCCTTTTTTTTCTTTCTTTTTTCAACCAACTTCTTCTTATCAACTCTTTTTTTTAAACCTTTTTAATTTTTCATTTTTACAGTCATATTAGATCCCTTCATCATATTTGCCCTTATTTTTGTATATATGTTTTTCTTTCTTTAAAAATTTGAGAGGAAATTTCTTCTAATAGACTAAAATACACTCAAAATGAAGTGTGTGGCTCTGTTCTATTCACCAAATTGATCATATTTTTTTTTCCCCCCAGTTTCAGGTATCTTCTGAATTGTTTAGTGTTTATTTTTCTGGGATCCTTGCTATCCTTTCAGCATTTTGTTCTCTCACTCACCTATTCTTCTCTGGAAAAAATGACAAGCCAGAAAAACTCACCTCAAAAAAAACAAACAAACAAACAAAAAAAAAAACAAGAGGCAGTCCCTAACTGATGGATAGGGACCTAATCAATATGAATATTAGTAAGATGTCAAAACTAGAGTTCAGAATGATGATTATAAAGATACCAGTTGGGCTTCAAAAAAGCACAGAAGATACTAGAGACTCTCTTTCTGGAGAAATAAAAGAACTAAAATCTAACCAAGTTGAAATTTAAAAAGCTATAATTGAGGTGCAATAAAAAGTGGAGGCTTTTACTGCTAGGATAAATGAGGCAGAAGAGAGAATTAATGATATAGAAGACCAAAGGATGGATAACAAAAGAAGTGAGAAAAAGAGAGATATGCAACTACTGGATCACAAGGGAGAGAATTCGAGAGATAAGTGATACCATAAGATGAAACAATATTGGAATAATTTGGATCCCAGAAGAAGAAGAAAGAGAAAGAGTACCAGAAGTTATTTTGGAGTAAACGATAGCAGAAAACTTCCCTAGTCTAGGGAAGGAAACAGGCATCAAAATCCAGGAGGCACAGAGAAACCCCCTCAAAATCAATAAAAATAGGTCCACAGCACATCATCTAATATTAAAACTTACAAGTCTCAGAGACAAAGAGAAAATACTGAAAGCAGCTCAGAACAAGAGGTCTGTAACCTACAATTGTAGAAATATTACATTGGCAGCAGACATATCCACAGGGACCTCGCAGGCCAGAAAGGACAGCATCATATATTCAGAGCACTAAATGAGAAAAATATGCAATCAAGAACACTATATCCAGCTAGGTTGTCATTGAAAATAGAAGGAGAGATAAAAAGCTCCCAGGACAAACAAATACTAAAAGAATTTGCAAACACCAAACCAGCCCTACAGAAAATATTGAAAATGTTCCTCTAAGCAAAGAGAGAGCCTAAAAGTAACAGACCAGAAAGGAACAGAGACAATATATAGTAACAGCCACCTTACAGGCAATACAGTGGCACTAAATTCATTTTTCACTAGTTACCGTGAATATAAATGGACTAAATGTCCCAATCAAAAGATACAGGGCATTAGATTGGATTAAAAAAAACAAGATCCATCGATATGCTGTCTACAAGAAATTCATTTTAGACCCAAAGACACCTCTAGTTTTAAAGTGAGGGGTGGAAAACAATTTACCACTAATGAACCTCAAAAGAAAGCTGTGGTGGCAATCCTTATATCAGACATATTAGATTTTAAGCTAAAACAATCATAAGAGATGAGGAAGGACACTATATCATATTTAACGTGTCTGTCCAACAAGAAGATCTAACAGTTTTAAATAGGTATGCCCCTAATATAGGAGCATCCAATTATATAAACCAATTAATAACTAAATCAAAGAAACACATCAACAATAATACAATTATAATAGGGGCCTTTAACATCCTCCTTACTGAAATGCACAAATCATCTAAGCAAAAGATGAACAAGGAAATGAAGGCTCTAAATGACACACTGGACCAGATGGACACCACAGATATATTCAGATCATTCCTTCCCAAAGCAATAGAATACACATTCTTCTCTAGTACACATGAAACATTCTCCAGAATAGATCACATCCTGGGTCACAAATCAGGTCTCCAACCAGTACCAAAAGATTGGGATCACTCCCTGCATATTTTCAGACCACAATGTTCTGAAACTAGAACTGAATCACAAGAGGAAAATTAGAAAGAACTCAAACACATGGAGGTTAAGAGCATCCTACTAAATAATGAGTGGGTTAACCAGGAAATTAAAGAAGAATTAAAAAATTTATTGAAAACAGATGAAAATGAAAACATAACTGTTCAAAATCTTTGGGACACAGCAAAGGGGGTCCTGAGAGGAAAGTATATAGCAATACAAGCCTTTCTCAAGAAACAAGAAAGGTCTCAAGTACATAACCTAAACCTACACTTAAAGGAGCTGAAGAAAGAACAGCAAATAAAGCCTAAACCCAGCAGGAAAAGAGAAATAATAATGATCAGAGCAGAAATCAATGAAATAGAAACCAAAAGATCAACAAGATCAGGAGTTTGTTCATTGAAAGAATTAGTAAAATAGATAAATCCCTAGCCAGACTTACTAATAAGAGAAGAGAAAGGACCCATATTAATAAAATCATGAATGAAATAGGAGAGATCACAACCAATGCCAAAGAAATACAATTATAATGACATATTATGAGAAACTGTATGCAAGCAAATTAGGCAATCTGGAAGGAATGGATGCATTCCTAGAGACATATAAACTATCAAAACTGAACCAGGAAGAAATAGAAAACTTGAACAGACCCATAACCAGTAAAGAAATAGAAGCAGTTATCAAATATCTCTAAAACAACAACGACAACAACAACAACAACAAAACCAAAAACGAAGAGCCCAGGGGCAGACGGATTCCCAGAAAAATTCTACCAAACATTTAAAAAAGAATTAATACCTAGATACCTAGTCTCCTGAAACTGTTCCAGAAAATAGAAATGGAAGAAAAACTTCCAAACTCATTTTATGAGGTCATCATCACCTTGAACCCAAAACCAAACGAAGACCTCATTAAAAAAGAATTACAGACCAATATCTTTGAAGAACACAGATACAAAAATTCTCACCAAAATACTAGTCAATAGGATCCAACAATACATTAAAAAGATCATTCACCACGACCAAGTGAGTTTATTCCTGGGCTGCAAGGTTGGTTCAACATCCACAAATCAGTCAATGTGATACAATACATTAATCAAAGAAAGAACAAGAGCAATACGATGCTTTCAATAGATGCAGAAAAAGCATTTGACAAAGTATGGCATCTTTCTTGATCAAAACTCTTCACAGAGTAGGGATAGAGGATACTTACCCCAATATCATCAAAGCCATCTATGAAAAACCCACAGCGAATATGATTCTCAAAGGGGAAAAACTGCTATTCAACATAGTACTAAAAGTCCTAGCCTCAGCAATCAGATGACAAAAGGAAATAAAAGGCATCCAAATCAGCAAAGAAAAAGTCAAACTCTCACTCTTTGTATATGATATGGAAAACCCAATATATTATGCAGAAAACCCAAAAGAGTCCACCCAAAAACTGCTAGAATTCATATAGGAATTCAGTAAAGTGTCAGGATTTAAATCAATGCACAGAAATCAGTTGCATTTCTATACACCAACAGCAAGACAGAAGAAAGAGAATTTAAGGAGTTGATCCCATTTAC
Organism: Enhydra lutris kenyoni; assembly: GCF_002288905.1. Lineage (NCBI taxonomy): Eukaryota > Metazoa > Chordata > Mammalia > Carnivora > Mustelidae > Enhydra > Enhydra lutris. The sequence continues at coordinate 2,612,548 of NW_019154151.1, forward strand.
AATTGTACACAAAACCATAAGATACCTAGGAAAAAATCTAACCAAAGAGACAGAGAATCTGTTATCAGAAAACTGTAGAGTACTCATGAAAGAAATTGACAAAGACACAAAGAAATAGAAAACCATTCCTTGTTCATGGATTGGAAAAAAAAAATATTGTGAAAATGCCTATGCTACCTAGAGTAATCTACACATTTAATGTGATCCCCAACAAAATACTATCTTTTTTTTTTCAAAGAAATGGAACAAATAATCCTAAAATTTATATAGAACAAGAAAAGACCCCAAATAGCCAGATAAATGTTGAAAAAGAAAGCCATAGCTGGTGGCTTAATAATTCCACACTTCAAGCTCTATTACAAAGCTGTAATCATCAAGACAATATGGTACTGTTACAAAAATAGACACACAGATCAATAAGCCAGAATAGAGAGCCCAGAAATGCACCCTCAACTCTATGGTCAACTAATCTTCGACAAACCTGGAAAGAATATCCAATGGAAACAAGACAGAAGAAAGAGAAATGGTATTGGGAAAATTGGACAGCCACATGTAGAAGAATGAAACAGAACCATTTCCTTACACCATACACAAAAATGGACTTGAAATAGATGAAAGATCTCAATGTGAGACAGGAATCCATCAAAATCCTTGAGAACACAGACAGCAAACTTTTCGACCTCAGCCACAACTTCTTCCTAGAAACATTGCCAAAGACAAGGAAAGAAAGGACGAAAATGAACTATCGGGACTTCATCAAGATCAAAAGCTTTTGCACAGCAAAGGAAACAGCCAACAAAACCAAAACACAACTAACAGAATTGGAGAACATATTTGCAAATGACCTATCAGATAAAGGGCTACTATCCAAAATCTATAAAGAACTTAACAAACTCAACACCCAAAGAAAAATAATCCAATCAAGAAATGGGCAGAAGTCATGAACAGACATTTCTGCAAAGAAGACATCCAGATATATATCTATATATCTATATACAATGGAATATTATGCAGCCATCCAGAAAAAGCCAAATCTTTCCATTTTGAATGATGTGGATGCAACTAGAGGGTATTATGCTAAGTGAAATAAGTCAATCAGAAAGAGATAATTAACATATGATCTCACTGATATAAGAAATTTGAGAGACAAGACAGAGAACCATAGGGGAAAGGAGGAAATAATGAAATAAGATGAAACTAGAGAGGGAGACAAACCATAAAAGACTCTTAATCTCAGGAAATAAACAGGGTTGCTGGGGCAGGGGGAGGAATGTGATTGCTGAGTGATGGACACTGAAGAAAGTATGTGCTATGGTGAGTGCTGTGAATTGTGTAAGACTGATGAATCACAGACCTTTACCCCTGAAACAAATAAGACACATGTTAATAATAACTAAAAAAAAAAAAACAAGACCCATCTATATGCTGTCTATAAAAGACCCATTTTAGACCTAAAGAAACCTGCAGATTGAGAGTGAAGGGATGAGAAAACATTTATCACACAAATGGATGGCAAAAGAAAGCTAGGTTAGCAATATCCCTATTTTTATCAGACAAACTAGATTCTCGACCAAGTGCTATAACAAGAAATGAAGCAGGGCAATATATAATAATAAAGGGGTCATTACAACAAGAAGATCTAACAATTATAAATATTTATGCCCCCAACTTTGGAGCACCCAAATATATAAAATAATTAGTAATAAACAACATAAAACTACTAATTGAAAATAGCACAATACTAGTAGGAAGTTTTAACACCCCACGTGCATCAATGGAGAAATTATCTAAATAGAAAATCAAGAAGGAAACAATGACTTTGAATGACACATTGGACCAGATGGACATCACAGAGATATACAGTACATTTCATCCTAAAACAGAACCCATTTTTCTTTTCAGTTGCACATGGAACATTATCCAGAATAGATCACATACTAGTCTGCAAACCAGGCATCAACGTACAAAAAGATTAAGATCATACCATGCATTTTTTCTGACCACAATGCTATGAAATTTGAAGTCAACCACAAGAAAAAAAAATTAGAAAGACCACAAATACACAGAAGTTTAAAAAAATGTGTTACCAAAAAACAAAAAAAAAGGGGCGCTTGGGTGGTTCAGTGGGTTAAAGCCTCTGCCTTCGGCTCAGGTCATGGTCCCAGGGTCCTGGGATCGAGCCCCGCATTGGGCTCCCTGCTCGTCAGGGAGCCTGCTTCCTCCTCTCTCTCTGCCTGCCTCTCTGCCTCCTTGTGATTTCTGTCTGTCAAATGAATAAATAATTAAAAAAAAAGATTCTATTAAAAATTGAATGGGTCAATCAGGAAATTAAGATGAATTTTAAAAAAAATACATGGAAGCAAATGAAAATGAAAACACAATGGTTCAAACCTTGGGATGCAGCAAAAGATGTCCTAAGAGGGAAGTATATAGAAATAGAGGCCTACCTCCAGAAGAAAGATAAGTCTCAAATACACAATCTAACCTTACACTTTAAGGATCTAGAAATAGAAAAAGAAACCCAGCAGACAAGGGAAAATACAAAGATTAGAGCACAAATAAATGATACAGAAACTGAAAAAATAGGTCAATAAAACCAGGAGTTGGATCTTAGAAAAAATTAATAAAATGACAAGCCTCTAACCAGACTTATCAAAAAGAAAACAGAAAGGAACCAAATAATTAAAATCAAGAATGAGAGAGGAGAAATAACAACAAACACCACAGGAATACAAACAGTTCTAGGGGAATACTATGAAAAAATGTGTGCCAACAAATTTGACAACCTAAAAAAAATGGATAAATTCTCAAAAACATATTAACTACAAAAACTGAAACAGGAAGAAATAGAAAACTTGAACAGACTGATAGCCAGCAAATAAATTGTATCGGTAATAAAAAATTTCCCAAAAAACAAAAGTCCTTTTCCAGAAGGCTTCACAGTTGGAATCTACCAACATTTAAAGATCTAATAACTATTTGTCTCAAACTATTTGAAAAAATAGAAGTGGAAGGAAAACTTCCAAACTCATACTGAGGACAGAAATACCCTGATTCCAAAACAAAAGACTCTGTTAAAAAAAAGAGAGAGTCTCTTTTTTTAAACAAAGAACTAAAGCCCATATCCCTGATGAGCATGGATGCAAAAATTCTCAATAAAATACTAGCAAGAAGAATCAAGCAATACACTAAAAGAATCATTCAGCAAAAAAAATGTGGGATTTATTCTTGGGCTGCAGGGTGGTTTAATATTCACAAATCAATCAACATCATACACCACATTAATAAAAGAAAGGTTGAGAATACTCTCAATAGATTCAGAAAAAGCAACTGACAGAGAATAACAAACCTGCATGATAAAATGCCTCAACAAAGGAGGGATACAGGGAATATACCTAAAAGTAAGGAAGTTCATACATATGAAATCCACAGCTAATGCCATCTTCAGTGAAGGAAAGCTGAGAGCATTTCCTCTGTGGTCAGGAACAAGACAGGGATATGCACTCTCACCACTGTTATTTAAAATAGTACTGGAAGTCCTAGCCACAACAATCAGACAACAAAATAAATAAAGGCATCCAAATAAGCAAGGAAGTAGTCCAAATTTTACTATTTGCAGATGACATGATACTTTATATAGAAACCTAAAAGAATCCACCAAAATTTTTCTAGAACTAATATGTGAATTCAGAAAAATTGCAGGATACAAAATCAATGTACAAAAATCTGTTGCATTTCCATACACCAATAATCAAGGAGCAGAAAGAAAAATCAAGGAATCAATTCCATTTACAGTTGCACCAAAAAAACACAAGATACCTAGGAATAAAACTAACCAAAAAGGTAAAAGTCTGTGCTTTGGAAACTATAAAACACTGATGACAAAATTGAGGAGATGGAAACACACACCATGCTAATGGATTGGAAAAACAAATATTGTTAAAATGTCTGCACTACCCAAAGCAATCTACACATTCAATGCCATCTCTATCAAAATAACACCAGCATTTTTCACAGAGCTAGAACCAATAATCCTGAAATTTGTATGGAACTACAAAGTAGTCTGAATAGCCAAAGCAACCTTGAAAAAGAAAAGCAAAGCTATACACATAATTCCAGACTTCAAGTCACATTACAAAGCTATAGCGATCCAGACAGTATGGTACTAAAACAAAAACAGACACATTGATCAATGGAATAAAATAGTAAACCCAGAAATGAACCTACAACTCTATAGTCAACTAATATTTGACAAAGCAGGGCAGAATTTCCAATGGGAAAAAGACAGTCTCTTCAACAAATGGAGTTGGAAAAATTGGACAGCCACATGTAGAAGAGTTAAACTGGACCTTTTTCAATTAATTTTTGACAAAGCAGGAAAAATATCCAATGGGAAAAATACAGTCTCTTCAACAAATGATGTTGGGAAAAGTGGGCCACAAGATGCAAAAGAATGAAATTGGACCACTTTCTTGCACCATACACACAAAAAAAATAAATCCAAAATGGAAGAAATACCTAAATATGAGACAAAAAACTATAAAAATCCTTGAAAAGAACATAAGCAGTAACCTCTTTAATGTTGGCCATAACAACTTATTACTAGGTATGTCTCCTGAGGTGAGGGAAACAATAGCTTGTATACAAGCTATTGGGAATTCATCAAGATTAAAAACCTTCTACACAACAAAGGAAACAATCAACAAAACTGAAAGGCAACCTATGGAATGGGGGAAGATATTAACCAGTGACATATCTGATAAAGGGTTAGTATCCAAGTTATATAAAGAATTTATAAAACTCAACACACCAATAATGAATAATCTAATTAAAATACAGGCAAAAGGCATGAATAGACATTTTTTTCCCAAAGAAGACATACAGATGACTAACAGACAAATGAAAAGATGCTCAACAATCACTCATCTTCAGGGACATACAAATCAAAACTATCATGAGGAGCACCTGGGTGGCTCAGTCAGTTATATGTCTGACTCTCAATTTTGGCTCATGTCATGATGTCTGCATGATGTTTCATGTCATGATGGAGCCCTGCTTTGGGCTCCACAATCAGATGAATTCTGCTTGCCCCTCTCCCTCTCCTCTTCTCTCTCTAATAAATAAATAAAATCTTAAAAAATAAAACATGAGATGTCACCTCATACCTGTCAGAATATCTAAAATTAACAACACAGGAAACAGCAGGTTTGAGCAAGAATTGCAGAGAAAAGGGAACACTCTTATACTTTTGGTGGTAATGTGAATTGGTGAAGCAACTCTGGCAAACAATATAGAGGTTCCTCAAATACTGAAAAATTGAACTACCTTATGATCCATCAATTGCACCCATGGATAAAAAAAATACTGATTCAAAGGGACACAGGCACCCTGATGTTTATAGCAGCATTAGCAGCAATTGCCAACTATAAAAAGAGCCTAAATGTCCATTGACTGACAAATGGGTGAAGAAGTGGCATGTATATACAATAGAATATCAGCCATTAAAAAGAATGAAATCTTGCTATTTGCAATGATATGGATAGAGATAAAGTGTATTATGCTAAGAGAAATAAGTCAGTCAGAGAAAGATAAATACCATATGATTTCACTCTTATGTGGAATTTAAGAAAAAAAAAATAACGAACATGGGGAGAAAGAATAGAGGCTAACCAGCAACCAGACTCTTAACTATAGAAAAGAAACTGAGGTTTACCGGAGGAGAGGTGGTGAGGGGATGGTTTAAGTATATGATGGGCATTAAGAAGGGCATTGTTGTGGTGAACATTGTGTGTTGTATGTACATCATGAATCACTAACTTCTACACATGAATCTAATATTACACTGTCTGTTAATGAAATGGAATTTAAATAAAAACTTAAAAGGAAAAAAAAAACGAAAACAAGACACATCTATATGTTGCCTTAAAGAGACTCATTTCTGACCTGGTGATATCTACAGATCAAATGTGAGAGGATGAAACAAAATTTATCTCTCAAATGGATGTCAAAAGAATGCTGAGTAGCAATATTTATATAGGACAACTAGACTTTATAACAAAGATAGTAACAAGAGACAAAGAAGGGTATTATATAATCATAAAGGTGATAATCCAAGAAGATATCTCAATTGTAAATATTTAGGTGACAAACAAGGGAGCACCTAAATACATAAAACTGTTAATAACAAATTTAAAGAAACTAATCCATAGTAATATAATAATAGTTGTGCACTTTAACACCCGCTTACATCAATGGACAGATTGTCCAAAGAGAAATCAACAAGGAAATACTGGCTTTGAATGACACACAGCATTAGATGGATATAACAGATATATTCAAAATGTTCCAACCCAATAAGGCAGAATACACATTCTTTTAAAATGCTAAGGAGCAATTTTTTTTCCTAAGGAGCAATTTTTATTGTAGATGCCTTCAAGCTTGGCATTTAGGTCAAAAGTAGTAACAACTTTTAAAATGTATTTGGGTAACAATGAAGTCATCATTCAAAAATGGTTTTTAAAGATTAATTTTGGACGTACTCATCAACACCCACTTTGGGTATGTTTGTTATATTGATACTTGATGTATATCACAAACACCACTACTTTATACTATACTCTTACACCTAAGAGTACCCATCTGCTATATTCTACATGTTTGTTCCTTGCTCCTGTACAAAAACTGCATTTATTTTCACACACACAAAAATTAAAGTACAGTGTACATGGAACATTCTCCAGAAAAGATCACATAATAGATAACCAAACAAGTCTTAACAAATTCAAGAAGATCAAAGATACAATACACCTTTTCTGAACACAACACTATGAAACTGGAAATCAACCACAAGAAAAACTCTGCAAAGAGCACAGATATGTGGAGTTTAAATAATATGCTACTAAACAATGAATGGTTCAACCAAGAAATCAAACAAATTTTAAAATTACATGGAAATAAATGAAAATGAAAACACAAAGGTCGAAATCTTTGGGATGGAACAAAAGTGGTTCTAAGAGGAAAGTTTATAGCAATACAAGCCTATCTCAAAAAACAAGAAAAATCTCAAATAAACAACCCAAATGTACTCCTAAAGGAACTAGAGAAAGAATAACAAACAAAGCCTAAAGCCAGCAGAAGGAAACAATTGATAAAGATTAGAGCAGATATAAATGATATAGAAACTAAAAATACAGTAGAACAGATAAATGAAACCAGGAGCTGGTTCTTTGAAAAAATTAATAAAATTGGTGAACTTCTAGGAAGACTTATCAAAAGAAAAGAGAAAGGACCCAAATATATAAAATCACAAATGAGAGAGGAGAAATAATAATCAACACCACAGAAATACAATTATAAGAGAAAATTATGAAAAACTATACACAACAAATTGAACAAACTAGAAGAAATGGATAAATTTCCAAGAAACGTATCAACAGCCAAAATTGAAACAGAAAGAAATAGAGAATTTGAACAGACTGATAACTTGCAAAGAAATTCAGTTATCAAAACACTCTCCACAAACAAAAGTCCTGGGACAGATAGCTTCACAGGTGAAATCTACCAAACATTTAAAGAAGAGTTAATGCTGGGGACACTGAGTGGCTCAGGTGATTAAGCATCTGACTCTTGGTTTTGGTTCAGGTCATGATCTCATGGGACATGGGATTGAGCCCCATGTTGGGCTCCACAATCAGTGAGGAGTCTGTTTGAAGATTCTCTCCCTCTGCTCCTCCCCCTACTTGTGTGCTCTCTCTCTCTTTCTCTAAAATAAATAAATATTTTTTAAAAAGAAGACTTAATGCCTGTACTTCTCAAACTATTCCAAAAAAAAAAAAAAGAAAAAGAAGAAAAATGTCCAAATTCATTCTATGAGACCAGCAATACCCTAATACCAAAATCAGATAGAATCCATTAAAAGAGTACCAGAGACCAATATCCCTGATGAACACAGATCCATAAATTTCTGAATAAAATACTAGAAAATCAAATACAACAATGCATTAAAATCATTCACCATGATCAAGTGGGATTTATTCTTGGGTTACAAGAGTGGTTCAATATTCACAAATCAATCAACATCATATACCACATTAATAAAAGAAAGGTTAGGAAACTTATGATCCTCTCAATAGATGCAGAAAAAGCATTTGTACAAAGTACAAATTTGTACAAATATTGATTCCTGATAAAATCTGTCAACAAAGGAGGGATACAGGGAAAATGCCTCAATGTAAGAAAAGTCATACATGTGAAACCCACAGCTAATACCAGCCTCAATGAGGAAGAGATGAGAGCTTTACTTCTATGGTCAGGAACAAGACAGAGATGTGCACGCTCACCACTGTTATTTAATATAGTACTGGAAGTCCTAGTCACAGCAATCAGACAACAAAAAGAAATAAAAAGCATCTAAATCAACAGAAAATAGTCCAAATTTCACTATTTGCAGATGACATGACACTCTATGTGGAGACAACAAGATACTCTATGTAGAAAACCCAAAAGACTCCACGAAGAAATTGTTAGAACTGATACATGAATTCAGTAAAGTTGCAGGATACAAAATCAACATAGAGAAATCTGTTGCATTTCTATACACTGAAAGAAGCAGCAGAAAGATAAATTAAGGAATTTATGTCATTTACAACTACACCAAAAACAATAAGGTACTTAAGAATAAATCAATGCAAAGAGATGAAAGACTTGTACTCCTAAAAATATAAAATTCTGATGAAAAAATATTTAAGATGACAAAAAGAAATGGAAATACATTCCATGCTCATGGATTGGAAGAACAAATAGTGTTAAAATGTCCACATTACCCAAAGCAATCTACTCATTTAATGCAATGCCCATCAAAATACCAACAGCACTTTTCTCAGAGCTAGAAAAAACAATCCTACCATTTGTATGGAACCACAAAAGACCCCAAGTAGGCAGAGCAGTCTTCAAAAGGAAAAGCCAAGCAGGAGACATCACAATTCCAGACTTCAAGTTATATTACAAAGCTATAGTAATCAAAACAGTATGGTACTGGCATAAAAATAGACACATGGATCAATAGAATATAATAGAAAACCCAGAAATGAAGCAACAACTATATAGTCTGTTAATGTTTGACATAGCAAGAAAGATTAACTAATGGGGAAAAAGACAGTCTATTCAACAAATAGTGTTGGGAAAACTGGACAGCTACCTACAAAAGAATGAAACTGGACAATTTTTTACACCATACACAAAAATAAATTCAAAATGAATGAAAGGCCTAGATTTGAGACAGGAAACCTTCAAAATCCTAGAGGACAACACAGGCAGTAACTTCTTTGACATTGGCCATAGCAACTTCTTTTCAGACATGTCTCCTGAGGCAAGGGAGACAAAAGCAAAATTAAACTATTGGGATTTCATCAAAGTAAAAAGTTTCTACACAGTGAAAGAAACAATCAACAAAACTAAAGAATACCTACTGAATGGGAGAAGATATTTGCAAATGACAAATCTGATAAAGGGTTATTATCTAAAGTATATAATGAACTTATAAAACTCAACATCCAAAAATGAATAATCCAAATTAAAAATTGGGCAATAGATACAAGTGGGTAGAATCATCATTATTCCACAGAAGTCATACTGATGTCCAAGAGACACTTGAAAGGATGCTTGATATCATTGATCATTAGAGAAATGCAAATCTAAACTACAATGAAATAATTAATGAATAAATTTTAGTCAAAATGACTAAAATCAAAAACATAGGAACAACAGGTGTTTGCAAGGATATGAAGAAATGGGATCCCTCTTGCACTATTCGTGGGAATACAACCTGGTGCAGCCACTATGGAAAACAATATGGAGTTTCTTTTAAAAGTTAAAAATAGAATAACCATACAATCTTGCACTTGCAGTACTCCGTATTTACTCAAGGAATATAAAAATATTAAGTCAAAGTGATACATGGACCCCAATATTTATAGCAGCATTACCTACAATAGCCAAGATATGGAAACAGCCAAAGTGTCCTATGCTAAGCAAAATAAGTCAGTCAGAGAAATACAACCATCATATGATTTCACTGATATTTGGAATTTAAGAAAGAAAACAAATGAGGAAAGGGGAAAAAAGAGAGTAGCCAACCAAGAAACAGACTCTTAGTTATAGAGAAGAAACTGTTTACCAGAGGGCAGGTTTATGGGGAGATAGGTTAAATAAATTATGGGAATTAAGGATTACATTTGCTATGATGAAGACAAGGTGCTGTATGGAAGTCTGGAATCACTATATTGTACACCTGGAACTAATATAACACTGTATGCTACCTAGCTGGAATTAATATTTTATTTGTTTATTTATTTTTCCCTAATTGGAATTTAATTAAAGCTTTTTTAAAGGGCTATACTGTGTATATTCATGTCTTCTGCCCATTTTTTGACATGATTATCTGTTTTGTGTGTGTTGAGTTTAAGAAGTTCTTTGTAGATCCTGAATATCAACCTTCTGTCTGTACTGTCATTTGTGAGTATCTTCTCCCATTCGGTGGGTTGCCTCTTTGTTTTGTTGACTGTTTCCTTTGCTGTGTAGAAGCTTTTGATCTTGAGGAAGTCCCAAAAGTTCATTTTTGCTTTTGTTTCCTTTGCCTTTGGAGACATATCTTGAAAGAAGTTGCTGTGGTTGATATCGAAGAGGTTACTACCTATGTTCTCCTCTAGGATTCTGATGGGTTCCTCTCTCATGTTGAGGTCTTTTATCCATTTCGAGTTTATCTTTGTGTACGGTGTAAGAGAATTGTCGAGTTTCATTCTTCTACATATAGCTGTCCAGTTTTCCCAGCACTATTTATTGAAGAGACTGTCTTTTTTCCACTGTATATTAAGAAATCAGTGGCTTTCTTATACACTAACAATGAAAATACAGAAAGGGAAATTAGAGAATCAATTCCATTTACTATAGCACCAAGAACCATAAGATACCTGGGAATAAACCTAACCAAAGAGGTAAAGGAACTGTACTTGAGGAACTATAGAACACTCACTAAAGAAATTGAAGAAGACACAAAAAGATGGAAGACCATTCCATGCTCTTGGATCGGAAGAATAAACATTGTTAAAATGTCTATACTGCTTAGAGCAATCTATACTTTTAATGCCATTCCGATCAAAATTCCACCAGTATTTTTCAAAGAGCTGGAGCAAATAATCCTAAAATTTGTATGGAATCAGAAGAGACCCCGAATCGCTAAGGAAATGTTGAAAAACAAAAATAAAACTGGGGGCATCATGTTACCGGATTTCAAGCTTTACTACAAAGCTGTGATCACCAGAAACCATTAATTTATTTGAAGGACGGGGGTAATGCAATGGAGTCATACTTTTGGAAGATTAGTCTAGAATAGGGTTAGTATAAGACACTGTATCTCTCTCCACATGATTTTTTTTAACTAACAATGGACTGCAACTATGCAGACTATACATTCACTTTTCAGTGATAGGAGCAGTTCTTCTTTAGTTCATGACACTACTGCTATCAGGCAATTTGAATAAGACAGGTTTCAGTATTTTCTGTCCTATTTTCCCACTGAAAAGAGTAGCAAACGAGTCTCTATATGTCCACTGGGAAGAGACAGGATAGAAAGAAGTGCTTAGAGAGATACAGGTGGGCCAATTAGCTGACCCCAGGTCTATGACAGAGTCCCCAACACTGGAAAAGTGACTGTGATTTTTGTGGTCCCAAGATAAATGGGACACGTATTTTTAAAGCCCTGAGAGTCAGTGGGAAAGAGATGGAACCTCTGGTCAGTTCCATCTAAAGAACAAATATGCTAGACCTTCTATCCAGCCTCAAACCCTATGCCCAAGCCAATCAGAGAAGGGATAACATCACCCCTACCCAGTGGAAAATGAAGGGTTGTCTAATAAGCACAGCTGCAGGGACCTTTATGTACCAAGTCACTGAGGGAGTTTTTCAAATTTTTGATTACATAAAAACCCACTGACATCCCACAACCCTGGGGAATTAGAAGAGAGACCCAATAATGAATGCTATTAAATCTTTTTATAGGACCCCCATAAAGTGGACTTCAGGTCATATTTAATTTGGCTTAGAAAATAATGGGTTATTTTGTATACCCAGAGTTTGTGAGAGAGTAAAATTAATATCTGACCCACTAGCTAGAAAGAGTCTCTGTCTTTGATCTAGAAAATCTGAGTTTTAACAGGTAGCACTAAGTTCCTTAAGAAGCACTTTGTTATATGGCTATGATAGTAAATTACACTGGTATTTACATGCTTTGCAGATTGTAATGAGCCCAATTTGTATAACAGCAAGTGTGATAATTTCATTCTCACAATGGCAGATATCTATAACCAATAACTAACTTTCTTTTTTTGTTAAAGTATAAATGATGCAAAATATTACATTAGTTTCAGGTGTACAACACAGTAATTCAACAGTTGTATAGACGGAAAAGATCTAACTTTCTGACAGAAGAAATAGAGGATTCTACCTGGTTGACCAATTTTTTATTTCCCTGAATACATCAGAAGAAACTCTACAAAATTACCATTGATTCATCCCACATAAGAAAAAAAAACTTACATTTCCAGTGAATTTGCATATATTCCCACTCCTCCCATACTTATAGTCAGTGACCACCACTAAAGGAAAACATACACATGCATACACACACACACACACACACACACACACACAAACACACACATATTTTAGAGGATTCTTATCTCTCATACTTGAATTACTAGGGGAAAATTCTTGCCCTATCATTTCAGCATTGGCAAGAAGCCAATCATTACCTTAGCCCTACAGCACCCCTAGGTTCCTTGGTTAATGAAAAGGATCATCAAATCTGTAACCCTGGGAAGAAATTGAAAAACCTTGGGTCACCAATTTCAGCACAGTTTAAAAACTACTTTCTAGTACCAAATGACTATATTACCCTAAAAACCATCTATGGATCTACAGTGTTGTCTGATGTATAGAAACTAACATGCTTATATAGAGAATGCACTCTCTCTTAAAATTACTCTTTCCTCCCTCTATATGCCCTTTAAACCAAATCTCCCTTTTTATCTCCCTGTGTATCCTATAAAAGCCTGAAGTCCCAAATGAAAACTCCTGTCCCATATTATATATTCGTCACAACCAGTGCTCTCCATAGCCTAATACAATAAAATCAATGCAACAATGTCACTTGTCAGTCTCTGTACATAAAATAAAATGATGCCATCTGTGAGACAAAGTAATGTGGGGTGATGAGTCATCTCCAACTCCTATAAAATAGCCTAGTCAGGCTGGCCTTACAGAGAAAATTATGAAGAGAGGGAAATTGAGAATCCATGCACGAGTGATTCATTTCTTGATTTGTAGTTCTTTTAAACTGATATGTGCATATCAACTGATAAATCTGTTATACATATATGCACTTTTATTATACCTGTTAAGTATACCTGAATTTTTAAAAAGATTTTATTTTTTATATATGACAGAGAGAGATCACAATTATGCAGAGAGGCAGGCAGAGAGAAAGGGGGAAGCAGGCTCCCCACCTGGGCCTAAGTTGAGAATTAGACACTCAATTGACCGAGCCACCCCAGTGCCCCTCAACTCAATTTTAAAAAGAACTTTATAGTAGTCAGTACTGATTTAACACAGAATGAGCTATTGCCTCAGGAAATGATGAAGTTCTTGCTATTGGAAATACTTAATAAGACACAGTGTGACTATTTTATGAGGTTGTAAGAAGACTTAAGGTTCAGATAAACAAAATGAACTTTAGGGACTGTTATGGACTGAACATTTGTGTCCCCTGATAATTCATATGATGAACCCCTCACACCCAATTTGATGGTGTTAAGTAGGTGGGGTCTTTGAGAGGTAGAATTAAATTGGATTAGTTTAGGAGGGTGGGAGCCTTGTGATGGGATCAGAGCCCTTATAAGAAGAGGAACACAAAGAGGTCTCTCTCTCCATGAGCACATACCTTGGAAAGGACACATGTGCACCCAGTTAAAAAGAGGCTATCTATCTCCCAGAACGTGGGTCCTCACTAGACACCAAATCTGCTGGCATCTTGATCTTGGATTTCTCAGCCTCCAAAACTGTGAGGGATAAATGTCTGTTGTTTAAGCCACCCAGTCTGTGGTATTTTATTAAAGCAAGCTGAACAAACTAAGAGAGGAAACTTTCCACAAGACATTCTGTGATTTATAATGTCATTTGTCTTCCCAACAAAACTACAAGTTCCTCAAAGGCCTAGACTCTCATATCAGTATATATCCTTGGTATCTATCTCTGTATCTTACACATAATAGGTACTCATTATTTAATCAAGATAGTCCATAAGATCTATACTGGAGTAAAACTGTTCATGCTTGAGATAGTTTTTAGAAAAAAGTAACTACATTAACTATATGATTAAACTCCATGCACTTTGAATATTTCACAATGTGAAGTATGTTGCATTACTATTCAGAACAGTATATTAAAAGAGTGTTCACAATTAGTAATAAGGTCATATCAATAACGTTAATATTGATAATATTTATATTTACAGTAATTATAAAGCCTTGATGATTTTAAATGGATAAATTATAATAATCAACATTGAATGAAAACATTATGCCAGTTAATCAATCAGAAATAAAATGAAACTGAGTGAGTTATATGTGTGACTATGGAAAATAAAAAAAAATGTGACATAGAGTTTGCCAGAAAGTAGGACCAGTGTAAGAAGTTTTAACACAACTTAACAGGAATAAGTTTAAAGGAAGTTAAGAAAAATATGTCCAACTAGTCATTCTGGACCTAGTGAATACCCAGCTGATGAGATTTCAGAACCATATACTGAGGGTGAGATGCTGAAACATCATTATAGAAATAAGACATTCAATTTTGGCTAAGAAAAAAACAAGTACAGTTTTTGGGCGTCTGGGTGGCTCAGTCATTAAGCGTCTGCCTTTGGCTCAGGTCATGATCCCAGGGTCCTGGGATAAAGCCCCACATTAGGCTACCTGCTCAACGGGAAGCCTGCTCCTCCCTCTCCCACTCCCCCTGCTTTTGTTCCCTCTCTCCCTGTGTCTTTCTCTGTTAAATAAATAAATAAAATCTTTTTTTTTTAAGAAAAAAAAAGTACATTTAACTTAGAAACACCTCAGTGTGTAAAAGGTATCTGTAAACTAACCCTGTACTTTATGAAATATACCCATAGAACTGGAACTCCCAGGAAACAAACCACCAACACACAAGGCCAAAATTCCTTCTCTAACCCTTCCTGTCTGCAGAATATGTCATTTTAGTATAACATACTTAGTCGATGTATGAGGGAATAATTTTGTGTATGTACGGCAAATTTTGTGTGGGGAATTATATATGCAAACCGAGACTGAAATATTTGACTAATCTGTTAAAATCCATTCTAATATTTTTATTGGCAGGTCTAAAAGATTCTGGTTCTCTAGGACTAGGGTAAGCTCAAGGCCCTTCACGGGATCAGTTTGAGTTAGAACTGGAGTGTTACCAGAACTGCAAGGCAGCTTAAGGTAGCTTAGGTGGAGGGAGAATTCCAGTTCTTATTAAAAAAAAAAAAAAAAAAAAA